>NC_083367.1:38083257-38386287 GCF_030254825.1 Meriones unguiculatus | reverse complement strand
GTATATATGTATATGGTGTGTGTATATAGTATATGTGTGGGGGGGTGATGTATGGGTATATGTGTGTAGCATTTTTCAAAGATGTAAGTGTTGTCCTCGATGTGTTGATGTTTCAAGAAACTAGAGATGAAAGAGATTGTATGCAATGTTCTGGATCAGGTGGATAAGGAGACTCCGAACAAGTCACCCAGCCCTGGCACTAGACCTTTCAGCCACTGTATCTTCTGTGATGGGTTTCTGGAAAGCTCCTTGAAAGATGAGCCCTGTTTTAGTATTTGTTTGTTGTGATTATGTATACAAACATGTAGGTCAAACGTGTCTTTGAACACATGCTCCTCTCCTCTCAGGCTTCGGATTAGTTGGGGTTGCAGGCTTGTATGATGAGGCCTGACTGAACCCTAGTTTTAAAATATTCCTTTTTAACTGTAAAGGTAGTTTATTATTATACAGAGTAGTGGTTTCATTACAGTAGCCCTAGTAACTGTGTACTTGAGCTATGGCAAGTCTGAGGCGAAGGGTACCGCAGGTGTAAAACACGGCTCCTGGTACTAGAAAAAAACAAAGTTAAATTATCTCCTTGATTCCTGTTGTTTCTCATTATATGTGGAAATCAACAGAATTTAGGTAAATTATGTTAAATGTATATTATTAATTAATTTTTCCTGTTTCTTTTTACCTTTTCTTTTTTGTTTGTTTGTTTGTTTGTTTGTTTGTTTGTTTGTTTGTTTTGAGACAGGCTTTCTTTGTGTAACAGCCCTGGCTGTCCTAGAACTCCTATAGACCAGGCTGGCTTTGAACTCAGACAGATCTGCCTGCCTCTGGCTCCCAAGGTCTGGGACTAAAGGTGTGCTCTACCACTGCCCAGCCCTCTTTTTACTTTTTCCAATTATAGCTACTAGAATATTTAAATTTACACATCTGGCTTCCATTGTATTCCTGTAGGAGAGTATAATTTAGGTTATGAGCTATTGTAGCATATGAACATTCAGGAATGTTGCTTTTTGTATTCTTTTTACCCATCCAAACATAAAATGTTATGTATTGTAAACATTTCTTTTAATAAGAATAGGGTTGTACTATATAGGTAAATTTTCCTTTTACCTTAAAAATATTTCTTGATTATCTTGGAATTGATGTACATTAGCGCAGCTGCTTTAAGACTTTAATGCTAGTGATGAACATTACAGGAAACAAGTAACTTGTGTAAAACTTGTCTCCAGGTTAACATTTTAGATTGGTTTTGTGTTTTCATAAACCAACTTTTTCATTTGTCTTTAAAGCAAAAACATTGATGCCGACATCATGAAAGAGGAAAAAAACTGTCTAAATTGAAGTATAGTTTAGTGCTTTTCTTTGGTTTCAATGTAACTCGATAACATTTAAATTCTTTTTTTCCAGCAAATTCTGCCCAGCTGGTTGTAGAGACATAGCAGGAGACATTTCTGGGAATATGAAAGATGGCTACAGAGATGTAAGTGATTAGGAGTAAGTGTTGCTTGCTTTATCTGAACTAATTGCCAAATCAAAGGAAACGGGATGCAGAATGTGACACAGATGCAGACTTTGCTTTTTCATGAGACGGTGAAATGCAATAATTTTCAAACCAAAGTTGTCTATGGATCTGTTCTTATTTCCAGCATTTCCAGTTAAGAATAATGGAAGTGAAATGAAGAATAAAAATATTTTTAGCGCCTAAGAAGTATTATTCCATTGTACGGGTCAGTGTTCTGTATCTGAGATAAATCTCCTGTAAGAATATAAATGTTTGCTTAGGTCTCACATTTTGTCAGTTTCAGCTGGGTCTGAGGTGGAGCAGTGTATCACAGAGGAGTGTGTGGTAGAGCAAGCTGCTCACCCAAGCATCACTGGGAAACTGGGAGAAGAAAGGGACATTCCATGGATCCTTTCAGTGGCACATTCTTGGTGGCCTAATTTCTTCCCATATAACCAAACCTCCTAACTCTTCTACCACATGCTAATAAGTGCCATGGGCTGGGCATTAATTTTGATTAACCCATGAGCCAATCTGAACACCTGTCCAATATCCACAAAAGGCCATAGGCTTGCATATTTATACATTCCTTCATTCATCTCTCCCTCTGTGTCCTTGAACTCAGGGTCTATACTTTTTCTTTCATATTTGTGTGTGTATGTGTGTTGTTAATACATATGTAGGTACACACGCCATGGCACACATGGAGGTCAGAGAACAACTTTGTTTTATCCAGGCATCATCAAGTAACAAGTGCTTCTGACCCTGAGTCATTTTGATAGCCCCAGTTCTGTACTCCATTTGGCTTCTACCCTGGAGCCAGTGGCATGGCTGGCTACACCACAGAATAAAGCCATCTGCCCTGCTCTCATTTGCTACTTCTGCCCACCGCTCCATTTTTATGTTGAAGAGGACTCTCTAGAGTTTATGTATATTGTTCCCACAAAAAGATAAATCCTAGATTACTTTTTTAATATGCCTGTCCTATTTCCTAATAAGTAATTCACTAGTTATTTCTACTTACCGGTTTCCATCCTGGCAATCTGTACTCTCTGTCTCTCTGTCTCTCTGTCTCTGTCTCGCTCTTAGCTTATATTACTACTTAAAATAGTTGAGTTTCTACTTGACTTTGAAAATTGGTTTGATTTATTTAAGATGTGAAATATCTGTGTAGTTCTGGGAAACACGTTACTGATGTATCTTTGTGCATGGGGAAGCACCTTTTACCCACACACTGCAGAGATTGAAAAGGCACTGCGGGCAAGAGAGAAAACATGACTTTAATGTTTTTTCAGGTTGTTTTTTTACTTTTTGTGTTGTTTTTTCTCTTAGCACATCCTGATTTGGAAATAGATCATAGTGTAATTTTGCTTTTTGTTTCCTCTTTCCTGTATTGCTTTTGTTTATAAATTGGACACAGGATATTCATCTAACCTATTGGACTCTATTTGTTTTTTCTTTCCTGCATGTGGGACACCTAATTTTTGACTCTTTTAATGGTCTATACCTTTTTAAAAAATATTTACATAGAGAATACTAAATGAACTAAATACTAAATGAAGTCAGATGTTGAAGTGGAGTTTCTTCCCTCTCAATGGGAAGGTTTTATTGTTGTCCTAGGGTGGTGTGTGTGTGTGTGTGTGTGTGTGTGTGTGTGTGTGTGTGTGTGTTACAGCCAAGTACTTATCTGTAGGTGCTAGCATTCAGGTTCCCTGTTACTCATCAACTGCTGGGCAACGTTTGCTTTTGCTTTTGTTTTGCACATGGTTTCTCTGTCATATCCCTGGCTGTTCTAGAACTTGCTCCATAGACCAGGCTAGCCTTGAACTCAGAGATCCTCTTGCCTCTGCTTCCTGGATGCTGGGATTAAAAGCAAGCGCCACATTCCTGGCTGCCATTCGCTTTCGGAAGCACATCTCTTTAGAGAAGTGTAATTAGTACCTTCCATGTATCTGTCAGATACTTAAGAGCTGTGTTACAGCGTGGCACCCACCAAGACTGCGAAAACATCCGTTGTCTGTAGTTGTCATTTCTTATTTATATATTTACTTAGAGACAGGGTCTCACCATGTGACCCTGGCAGGTCTGGAGCTCTCTATAGACCATCCTGGCCTCAAACTCAAAGTTTCTGCCTGCTTCTGTCTCCCAATTACTGGGATCCACCATACCCAGCTTTTTTTTTTCAATACATTGTGTATGTATGTGTGTTTATGTCCCCGTGTGTGTACTGTACATGCAGATGAATGTTTGCTATGTAGAGGTGGGAGGATAATTTTTTTCCATGATGGAATCCAGGGATCATACTCAACTGGTCAGGCATGGCACAGAAGCCTTTTATCTACTGTGGGGGTCACATCTTGCTGTCCCATCTCTCCCATTTTCTGTGGATTAGGAGTCTGAGCAGGGTTTGACTGAGCTCCCACTTCAGGATCTCATAAGGGTACAGCTGAAGTGTTAGCTGGAGCTATAGCCCCTCTGTGGCTCCCCAAGCTTCTAAGCTCACAATGCTGAGTGTTTGTTATAATAATGTTTATTGTGCCACTATACAACATATTTTGTGTAAAGGAAGTTTATTGTGGGATAGGAGGAGGGGAGGGTGCCCTTGACAGAGAGAAAAAGAGACAGAGAGGGTAAGTGAAAAGGAGAGAGAGCATGAGCTGCTGGTGCAGTCCTTTACAGCTACTACACACCTGGTGGTGGCAGCAGGTGATCACTGATCAGATAGCTAGCCCCACCCCCAAGGCAGGCCAGTGGGACTGCCTGTACAGTCAACACTGGCCACATTCAGCTACTTGATGGTCACTGGGCTGAAGATCTTGCTTTCTTGCATCTTGCCTAGTCCTGCTCACATTCTTGCCATGTGTCCTCCTAACATGGCTGCATACTTCCTTGAAGTCAGCAAGGAAGAACTGCTAGCATAAAAAAAAAAAAAAAGAAAACAGAAAGTATACCAGAAAACATTAGTCTCCTACGAATAAGGAATACAGTGGAGAGGGCTGCCATCCCACCCCTTTGCCACGTTCTATGAGTTATTAATGGAAGAACATCACAGCTTCCTTTCTACAAGGGGCTTACCAGGAGGCAGACCCCGGGCGTTATTTTAGAATCTGCTCCATGGGAGCTTCCTGTTAGGAAATACATTCAGTGTAGCAAGTAATTTTTTTTAGAAGGTTTTTTACAAACTAAAGCATCCTGTACATCAAGAAAACAGAATCTGGAAAACTAATTAACTGGAGGAGCCATTGAAGTAGCAAGCATTCTGCCTTGAGGGAGACGTGTCCATGGGTTTGTTTGATTGTGACAAGGTTTCATGTAGCCCAGGCTGGCCTTGAACTTTATGTATTTTTGGCTGAGCTTGAGCTCCTGCTCTTTCTGTCTACATCTCCCAAGTGCTGGGATTACACAGTTTATTGAGAGTATGTGATCTTAAAGAAATAACTACAGAAAGCGCATTGATTCATTCTGTGTGGCCCCATAAGGCAGCAAGCAGCAGGATCAATGGATAAGCACAGAAATGCCAATTCCAGCTGCATAAAAGGAATAATTAAATAGCATAGACTACAATAGCGTGTCTGCAAAAATGTGTAAATATTACAAGCATTTGTTGGTACTAGTATGTGTGAGTAAAGGTGCCAGTGGGGTGGAGACAGAAGGGATCTTCAGAGACCATAGGTGAAGAGCTTTAGAGAGCCTTTTTGAATCCTTAAGATTCTGGGTCTTGTCTTGTCTGCACTACAGTGTAGGTTTTGGGCTTCTCCTTAAGATCTGACCACAGGACACCTTTCCTTTGGCACTTTTCTAGTATACCATTAGTGGGGTACATATGCTTTTCAATCCTCTGACCCCCACTTTGGAAGTTGAACCTTTGTTTATCATTGTTCTATTGCTGTGAAGAGATACTTAGGACCAAGGCATCTCTTAGAAAAGAAAGCATTTAGCTGAGAGCTTGCTTACAGCTTCAGACGTTTAGTTTGTTATCATCATGGTGGGAAGCATGGCGCTGGAACAGAAGCAGGGAGAGGGAAAAGGAGAGAGAAGGAGGGAGGGATGAAGGAAGGGGTGCAGACTGAGAGATTGGGTTTGTCAGGGGCTTTTGAAACCTCAAAGCCCATCCCCAGTGACACACTTCCTCCAACAAGGCCACACCTCCTAATCCTTTTATCCTTTCAAAGAGTGCCACTCCTGTATGACTAAACATTCAAATGAGCCTATTGGGGCCATTCTTACTCAAACAGCCACTGAACTTAACGAGTCGCATGTGGCAGCCCAGTGGTCACCTTTACCTCCTGAGCTATCTTGCTGACCTTAACCAATTCATTTTACAAATTCATTGCTCCCAAGAATGTTCAAGAAACTGACTAAACATGAGCTGGTCAAGGTTAACAACAATAGATATGCCAAAAATGGACAGGGGAGAGCTCATGAAACTTCACCCTTACTCAAAGATATACAGGCAACTAAAGGAATGCTGAGAGCAGGACAAATAGTCCTCTCCAGGGAAGAGTGCTTCAATTGATTAGCTCTGAAAACAAACATGAGTACCATTATGCTGAGTGAGCAGGATACACTCACACTCAAACACACACACTATTTTTCTTTTTCTCAATCTAGGGACAGTAATACTCTATGTCCCCTGTTCCGAAAGGGGACAGTGTTGTCTGCATTTCTCTATGGTTTTTCTTTTGTTATATGGTATGTTTATGATAATGACATCACTTACTGCAGAACTGACTTCTTTTGCCAAATCTCAGGTGAGAAATATGAAGTCTCTTTAAAAAAGAAATCACAAAATTCCTTGGGGTTGCCGCAACTCCAAGATAGTTGGTTATAAATTCCATGTATCTCATTGCTTCCCCAAGTGCTGTGACTCATATGTGAGAAAACGCTTCCATTGAGAATCAGGTACTCAGTGCCGCCGTGGATTTAAGCACTTAACTCCAGCAATTTCAGCGACTGAGACACAGTGTCACCGCCCTCCATCCTCCTGGTTTTGGTATTAGCTCTGGGGAAGATGAGAGCACAGGGCTCCTTTTATTTATAATTATCTTTTTAGCTCCAGCACCTACTCTGTCTGTTGCCTTCCCACCCACATCTGTTCCTGGGAACCTTTGGACCAGCTCACCCTACAGTTCTTGTCATTCTTTAACTTCCCATCAGAGCCAATGCCATCCCCCACCCCACCAAACCTGTCTTAATCATAACCAGTCAGTTGCTCTTGCTTTGCTGAATTTGTCTAAGCAGCCTATAGCTGGCTGAAGGCTCCCATGAGCAAGTGGCCCAGCAGTCACAAGCTTTTGGGCTCACTGAAAGGATTCCAAAAATGAGATAAATGAATGCTGGGATTTTTTTTTTTTTTCATCATTTCACGTGGAACTTTCTGGTGCATAGAGCGGCTGTCAGCCATCTTGGTTTTGACGCCATACGAATCAGGGAATTAACATGAAGCTGCGGTACAGTAGGCTCACTTCCTGAATAGTGCATAGGTTGTCTTCCACCTTGTTTGAGACTGTGCTTATAAACCAGCTCTGAGAGACTAGGTCCATTATCTTTTTGTGCTTAACAACCCACCCTGAAGTCAGTGGCTTGAAATAGCCAACATTTTATTTGCTCATGAGCATAGTGAGCAGTTTTGACAGATGTGTAGAGGAATGTTATTCCAGCAACATGGCTACTCTGGCAAGAGATCATATCCAAAAATATGATCTGGCAGAATGCGGATATACCCTGGAATACAATATGACCTGGCTGGAATACAGATACTTCCTTAGCACACACCTTTAATCCCAAACAATGAAGGGAAGGTTAGTTTGTAGAAGGAAGCACCCATGATTGCAAGTAACCTCTAATTGAGAAACAGACAAAGTGATAAATCAGAGAAAAAGTTGAAAGGATGAGTCAGAGATAGGAGACGCCCAACTTTCACAAGAACAGGACAGAAAAGAGAGGCTACTTAAGAGTAGTGAGGGAGAGAGAAGAGAGGTTTGTTTTTTTTTACTAAGAGTTTTTTAGTGAGGTTTTTTTGTTGTTGTTTTTACTAGAACAGTTTTACAGAGACAGGTTGCAGAGAGAACAAGCTAGACACAGGTAAAGACAGAATAAGCAAGAGAACGAGAAGGAACAAGAGAACGAGAAGATTAAAACTTATTGCCAGAATTAGTTTGAGTCCAGGCAGAGCAATTCAAGAAGCCAAGAGAACCCAGTATGAGTCAGTCAGATTGGAGAGTTTGGGCCAGAAGTAGCTGAGTTGACCCATCCAGAGAGAGTTCAGACAGAGCTAGAAAGACTTGGGAATGGTTCTCATCTCATCCCCTCATCTGAGGAAATAAAACAACATTTACACAGATGGGTTCTTTCAGCTCCGCTAGTCTGAATTGCTCTTGAGACCCTGAAGAGTCCTTGTAACTTCACTAGCATGTGTGGTGGTTGGCAGGACCTTGCTAATTGCAGCAGAACAAGGCAAACTCCTTGACTCTGCTTAGATTTTATATCCATGGAGAGGCATTATTCATAGGCTGGGTACTAAGCAACCAAAAATGGAAAACTCAGCAGGTGTACCTCTAATCCCAGCACTCCAGAGGCAGGGACAGAGGCAGGCAGATCTGTGAGTTTGAGGCAAGCTTGGTCTACATACTGAATTTCAGGATAGCCAGGGCTAGTGAAACCCTGTCTTGAAAAAACAAAACAAAAACCCCAAACAGTAGAAAAGTCCAGCTTTGTCTTAAACTTGTAGTTCCGTGAATGCTGAATGACCATGTCACTGTATTTCAGACCTCTTTGTTGTGCAAAGCTGCCATCCATGCCGGGATCATCGCAGATGAGCTAGGTGGCCACATCAACCTGCTCCAGAGCAAAGGGATAAGTCACTATGAAGGAATCCTGGCCAATGGTGTGCTATCTCGGCAGTAAGTACTTCATTTGTTCTGAGAGGCCATAATTAATTAATAATTATAATAATTAATAATTAATCAGCCCACAGTTTTGAAAGGACAGCAGGGATGTCAAGCGGTAGTCAGCTGTGAAAATATATGTAACAGGGCTATCAGGATAACTCAGCAATTAAGACCACTTGTTGCTCTACCAGAGGACCCAAGTTCAAATCCCAGCCATCTGCATTGGTAACTCACAACCATCTGTGATGCCAGTTCTAGGGCATCTTCTTCAGACACTGGGAATGCAAGTGGTACATGTACATTGATATACTTAAAAAGTACAATAAGTAAATCTTTAAAAATGTGCAAGAGTTTCAACAGCATTTATGGTCTGTATGTGGAAAATAAATGTAGCAATAAAAGAGCTTCCTGGTTACGCTGCCGTGTAAGTCAAAATATCAGACATCTGAGCCTGGGTGTGGAAGAGTGCCCAGCTGCATCCGTGGGAGAGAAGTAAACCTTCTGGGTTTTTATGCGTTCAGTAAATTACTGAGATGATCCCCAATTTTACCTTATACTGAAGAGGACAGGGAACTGAGATATTTATAGAACCACTGAGTGCTCCCCACCCTCAAAGATTCCTAGAGACCATTTCTTGAGGAGTTAAAAAAAAAGGGGGGGCACAGCGATTGAGAGAGAGAGACAGAGACCAAGCAATGGCTTTTATTATGTGTTGGCAACTTCATGTGATAATGTCTCAGATTGCTTCATGAGGCGGGGGTATGTAAACTGATTTAAACATTTCAAAGTAAGCTTTGTACACATTCTGATATCCTTAGAGTTTAGGAGACATGCAGAGCTGCTAATATCCTAATAATGTAAGCTGCTCCAAGGTGCAGGTGCCCACACACCTGAGTGGCAGTGATGAGAGGTGGAGAAGGAGGCTCCCTGCTGATGGAGAGTCAATGAGGAAGATGTGCTCTGGAAAGGCTCCAGCTTTCCACCCACCCATCCTTCATTCTTACTTCCCCCACTCCCCTATTCTCTGCCTGTTCCTGTAAATGTTTCCTTGTATGATGATTGTGTTTTGGACAAGTTTCCACAGAGTTTTAGTCCCAAGGAAAAGGCTCAGGATAGAAGCGCCACACACTTTGTGATCTATGTATAGGAATGAAACAGGAAATGAATGTGGAAGATATGAGGGTATCTTCCACACTCAGCTCTCTACATGGCAGTCTCTAACCTTACTATTTTACCCTGCTTCCCTCTCACCCCCCCCCTTTTTTTTGAGACAGGGTTTCTCTGTGTAGTCTTGGCTGTCCTGGACTGGCTTTGTAAACCAGGCTGGCCTCGAACTGACAGCTATCCGCCTGCCTCTACCTCCCAGAGTACTGGAGTTACAGGTGTGTGCCACCACATCTGGCTCCCTGGTCCCCTTTTTTAATTATTGTTTTCTGCTGACCCTGAACCCTTGATCCTTCCTACCCTACTGCTATAGTTGTGGGATTAGAGGTGTACACCCATTTTATTCAATGCTGAAGATCAAGCCCAGAGCTCCATCATGCTAGGCAAGTACTTGACCTCCCAGTCACTCCCCCAGCCTCCCAGACCTCTCTTGCTCACAGAAAGCCCAAGACTATATTTCACTATTTTATCCTTGTGCTGGATAGTTTTATGTCCGCTTGACACAAGCTAGTCATCCGAGAGGAGGAAAGCTCAGTTAAGAAAATGCCTCCATATGATGGCACTGTAGGCAAGCCTTTGGGGCATTTTCTGAACTAGTGATTCAAATGGGAGGGCCTAGCCCAATATGGGTGGGGCCATTCCTGGTCAGGTAGCCCTGGGTTCTGTTAGAAAGCAGGCTGAGCAAGCCTTGGAGAGCAAGCACCCCTCCATGGCCTCTGTATCAGCCCCTCCCTTCAGGTTCCTATCTGATTGTCTTCAGTGATGAACAGTTATTTGGCATAGGCCAAATAAACCCTTTCCTCTCCAACTTGCTTTTGATCATGGTGTTTCATCACAGTCTTGACTAAGACAATCCTCATAAGTGTGGGCTATCTTGCTTGGTAGGAATTCCATTATAAGCATGTATGGTGTCCCAGCACGTGAGATTCTGAAGCAAGAGGACCGTAAATTCCAGTCCAGCCTGGTCTGTATATACCAGACTCTGTGTCAGAAAACCTCGGGGAAGGGGAAGATCACATTAACAATAGAAGATAAGTTCCCATGTTAGCATAGGTTTGATGAGTCTGATGTCATTTTGAGAAGGTCCATAAATATAGTTTAGCAAAGGTGTGGGTCAACAATGGTGTTGCTTTTATAGGAAAACGCATTCTAATTTTTTGAAAACAAACAAATAACAACAACAACAACAAAACCCCACTTAAGAAGTTACAAGTAAAAACTGACTCAAAAATTCTTTTCTAGATTGGGCTCTTGGTGGCCCAGGCTCCTGGGATCAGGATTTAGAAGAAGCAGCTGGGGTTAGGAGAGAAGTTGTTCATGTGAGCTTCATGAGGCCACTCATGGATATGGTGAAAGGAAAGAGCAAAGCTTAGCGGGACAGAGTCAAAGGCTGAGAAAAAAAAAATGCCAGAGAAGAGTAGAGATGGCTGCTGTCCTGTCAAGTTCATAGCCAAACAGGCTGGCCGGCAGGTGGCTGAGGAGAAAGAACAAAACAGTTTTCCTTTTTGGGGTGGATGTGGTTACTGGTGGAAGCATTCTGGTCTAAGATAGACAATGCAAGTCCTGCTGGCTGTGATCCACAAAAGCTGGTTCAATGAGGAGAGGCTTTGTGCTGCACACAGCGATGGAGGCTTGTATTCACTGATCCCACCTGCCATGAGGTCCTATTTGCCTTCATTTTCCAGGTAGGATTTCAACAACGAAAAGAGATCACTGAGTATTCTTTTCTCACAGATACATTTTTGTTGTTGTTGATTTTTTTGTTTCAAGAAAGGGTCTCAGCCCAGGGTAACCTGCAGCTTTACTGTTAGCCAGGCTGGTCTTGAACTCCTGTTTCCTCTTCCCAAGCTTTAGGATCACAGGTATGCCATCACCATGCACAGCAGTAGGAACTGATGTCATCACTGGAATAAATGAAATTATACCATATATGAACTTTTTCTTTTCTTCCTGTTTTTTTTTTTTTTTTTTTTTTTTTATTGTTGTTGTTTTGGCTGGCTGGCTGGCTGGCTTGGAGACTTGCAGCTTGTAATGTAGACCAAGCTGGTCTCACACTCGGAGAGGTCTGCCTGTGTTTGCCTCCCAGGTGATGATGAGATTAAAGTTTGGTCCACCACACCCAGCTAATACATATGTGTATACAGAGAGTGCGTATACTTGATTTTGTCTTGCTTTTATATGTGTCTAAGTGTTTTGCTTGCATCCCTGTATGTGTACTGTGTGCATGCCTCATGTCCACAGAGATCGGAAGTCAGCCGATCGCCTAGAACTAGAGTTACAGAAGGTTGTGCGCCACCATGTAGTTGCTGGGAATCAATCCTAGCACCTCTTGGAAGAGCAAAAATGCTCTTAACCTCTGAGCCATCTTTTCATCTCTCCAGTCAATACATGTATGTGTACACATAGATGTATCTCAAACTTTGGAACATTAAATTTATATCCCATTTATGATAAAACTAATTGTTTATACATCCGACTGTACGACAACTTGATCTTGATCTTTGGGGATTTTTTTTCCCCCTCCCGATACAGGGTTTCTCTGTGTAGTCTGTCCTGTAGACTGTCCTGGACTTTGCTTTGTAGGTCAGGCTGGCCTTGAACTCATAGAGATCTACCTGCTTCTGCCTCCCTGACTGCTGGGATTATAGGCATGTTCCACTGCACTTGGCCTTTTGAGGATTTTCTACATGTCTTTTTCAGTGTTTTTGTTGTTGTTTGTATGTTTGTTTGCTTTTTTTGTTGTTGTTTTCTATTGAAGCTAGATATATTTGAGGAGGATATAAGGCTCTCACCTAGATTTGGTTTCAAATACTTTGCCTTTTGTTGTATACGTCTAAAATGCTTCATTTATTAGAAAGCTGTAACTTGTATGGCTTGGATTTTGTTTTACTTTTGAAGAAAAAGTAAAATGGTTGAGTTAAGTGTAGGTTTCATTCTCTCAATTACCCAGGTAGCAATTAGACTTAATGAATAAATATCATTTTCACATAACTGGAAGTTAATTTGCATGCCAAATATTTATGTAAATGTAAATGATTAGCAGCTTGTTAGAGGTTGGTGTTATAGATCATGTAGTTATTTGAACTTATTTTCTTGGTTTTGTTTTGGTGGGAGTAGGAAGTCCAGAATTATACCAAGCATTGTACTTCTTCCTGGTTCTTGTGATTCTCCCTGGTCATTGCTCTGAGCCGGGAGTCAACTGTATGGTGTGGTAAGGCAGCCAGTCTCCTCTGCTTGTTTAGATCCCAAGTCTGCAGGGAGCAGCTGTTTTTTATCTGTGATGCTTTGCCCTTGGGGAGCCACTGCACTTTCGGTCATTGAACTTCTGTTCCCACACGATTGCTTGGTGTTCAGGAAGAAAACACTGAAGGAAGCACTGCAGCTGAGGAAGAAGGGTCCCTACAGTAAACATCCAGACTGCTGGGACTCATCCTGGGGTCAGGACACTTCCTCTACTTGAGATCAGGATGGAATCAGGAAGAGGGACTGACCTCATCCTGAGGAGGAGGCTCTGACCATCAGAAGGGAAAGCCTTTCCTTTGTGTTTACCTCAGACTGTTCCAGACTGTCTCTGGAGCCCTGGGGGAGGCCTCTTATTCCTGTAATTTGATGGAATTTATTCAACCCATTGTGGGTGCCTGAAAGCCCTGCCCTCTCCTGGGTGGCAGTTTTTAAGGGGAGGGCTTGTCTACCCTTAGTGTGACCTTGTCCTCTTTAGTTAGTTTGATACAGTGAAATGGACATCAGAAGCCAGCTGATAATGGAGGAAAGCCTGGCAGAGAGCTGTTAGCAGAACCTTCCCTGGTGTCCTCACTTTCTTAATTAAAATTTTTTTATTACTTCTGAAAATGTGTGTGTATGTGTGTGTGTCTCTGTGTGTATGTATGTGTATGCCACAGCATTCATGTAGGGATCAAAGAACAGCTTGCTGGAGTGGGTTTCATAGACCACTCTGCAGGCCCATTATCAACTGAGCCTCTCTCGACACTCATATCTTCATGTTCAGAATTATCCTTTCCATACTTATTCTCTCTGATTGACAACAAAGGGAAAAAAAAGTAAATATTTTGGTGTCTCATGGCAGTGAGAGCAAGCAATCATAGGTGTTTGTGGTTGATGTGATCTTTGGGGGTCACGTTTCCAGTGTAGTGCTGAGTGCTGGGACATTCAGAAAAATAAAATTAAATATCAGACAAAAGAGAGGCTCTTAGTAAATTCTCTCTCTCTTTCTCTCTCTCTTAAAAACATGGTTTCTCTGTGTAGCCTTGGCTGTCCTGGACTTACTTTGTAGATCAGGCTGGCTTCAAACCCACAGAAATATGCCTGCCACTGCCTCCCTGAGTGCTGGCACTAAAGATGTGTGGCACCACAACCCACTCTGCAGTAGTTATTTTGTTGTTGTTATTCGGTTTGGGGTTTTTTGTTTGTTTGTTTGGTTTTGTTTTGTTTTTCTGTTTTTTTGAGGCAGGGTTTTTTTCTGTGTAACCTTGCCTGTTCTGAACTTTGTAGACCAGGCCGGCCTCGAACTCACAGAGATCCGCCTGCCTCTGCCTCCTGAGTGCTGGGATTAAAGGTGTGCCCCCCCCCCACCTGCTGCTTCACTTCTTGCATCCTGGTTTCTGTCTTTAGTTCTTGCCTTGACTTCCCTTGGTGATAGAGTATGCTCTAAGAGTTAGAAGATGACCTAAGCCTTCCTCCTGCAGATGCTTTGGACCATGACGTTTGTCACAGTTATAGAAAGCACACTAGGATAGATGGCTTTAGGTTGGGGGAGCCGTGGAGAGTTTGGAGTGAGGATGGTGGAGAGTAACCATAGTCAAAGTAATCTTGTGCACATGTGTTAGAATGTTATCGCTAAATGTGTTTTGTACAATGAATGCATCCTATTAGAAAAGGTAATGTCTCAAAGTCTGGCCTGTCACCTGTCTTTTGAATTTAAGATGGTATTTTAGTTAGCTGATCTGTAAAATGCTGATGAAAATGATAACAGAAAGCCAGCAGCAGGATGAGGATCCTTGCCTCATGGGGTGGTGGCAGGTCTGTGAATCCTCCAGGGCAGTGCCAAGCTGGGCTCCAGCGTCTAACAAAGCAACTCACTCACGTGCCTCCCGTTGGTCTTTTTTTATTTCAGTGGTTCTCTGTCAGAAAAGCGCTTTCTGTTTACCTCCACAGGTAAGGATCATGACTTTCATAAGAAGTTGATTGCTATCTCTGTGAGTTTGAGGCCGTCCTGGTCTACAAAGGGAGTCCTGGACAGTCAAGGCTACACAGAGAAACCCTGTCTGTGGGGGTGGGAGGGGTGGAGGAAGAAGCTGATTGTTTAAAAGTCTTCAGTGGGAATTTAGTCGTGCAAAGCCCAAGACTATGTAATTATGTAGTTCAAGGTTTTTCTGGTGTATTATTTTTGTTTTATTTTCTTTATTTCCTGGGGTGGTGCTGGGTCTGATGTTTGCTAGGCAAGTGACCTACCTTGAGGTAGAGCCAAAAGGGTCAGGAGTTCAAGATCATCCTCAGGTTTATAGCCAGCATGGGCTACATGAGACCCTCTCTCAAAAAACGAAGAATAGTAATATATATGCACATGTATCACAGTAATAAGCAGTAACTTACTATACATTTTTCCTTTAACATTGAATTCTGAGTGTTTTCTAAATTACTATATGTGAATGTGCCATTAATTAACCATTCCATCCCACAACATTTAAATTGTCAGATTTCCCTGAAATTTCACTCTTATGAATGACATGGCTAAAATCGACCTATATTTTACATCCTAATTTTCTTTACTTCTTGTTCATGAGCTACTCATTTCTACTTTGAAGGCTGTTAGTATTTTGCAGCAGGATCTCACCATGCAACCTTACGTGGCCTGGAATTAGATATGTAAATCAGGCTGGCCTGGAACTCTCAAAGATCCACCTGCCTTTGCCATTCCCGCGCTAGGACCAAAGGCTTGGGTCACCATGCTCTGCTGACATTTTTATTTGTAATTGTTTCTTGTTTTCTTCCCAAGGATCACAAAGAAAGGTGCAGAGTGATATCCTCTGTTTGTTTACAGTTCCTTCAGCCAAGGGCCTATTCTGGGACAGGAACTCTTCTTCATTTGAGGCAGAAAGAGTACTAGAGAAACGTGGCATTTTCAGTAGCAGAGTGAAATGCTGCTATACCATCAGGCTGCAGTTCCTCTTAGAGAAAGTACCTCAGCTCTGACAATTAGGACCCCATCGCTCTCCAGGCTGGTAACAGTTACCTGTCTTTCCTCCCCACCAGCTGTAGACACTGAGAATAAGAGCCTTGCTGGGACTGCCATATGCGCCTCCTCCTTTGACCTGTCTAATTCTGATTTGGGGGAGTAACCTGAACCCAGCAAGAATCTCAGACTAAAAGTTAATCCTGAGGAGCACTAAAAGCTGCCCTTTCCGGGTGGAAAAACAATTTTATTTTTCCAGACTTGGTTCAGCATTTACTTCACCCCTTATTTATTTTATTTTAGAGTGTTTGAGACAGGGTCTCACTGTGTGTCTCCTTGGCTGGCCTGAAATTCACAGAGATCCTCTTGCCTCTGCCTCCCTAGTCATGGGGTTAAAGTTGAACACCACTGCTCCCAGCTCTGAGCAGTTTTAGGTCATGTGTCTTGTTTGTGGGTCATCTGTGATCTAATGGTGGCTTTATCCTCTAGGACTGGATATTACAACCGTGGCTATTCCATCTGTGATCTTCATTACCCTCCTTCTGGCTGGAATAGGGGTCTTTGCAGTCTGTAGAAAGTATGTGAATTTACACTTTTTCTTTTTTTTTTTCTCTAATCATATACATAACAGTTTATTAGTCAACTTTCCGCATCACTCTGACAAAAGTAACTTACGCTTTCTTTAGAGATGAAATGCAAGTTTATATTGTTAAAACAAGCTGGGTCCAGAGGTTGGCCTAGATGTTATCCAGCACTACACTCTATGCAGTTCTCTTCACACGGAGGCCTCTGATAAAGGCTTTCCACATGAGCACTGCTGGAGTGGCATCTGGGAGCTGACATACTCCTTTTGAAGTAGACCCAGGACCTGGGTTCTGTTCCCACCCCCCGTCACGTCACCCAGAACTGTCTGCTATGCCTCATTTCTCACGCATAGAACAAAGGCATTCACCATGGGTACCGAATCTTTTCCATAACCCTACACATTTATATTATTATAACAAGAGTTAAATGAAAGTAGAAAATAACCCTACACATTTATATTATTATAACAAGAGTTAAATGAAAGTAGAAAATATTAAGTTCTCTTTTTACATTTTAAATAGCTTTAGAACCTATAAATACCCACATTAGTATAAACAGAATGCTGAACCATTGTACATCTTCAACATAACTGTTAATGTTAATTGTTTTTAAAGCACCTATAATTTGTACTTTAGAGAAAACAGAATATAAAAGTGATCACCACAAATTACTTAAGGATTTTATTGGATTCCCAAGCCACTGAGAAAATCAAATAATAATACACTGCTTACTAATATATAAAATAAAACTCGTGTATATTCTTTTAGTGAAAATATTACGACCTTAATTATAAGATATATTTATATATAATCCTACATATACACATGCCTTTGTAAGCATATGAGAGATTCTAGTTCATTAAGTCTTCAGAACAGCCTATGAAGTAAGGAGTTCTGATCTCTATATTAGTGAGGAGAGAAGGCAGACAAATTGGATTATGAATATTTAGTTGGATTTTTTTGTCTTGATAGGAGGAAGAAAAAAGGAAATCCTTATGTATCGGCTGAGGCTCAGAAAACAGGTTGGTTGAAAGCTTCGTCTACAGTTTATTCTATCTTTAGGGAAAAGGGCAAGGTTTGTTACTGCAGCACATTTGTAGCTACGAGGTCCTGGGTTCTTATCCAGTCAGCCCCTTTATCTGTGGATTATGGGTGGTATGTTCCAAGATACCAAGGGCTGGATCAAAAACGTGAAGTCCTCACATGCATAGATCTGATCATGTGTAGTTTATATATTAGGCACGGTGAGAACTTAACAAACAGCCATGTAATAATGAACTAGAACAGTTATAATGAACAGAAATGAATGGTCAATATTTTGCTTTGGGCATGCTATAAAGTGACTAAAGGGGAGTGTTTTAGTGTCTTTTCCTGTTGCTATGATAAAAAAAAAATCTGAAAAAAAGCAACTTAAGGAAAGAGGGGTTGTTTATACTCCTGGTTCAAGGTACAATCTATATTCTACTTCAGAGTTTTTATGCCATCATATCTGTATTTAGCATGAGTCCCATTTAATTTTTTTTTCATTTGTGTGTGTGTGTACTGAAAATCAGATTGCCACACTGTCTGTCATCGAGGAGAAGTGACAGCTGCCCTGTCAGTGAAGTGAATGTGTGCTTGGCTGGGGCTCTGTCCTTAGATTCAAAAGAAGTAAATACATTCAGGGCTAATGAGATGGCCTGAGTTTGATCTCCCGATCCCACATCAAGGTAGAAAAAGAGACCTGACTCCAAAGCTGTCCTCTAAACCTGCCATGGCCTGGGCGCACACACTCATGCACGATACCTGCAGTTTACAATAGTCACTGCCACAACAAAAAATACACACACAAAGCATTTTCAGGTGTCTTTCATGCACAACCAAGGGTTAAACAAGAACTCGCTGTACTATTGGGCTACATCCTTAGCCCCCTTTTCCCTCACTCTTTATTTTTAGGTGGGTCTCACTAAGTTTCCTAAGCCAGTCTTAAACTCACTTTATAGCTCAGAAAGGCCTTAATCTTTTGTTTCCCCTTTCTGTCTGAGCCTCCTGAAGAGCTTAGAGTATAGGACAGCACAGATAGACCTGACATCTTCCAGTGTCTCTCAGAGCACGGCTAACTCATTGCTGGGTCTCTTTTCTGTTTCTTCCATTGGTAGTTCTCTGTGTTCTTGAGACATTGCCTCCACATGTAGCTCACGATTACCTTGAACTCACTGTACAGCCCAGGGTGGCCTCAGGTTCCTGGCAGTCCTCCTGCCCTGGCATTCTTAGTGCTGGGGTTAAAGGTGAATACTGCTGACCTGTGTCTTCAAAATTCTCCAAATCAAACACATGATCCTTGCCTGGCTCTTTCCTCAGTTTCTCAGAAAATACAGTGGAGGCCTGAAGATGCTCAGGAGAGGTCGAGTCTGAACAACAGCTGTATTGTGTCCTCTGGGGGCTGAGTTTATGTGGATTGTAAAAGGAACTTTTATTCTCCTGTAACTATTGTCTCAGAGGCTTACTTGCCTCCTCCTGCTAACCTGGGCCTCATTCTGGAAGTTTCCAGCCTCCATACAATCTAAGCCAGACCTTGAATGTTTTCTACCTCTGAGACTTATTGTGAATAAACTCACACTTCTTCTTTCTGAGCTTTAGGGTGGCTGATTCAACTCAGCTGTTCTGGCTCAAACTCCTCTTCCAACTATCTGATTCAATCTGGCTTCTCTCTCAGCCCCTGAATTTCTCTGCTTAGCCTCATATTAATTGCAACAATCTGTTCTAATCTTCTGGCTCCTTCTCATTCTCTGGCTCATTCAGTCTTCACCTGAGTTCTCTCTCTGTAACCTGTCTCTCTATTACTGTCCCTGTAAAACTGCCCCCTCGCTGTCTGCATTGTCCCTGAAGTAGCTTCCTTTTCCTCTCTCTTCTCATGATAGTTGGACATATCCTATTCTGTCAGAGTCTTTCTCTGGCCTGTTACTGTTTCTGCCACTCAAGTAGACATAACTTTCAAACATGTCTGCTTCCTTCTAGAAACTAACTTTACATTACCGGCACTGCTTAGGATTAAAGGTGTGTACTAACATGCCTGGATCTAAGCTTTTCTTTACCTGAAACTTGTTCTATACCAGGCTGTCCTCGAACTCAGATCTGCTTGCTTCTCTCTCCTGGAGTAAAGGTGTGTTTGTATTCCAGCAGGATCACGTAGACCTAGAACGTCTTCGATGTGATCCCTTATCAAAGCAGCCATGTTGAGAATTAAAATTCCTCTAGAGCAGATGGTGACAAAACTGCACAGATGGTTCCAGTGCGTGGAGATCACACTTTTTTTTTTTTTTTAATGTGTGTGGGTGCTTTTTCTGTCCACATGTATGTCTGCGTACTATGTCCATGCCTGGTGTCCACAGGGTCAAGAAGAGGGTGTTGAATTCCCTGGGACTGGAGTTACAGATGGTTTTGAGCTGCCATGCGGGTGCTGGGAATCGAAACAGAGCCCTGGAAGAACAGCCTGTGCTCTTAACCACTGAGCCCCCTCTCCAGTCCACAAAAACATCTATAATATCAGTGGGAGCCAGGCATGGTGGTGTATACCTTTAATCCTAGCACTCGGGGAGCAAAAGCGGGCAGATCTCTGAGACTTCAAGGCCATCCTGGTCTACAATAATGAGTTTTAGGACAGGCAAGACCATGTAAAGGAACCCTGAGATAGACAGATAGATAGAGCTATCAGTAGGTAATGTATCTACTGAAAGGCCTGCCTCATCATGCTATGCTCAGCATACAACTGAAGAGCCGTAGCTGTGGGTTTGTGAACATCCTGTACAATACTGATTTCTGACACCTCGAGGAACACATGGGGTGCATGAATTACATGCCTGATTGATTGTTTCATATTCTCTTTATATCAGGTTGTTGGAAGCAGATTAAATATCCATTTGCCAGGCATCAGTCAGCTGAATTTACCATCAGCTATGACAATGAAAAGGAGGTGACACAAAAGTTGGATCTCATCACTAGTGACATGGCAGGTGAGTGTCATGCCCTAAGGACAGTGCTCTTAGGAGGTTTTGCTTGTGGGAGACATGAAGCAGGACAGCAGCGAGGCTAAGATCCTTTCCTGAAGCAGAAATGTACCTTTCTCCCACTGTTCCCTATGAAGAGTTTCAAGCTGACACAAATAGTCCCTTCAGCTGAATCAAGTGCCAAGCTGAATCAAGGGCACATAATGACATAAACAGTAAGGGGACGACCGCAGCACTGCTAGTCTCTGGAAGCTCAAATGTCTGCTACTCAGGTGTTTTGTTTTGTTTTTTTATTAAAGTACTGGGAAAGAGGGTTGAAAAAGACTAATTGAATGAGGTGTTAATAAATCCTACCTTTGAAGAGAGGGAGATAGATTAAGGAGCCTGTCTGGGTGAGAATGGCTCAGTATCTCCAAAAAAAGCATCTGTATGTCTGTCTCTCTTCTAGTTTTATTTCCTGAGTGTTAATCTTCTTCAGCTTGACCCCAGAGTTCCCTGAGGCAGCTAGTGCGTACATTCTGAGTGAGACTTCCACAGACCCCACGATCGGACAGGTGGCTAACACAGCTCATACCAGAAACATGGCTTCAGTCCTGACTCCATTGCCAGGGGCATGATTTGAGAAAAGTTACTTTGTCACCTTTTGTAACATGGAATTACAGTTGCCTCACTTCTAAAAAGACTTGAAATATTTGTCTTAGAAGAGTCTTGGCACACAATTAGGGTTCTTTCATTGTCTCAACCCTAAGCCCAGACCTACTGCTTAGCTCTTACTTCCACTGAACTACCGGTGTTCCCTAATTCTCTTGCCTCATCAAACTGTCCTTGTAGTTGTTCTTTCTCCTCTGCATTAGTCAGTGTTCTCCAGAGTAAAAGAACTTACAGAATAAGTCTATATGTATGTGTGTATGTGTTTAGGAAAAGGACTTATTAGAAGGGCTTACTGGCTGTGGTGCAGCTAGTCCAGCAATGGCTGTCTACCAATAGGAAGTCCAAGAATCCAGTCTATGAGGCTGGATGTCTCAGCTGGCCTTCGGTATTCTCCAGTATCTCAAAGAAGTAGGCTCTACAGCCAGTGAAGGAATGAACTTGCTGTCAGGAGCAAACAGGCAAAGAGAGAGCACGCTCTCTCCTTCCTTAACTTTTATGTAGACTATCACCAGAGGGTGTGGGCCAGACTAAAAGTGCATCTTCGCACCTTAAAAGATCTGGATTAAAGGTGTACCTTAACACTTCAAATTATTTAATTTAATTAAGAGAAAAATTCCTCAGATGTGCCCAGCCAATTGGGTTTTGTTAATTCTTTATGCAGTCAAGTTGACACAAAGAGTAGTCATCACACCCTCTTTTTTGTTATCTCCACCTCCAAACTTTATAAAGGCCAGTTTGAAAGTCAGCCCTAGCTGGGCCTAAAAGCCAACACCTATAGTACCACTACGGAGTACAAATCACCCCTAAACTGCACACCTGTCATCAACCCTGCACATCAAAGATTGAGGCAGGAGAATCACAAGTACAGGTCTAGTCAGGGCTGTATGACAAGATCCTGCCTGTAAGTAAATACCCCTCCTCTTTAAAACATTTTCCCTCTAACTGAATGCCTCCAGTCTCTGAGGCTGTGACCCTTGGCAGCTTCCTGAAGCAGGGGTTATTAGGGTGGGTTAAGCTCCAGCTGCAGTATCTGGCTTGCACGCCATATTTCCCATGGAACCTGAGACACTGTAGTCACCAAGGGAGAGTTGAGTTGAAGGGAAAGAATGCCTCGCGACTGGCTGCCTCGACTTTGTCAGCTGCTGCCCTAATGATGCCCGTTTGGTTTTAGATTACCAGCAGCCTCTCATGATTGGCACAGGGACAGTCACGAGGAAGGGCTCTACCTTCCGGCCCATGGACACAGACACCGAGGAGGCCAGAGGGAGCACTGAGGCCAGCGGCCACTATGACTGTCCTCACCGCCCTGGCCGCCACGAGTACGCACTGCCCTTGACGCACTCGGAGCCCGAGTACGCCACACCCATCGTGGAGCGGCACCTGCTGCGCGCCCACACCTTCTCCACGCAGAACGGCTACCGAGTGCCCGGGCCCAGGCCCACTCACAAACACTCCCTTTCCTCCGGAGGCTATCCTCTGGCCGCAGGGGCCACCCAGAGTGAAGGCTATCAGAGGCCAGCGAGCCCCAAGCCTGTGGGTGGTGGCTATGACCAGCCAGCCTCCAGCAGCTTCTCAGACAGCAGAGACCCCTCCTCTCAGTCACAGGTGGCTGCTGAGGGGAGTGCTTATTCAGCACCCAGAAACGGTCTTGCACCCCTCGACCAGATGGCCGTGACTGCCCTTTTGTGAACCCAATGTGAAGAAAACCTGCTGTGGTACTGAGCGCGCGCTGCGGGTCACTGGAAGAAGTGTGTGCAAGTTCACGGGTGCGGCTCTTCAGGATCCTAGAGACAACCTCACTTATTGTTTACAGAACTGTGCAGCTGGTTTTGTTCCCAGACCCTTCCAGCAGAGCCGGCTGGTTTCTGTTGCGCTAGAACAAGGAGACTTTTCTCGTTCCTCTAACTGTGATGGTGTGCTGTAAAATGTGCAATTTGTACAGTTATATTTAACACGAGTTAAAGTAACCAGGTTTATGGTGGGTTTCTTTTTTTTTTTTTTCTTTTTCCACACAGGGCTTAAGGAGAAAATGCAGGATTTGCAGAGCTGTGACAGTGTGTGTTCATGTTTCTCCGTGTGTTTGATTATCTGACATTGATAGCAGTAGGTCTGTTTAAAACCCTATCTGGTTGTGGTAGCCCATTTCCTTTCCGATAAACTGAAAGCATTTTTTTTTTTTTTAACATTCTTTCTCCTGGAAGAAATGAAATTACTTGAAACATGAAAAGCACACTTGGGTGGGCAATTGATAGCCACCGATGCAGTGTCTTTATGATGCGAGCACACCAGCTCAGCGCCTGCTGCCTGCTTCCTTAGACTTTCCTGAGAGGAGCTGGGCATGGGAGCCAGCTGCACGCCGAGGGACCACATTCTTTACGGAAAGGGCCTGGCCTTACTGCACAGTGTTAATGAAGGTGGCAGTTGTAGCTAGGGACAGTCAGGCATTTCTAAACCTCACATTAAAAGTATAGCTGAGCTCAGAGGCCCTCCATCTTACAACTTTCTCCAGGAACAGAGCACATCAGTGACTTCCATTGTCCCTGGAAAATCAACAGCTGCCGCTTGAAATGTGTTCTAAGCAGAACTTTTCTCCGGCCGAGCTGGTAATTGTATTGGTGATATAAAAACGAGTTTTCTCCTGAATATGTGCTTAGACTCATAAAGAGTACCCAGGTTTCATCTGTACCTCATGCTCAGTGTTCTTCTCTGAGTTTACTCTGTGAATTAACTAGGGGGGATTTAACCTCTTTTTGCCAAAGAGGAAAAAGGATATGTCTTGTTTAGTGGTAGAAAACACGGACCAAAAAAGAAAAAAAAAATCCTTAAAAACTGTACTGTAATCCTATTTGTGTGATTGTCATTTTCTGTGAATTCTGTGTTAAAAATAGGGTGCTGAAAGGTCAGGGCAGACTATCTGTTGGTTATAGTGGAGGTTAAACCATTTACTTTATGGCGTTTACATGACTTTGTGTGTATACTAATTGTAATAAACTATGCTAAATCAGAGAGCCTCTGAATTCTATTCGGCCCCTGCTTGCTGGGCTAGTGAGAGGCTCACCTTATAACTCAATTTCCATCTTTTTTTTTTAAGTTCAGACTCTCATATAGCCCACAATGGCTATCAACTCTCAGTGTAGCCTAAGATGACCTTGGATTTCTGATCCCCCTGCCTTTGCCTCTCAACTGCTGAGATTCCAGATATGCACCCTCGCATCTGGTTTTGCTTTTCCTCTATAATAGGCTTTAAGTCACACTGTCAAGTTAAATAGTTATAATTAGAGCATCTGATACTTGGTGCCCCATCACTTTTGGAATGATTGCTTTTCCTAAGGATTTGTAGAAAGTGTGATTGAAACTGTCCCAGGGGCAACTTGTGCTGTTGTTGGCTAAAGATTTCCCAGTGAAATAATGATATACTCTTCTGACCTTTAAGGCAACTGAACAGGCAGTAGTGACTGACTGCAGGGAAATCGATGGGGCAGATCCATGAGGAGCCACGGCAGTAATTCGCCAGACAAAATTAAGAAGCTTGAAGTGAACCCTTGAGCTTTCATGGAAACTACTGCACAATTATAGAAACTCATGGCCCTTGTCCCAGACCCTCCCCATTTTATCACAACGACCAAAGACATTTCCTGTACTTCTCTTCAGAAGTACAATGAAAACTGGTTAAACACAGGAGACAACCTCCTGTGGAAGGAACATCTTCTGAGACCTGATAGAAGCCGCTCTCTCAGGGAAAGTATGTCATAGAACTATGAAAATGTTCAAAATTAGCAAATTTACATACAAAACAACTCCCTTCTGGTATCTCCTCCATGGAATAAAAAAAAAAAAAAAGTTATTGTATGTGCATGCATGTATGTCTGTGTATCACATGCATGCAGTGCCCCGACAAGCCAAAAGAGGGAGCTGCAACACCACCAGGAATTACATTCCAGACCATTGTGCCTTTCTAAACCTTTTTTTTTTTTTTTCTGAGTTGGGGTCTAGCCACACATTCTTGGCTGGCCTGGAACTCTATGTAGACCAGGCTGGCTTCAAACTCACAGAGACCCATCTTCCTGCCTCTGCTTCTAGGGTACTGAGACTAAAAACTGTCTAGTATTAGATGCCTCTATAGCAGTGGTTCTCAACCTATTGGTCATGACTCCTTTTTGCGTAGAACGACCCTTTCACAGGGGTCACCTGAGACCATGGGAAAACAGATATTGACATCATGATTCATAACTAGAAAAATTACAGTTATGAAGTAGCAATGAAAACAATTTAATGGTTGGGGGTGACCACAACGCGAGGAACTGTATTAAAGGGTTGCAGCATTAGATGGTTGAGAGCCACTGCTCTAACAGAGGAAGAATGACAATTCAACTTTACCTCGAAACCCTGAAAGCCAGGTTTGAATGGCCACAGACAGGGTCTACAGACCATTTCCTAGGACAGAGGGAAGCCTCTCTCACTACAACAGAAAAGGCCATGAAAGTACTTGATGCCTATTGAGAGGAAGCATCCCTATAATAGGACTCCCCAAATCTCTCCAAAGTGATATGAGCCTTCTGTTGCAAAGGTAACTTGAACCATCTTCTTCCTCTTAAAATTAATGACAAGCTTTATTCCACCTGCCCTCTCCAGCCCTTAGTAAAATAGAAGAATGCTAGGCAGTAGTGGCACACACCTTTTAATCCCAGCACTCCGGAGGCAGAGGCTGAGTTCAAGGCCAGCCTGGTCTACAGAGTGAGTTTCAGGACAGCCAGGGTTATACAGAGAAACTCTGTCTAAGACGATTGATTGATTGACTGATTGATTGAAAAGTAGAAGAGGTCAGTCAACCACAGCCTTAGTTAAACCTTATCAGGCTATGGTAGACAACCCTGGAGCTTTGGAGCACTGGAGTAATCTTCCCCACAGCCCTTGTGAGAACCCAAGCTACACCAAAGGGCTGCTTAAGGATGTTAATTTTGTCTGGCTTCTGCCACTTTGGGTGACATTGGTCACCATTATTCCCTCCAGAATTTTTTTGCTTGTGTTTGTTGTATATGCTGGTAAAGTTTGTGTTTTCCAGACTGGAATAGTACCCAGTCAAGAGTTCGCCCAGGGCTCTCACTCACCCTTCCCAAGGCAGAGCCCATTCCTCTAATCTCAGCATCAGTAGATCGAGTGTCCACAGATGTTAATCTTCCAACAGATAGGGTCAATAAATCCACCCTGCAAACGTGTCCAGAAAAGGGACCTCTACCCTTCAGTTAGAGGGTTAGGCAAGAGTTAGGCAAGAAGACATCCTTGTGAAGGGACTAAAACAGAAATTATGTACTCCTGGGGCTAAGAGACTAGAGCTTCTCAAGACCTCAATCATAACCTCACCTGTTTACTGCGGTCTCACTCCTCCCTTGACAGCGTATGGAACATGTATCTCATATCCCAGTTCATGAGAAAAAAATGAAGTAAGAATCTGGTATAGGAAGACTACAGGATACTCCAAGGAAAACAATCATCTTACATAGAAAACTTTTTTTTTTTTAAGCTCCCTCATTCCCTCCCAATCCCACCCTCCCTCATCTCCTCCCTACCCCTTTCCAAGTCCACTGATTGGGGAGGACCTCCTCCCCTTTCATCTGACCCTGTTTTATCAGGAATCTTCAGGACTGGCTGTAAAGTCGTCCTCTGTGGCCTAGCAGGACTGCTCCTCCCTTGGGGGGTGGGGAGGTCAAAGAGCCTGCCCTTGAGTTCCTGTCAGAAATAGTCCCTGTTCCCTTTACTATGGGAAACCAATTGGTTACTGAGCTATAATGGACTACATCTGAGCAGTGGTTCTAGGTTATATCCATACATGGTCCTTGGTGGAGTGTCAGTCTCAGAAAAGACCCCTGTGCCCACATATATTTGGTCCTTGTGGAGCTCCTACCCTTTCCAGGTCATACTAACTCCCCCTTCTTTCATATGATTCCCTGTACTCTGCCGAAGGTTTGGTTATGAGTCTCAGTATCTGCTTTGATATACTGCTAGGTAGAGCCTTTCAGAGGCCCTCTGCGGTAGGCTCCTGTCCTGTTACTTGTTTTCTCCTATGTCCAATGCCCATCCCATTTGTCTTTCTAAGTGAGGATTGATCATCTTACCCTGGGTCCTCTTTTGGAAAACTTTTTTTAAGTGTTGAGGAAGAGAATTCTCAAGTACCATCAACCTACCTCACTTACCTAGCATGAAAATACTCCACCAACTCACTAATGCCTCCTTTTACCTCCCAATTAAAATTGTGCCTGACAGTTTGTTATTTTAAAGGGTTTTTATGTTATTTTTATCTTACTGAGACAAACTCTCAGGTACCACAGGATGTCCTCTGACTCTCTATGTAGTTGAGGATAACTTTGAACCTGTGATCCTCCTGCCTCTACCTCCCATGTTAGGAAGGCACATGCTACAACATACATTTAAGTGATTCCATTTATTGAACCAGAATGGAAAGCTCTCACATCTGTTGTTACCAACTAATGAGCTATGCTAAATAAAGTGTTCCTGAATTTCACGTAGGCCTGTTTAGCTTGGCTGGAAGGTTTATTCTCAAACCACATTTCTGAACTGCAATTAAACAAAACAAACAACAAAAGAACCATTGCTTTGTGTGTTAACTTAAAAACTTAACCTTAGGGCCGCAGAGGTGGCTCAGAGGTTAAGAGCACTGGTTGCTCTTCCAGAGGTCCTGAGTTCAATTCCCAGCAACCACATGATGCCTCACAACCATCTATAATGAAATCTGGTGCCCTCTTCTGGTGCACAGGCAGAACACTGTATACATTATTATTATCATTATTATAACAACAAAAAAGCATCTTAACTTTACCCAATATGAATTGGGTAAAGACGCTTGCTATCAAACTTGAAAACATCATGCTTCATCCCTCACAAAATAAATGTTTTAATAAAAATATAAAATTTGCAAAAAGAAAAAAGGCCTAAGCCTGAGGATTGGAAAGAGAGGCAGCTCAGTGGTTAAGAGCACTGGTTGCTGTAGTGGAGAACCTGGGTTCAATTTCTAGTAACCACATGGCAGTTCATAACTGTCTGTAACCCAGTTCCAGAGTATCTGATGCTCTCTTTTGACCTCTCAGGACACCAGGCATGCACGTGGTACACAGACATGCATATGGGCAAAATATTCACATACACAAAATGAAAAACAAATTTTTCTAAAAGAAAAATGGCCTAACCATTCTTCATCCACAGTTAAATGTTTAAAATCAACAAGGACATTCTTTTCGAAGTCAACAGAGGACCATGAATCTAGATGCACACTAGTCTTTCTTTAGGTTACGTATCAGTGTGGTAATGGTGGCTAGTTTTGTGTCCACTTGACATACGTTAGTCATTTGAGAGATGGGAACCCTAACTGAGAAAATGCCTGAATAAGGCTGGGCTTTAGGCAAGCCTGTACAGCATTTTCTTAATTGGTGATTGATGTGGGAAGCCCACATTGTGGGTGGGCCCACCCCTGGGCTGATGGTCCTGCGTTCTATAAGAAAGCAGGCTGAGCAAGCCATGAGGAGCAAGCCAGTAGGCAGCGCCCCTCCATCGCCTCTGCATCAGTTCCTGCCTCCAGGTTCCTGCCCTATTTGAGTTCCTGTGTAAGCCAAATGAACCCTTTCCTTCCCAACTTGCTTTTCGTCATGGTGCTTCATCATAGCAATAGTAAATCTAAACAAGACAGCGGGTTTTATTTGTTTCCTTCATTTCTTGTTTTAAGGCAAGGTCTTATTATGTAGTCCAGGGTTTCAAACTCACTATGTAGTCCAGACTAGCCTTAAACTCGCAGCAGTTCTGACACAGCCTCCAGGTACTGGGCTTGAGCAACCATGCCTGGTTGACTGTGCATTTCTTTTGAGACATGTGTAGCTTTGGAGTTCTGGAGCCACTCTGTGGCATAGGCTGTCCTCAAGCTTGAGACAATCCTCCTGCCTCTGAGTCCCATCTGCTGGAGTATAAGCACTCACCACTGTGCCTGCCTTTTGTAATAACTGTTTAAAGCTGCTTTTCGTCAGGGATTTGAAGAGAGCCTAATGTGGCTCTCTAATGAGACTCTAATGAGCCATCAGTAGAATTTACACAAGAGAGCACTGACTTCTTGATCCATGCTCATCTCATCATGTTTTCCCACAGCCGAGACACCCTGTTTTGTTCATCCCGTAAGTTCTCTGAGTCCATGAAGCTGGAGAGAGAGCTCAGTGGATAAGAACACTAGCTATTCTTCCAGAGGACCCAGGTTCAATTCCCAGGTGTTCATAATTGTCTGTGACTTCAATTCTGGGAGACTTGATGCCCCCTGCTGGCCTCCTCGAGCACTAGGCATACATGTAATGCACAGACATGCATTCAGGCAAAACACCTGAACACATACAATAAAACTTAAATTATTAAAAAAAAAATGATCTAAGACCAATGCTTAGGGAGACAGATGAGCCCAGTACTCCACTACTTGTGTTTTGTGGTTGCATGATGAATTAAACTCTCACTTTTGCAAAACTTATTTCATGGATTAGCTCCTGGGATGTGGACAAAGAAAAGCCTGGTTCCAAGCAATCCCCAGTAAGAGGGCAGGTGGAGCCAGGCACGGTGGCACACACCTTTGATCCTAGTACTCAGGGAGGAAAGGCAGACCGATTGCTCTAAGTTCGAGGCCAGCCTGGTCTACACAGAGAAACCCTGTCTCAAAAAACCCAAAAAGGAAGAAGAAGGTAGGTGGTACAGTGGATAAGGCATTAAGGCATTGGTTCTATATCTTCATCTCATATACAGGGAATTAAAAAATCCTTAGCTAATTACACAACACATCGAAAACCCAGTTCCTCTGGGTAGAAAATAGTGCCCTTTTCCTGCAAAGGTTACTGTCTTAGTTCCTGTTCTATTGCTGTCAGGAGACATCATGAGCAAGGCAACTTATAAAAAGAAAACATTTAATTGGGACTTGCCTGAAGTTTCAGATGGTGAGTCCATGATCATGATATGGAGTACAGTGGCAGGCAGGCATGGTGCTGAAACAATCGCTGAGACTTTATAGCTTATCAACAAGTTGAAGGCAGAGAAAGAGACTGAGGATGGCATGGGCTTTTGAAACCTCAACAAGGCCATACCTCCTCTGAAAACCAAGCATTTTAGTATATGAGCTTATGAGGGCTCATCCCCTTACATTAAAAACATTAGAACTGCTTTAAACCTAGGCTCCATCAATTCTGTGTCATTTAAGAAAAATGAAAATAACGTAAAAAACCAATGAAGGACTTTAAACTCACCTGTAGTTCCTTTTTCTTTCTTCGTGGCTTATTAGAGAATGAAGAGGGGGATCGGAATCATGACTGACACGGTGTGACCCTGAACAAATGATGTAACTTCTCTAATCTTTAATGTATTCATTTTAGAATCAGTCTAGTTGTTTCAGGCTCCTTCCTCAAATAAGCCTTCTAGTCTAGTAGGTTAAACGCAGCTTTTGGGATCTCTTGCCCTCTACTGGCACTTTCTCAAATTGCACCTACCTTTCTAAACTTACCAGTTTGTGTTTTACATTTACCCAAGCTTCCTTGTTATAGATCATTCATCCATCTTTCTAGTTAGAAAATACAGGTCTTTATTTCACAAAATATAAAAATACAGCTTTCACTTAAAGTTTATAGCAAGCCCTTATTCAAATCTTGATTTCTTTACATTATGATTTCTTACATTATGTGTTGCGATTGCTCACTATGACAGATTTTTATAATGTTCTTGGGCTTCTACCAATTTTTATTAACTATATTATTAGTTATTACATTTGTGTGTGGTGTGCGTGTATGTTAGTGCTTGCCTTTTTTTAATTTTTTTCTGTGAATGTCTACCTCTGCCCTGGGTTCCAGATATGTGTGTGTGTGTGTGTGTGTGTGTGTGTGCCATGACTTTTGCATGGTGGTCAGAGGATAGCCTCCAGGAGTTGCATATCTTCCTCCACTTTGGGTTCCAGAGATCAAACTCAAGTCAACAAACTTGAGGCAAATGCTTTTACCCACTGAGACATCTTGGCCCATCCCTTTATATATTTTAAGAATATTTTAAGTGGGTATATACAAGGTGTGGGGGTTTGAGTAAGAACGGTCCTCCTAAATAGGCTCATGTATTTGAGTACTTAGTCCCCAGCTGGTGGAACTGTTTGGGAAGGATGAGGAGGTGTTGTCTTGTCTGAGGAGGTGCATAACTGATAGTGGGCTGTGAGGTTTCCAAAGCCCATTCATTCCCAGGTAGCTCCCTCTGCCTCATGTGTATCAGCTACTGCTCAAGTGCCATGCCTGCCTGCTGCTCTCTGCCGTGCTCTCAGCCATAATGGGCATGGACTCTAAATGAAAATGAAAACCCCAAATAAACTCTTCTGTTAAGCTGCCTTAGCCATGGTGTCTTTATCCCAGCAACAGAAAGAGACTAAGCCACAAGGTTAGAATTATTCCAACTCTTGTAGTGAACTGTAAAACAAACCCCCTCTATCCCAAATGCTTTTTTTCTCTTAATCTGTTTTGTACTAACATATCAGCTTTTGGAGAGCAAAATAATATCCAGTATATCTTCCCTTTTCCCTCCTGAGTTTTGTATTCTTGTGGTTAGGTATGCTCTTTATAAGCATTCTTTTCCTCCCTCCCTGCGGCTAGGATTCCTTTTTATATTCCTTGATCATAACCTCTCATCATCTCAGCCTTAGAACACTCTATTGGTTCTTGGCAGAACATGCTAATTGTAACATTGGGGTAGGGTGTCAGGGAAGCAGAGTCGTATTCTGCATAGGCTGGGCTGTCCTGGGACTATGTATTGCAAAGCTTATCCTGGCTGCTGCCTTCTAAGTGATGGGCTTCCAGGAACATGCCACCATGCCAGCTTCATTCTAACACTTTTTGTTGTATAGTATTCTCTTACACTGAGGATCTTCAGTTAAACGTTGCTGGACCTTAACCCTAGTTATAGGTCAGGCAGCAGAGTAAGTGGGGTTCCTACTGTCTCAGGATATGGGGTGGTAGTAGCAATCTCTAAGTATGAATTTTCCCCAAGTACGAGGTTTTAAAAGGAAGGGTGGGCTACTGTTTTATGTATTTTTTGATTTACAAAAATTTTGTGCATTTGTGTTTTGCCTGCATGCATGTCTGTGCAGGGATGTGGGATCCAATGAATCTGGATTTAGACCATTGTGAACTGCCATATAGGTGCTGGGAATTGAACCCTGTTCTCTTAACCGCTAAGCCATGTCTCCATCCCCCAAAGATGGGCTACTTTTACAAGAGTTTTTAATAGGAAGCATGAGCTTTTGCAAGATCAAGCCATCCAGAAGTCACCATCAGGAGCACCCATCCAAAATATCTCCGTGTATTTCAAGGTTCTAGGTTTCCCATTCACTTTTAAAGATTAGATGTTCTGCAAAAACTCAACGGAATGCCCTCTTTCAGTCTCCTCACCATAAGAGGGAGGCTTCCTCAGAACTCTTTCCCCTCTCAGAAGGACTAGCTTTCCCATTGAGGTACTAGCAATTTGATCACAGCCTCCCCACCAACCCAACCTACTTGGAACAGCCATCTCTGCTGTTGTGGCACTGTCATTGTCATGTTTTCCTAATACCCAAATTGCTGAATGTCCCAGAGAATTCTCTGTGGCTCTTTCCCAGTTATAGCCCTGAGGAGTTTCCAAGAACACCCCTTCAAGTTGATCTATTTGCAAAAAGGACACACTGCCGGGTACAGGATCAGGCTCATCATAGTAGGGAACACAAACAAAACCAGTAGAGAAAAGGCCCACATTCAGTCTAATCTCCCAACACTACTAAACAGGCTTGCACCATTCCACACACAATGGTCTATTCACCGAGGAAACAGGCCCAAGCCTATCATCAGTTAGGGTTAATCAGTATATTTTAATACAGGCTTAGGCACAGAAGTAAGAGGATGTGAGCTCAGATGACAGACACACCCTATTGTATGGGTGTGGGCTCTCAAAGATTTGTTCAGAGCACATTCTATAGGGTTAGCCAGTATGTACTCATAGCCTAGCATGTACTAAAATTCCAAATGCCTGACACAAATCCTGATGTTGATATAGACAATTCAGGTGTGCGAACCTCCAACTAGTTAAAAGATGGTGGTATCTTCCTGAAACCTGATTATAAACTAACCAGAAGCTGCACACAAGTGGTCCTCTCTACAGAAGACAACATCCTGTTGTCCTACTATGCCAATAATCTTCTGTATACTATCTCTGAAACTTTTAACCACTGAGCCATGGCCCAGTGTCAGCACTGGAGGTATCAAGTTAAGAGGCCATCCTGCTTACTTTTAGGGCATGAGATGAGCAGCTCTCTTTTAATTGTTTATTCATATTTTATGTACACTGGTGTTTTGATTGTACACGTCTGTATGAGTGTCAGATCCTCTGGAACAGGAGTTGCAGACATGAGCTGCCATGTGGGTGCTGGGAATTGAACCCGGGTCCATCTAGAGGAGAAGCTGGTGCTCTCAACCACTGAGCCATCTCTCCAGCCTGGATGAGCAGCTTGTAATCCCCAACCCAGTACCTATTTCTTCACTTGTGGTGTGCAAGCGTTACTCAAGGTTCCAATCAAGACACTGAGGCAAAAAGGCGCTTTCTGTGCAACAAGTTTATTAGCTGGTGAAGAAAAACTGGAGGGAGGGGGGAGGCAACCAGACCATGGACCAGTGCATGACTGGAGGAGGAATGTGTGAATTCGACTTGAATTATAATGTGGAGTCTTCTTGCCAGTCTCCATGACATACAGGATCTCTGTCCTGGTCAGCCATTCAGCCACCTGAAGAAATACAACTTCAGCCTGAACACAGACAATCCCAGAGCGAGGCAGCTGTGCGTCCTCTTGCTGGAGATATCAGAAATGTGTTCTCAAGGGTGCTGCAAGAGTGGTCATGGCTCAAGACAACCTGAGAAACATCTGTTGTCAAACAAAATATCACCAGCATGTGATAACCATAACACTGATCAACAACACAAATGCTGGTCCCTTTTTATAGCTCACAAAGTGAGCAACAGACAGCCTAAGGGGGAATTCTGGAAAAGACTTTTCCTTAGAGAACTTAAGAAGCAGTAGCTTTAATCCCCACAAAGCGCTCACAGATGTGAGAACTAAACCACAGCTGCCCGGTGGCAGGAGGCACAAATTTCTAAGTGCTCAAAATGAAAGACAATGTCTGCCAAAATAATATATAATTTGGAAAACTGTAAATTAGATATACGTAGATGTTGCCATGAAAGAATTTCCTTTCAAATACTAGTACTGGTTTTATACTTCTATCAATGCTGTCCTCATTTTCAACCAAATCAGATGAAACAGGTAAGACTAAACAGTTCCTACCCACCCCAGCATCTGGATTCAGCCTTTTGCATATTTCATGACATGTTGGTAGAAGTTGGAGAAGCTATTTAGGACCCACAGTAAACCAAGATACTTAATGTTAATGAAAGAGAAAACATTTATTTTTCTTCAAGTCTGATCAATACCACTTTAATGTAGAAGAGGCCATATTTATTTACAGGCTAATTAAGAATATGAAGCTCAACTTAACTAGCTATAATACATTTATCATATATCACCCTACATGTGAATCAATGTATTTTGCTTTAAAATGTGAAAACAACGTAAGCCCACTGCTGTGGGGAATATTCCAGCACCATGGACAGGTTGTGTTACTTGTAATTGTTCAATTCCAATCAACAGGCTCACAAACTCTTCATCTCTCTTAAATTTAATTTAACAATAATCCCTAGCCCAAATGTGGCATTTCCATTATGTTCAGAAAGAGAACCGCAAAAGACAATTTTGTACGTTAAGTGCATATACACTCAGGTTCTACTGAACAATTTCCCCTTTCTTTCATGTTTTCATTGTAATGGCGTTATAACAGCTTTCCCCCTACTTTTTGGCTTTGTTCAAGAAGATTCAGTGTTATACGGGCATCTTTCCCATGAATGTGAAGTATAAAAACTACTTTTCACTGAGTGCTTTGGGAAAAGTTTAAATACCCAGTTCATCCCTAAAGCCCACACACATTAAAATGAACTCCCAGCTAGGCCTGGGGAAGTGCCAGGATGCTCACAGCAGCACTTAGGCCACTGTGTTCTCACTTGCTTCCAAACCAGAAAGAAGCAGAGATGTAAAGGACACTGACCTGCAGAACCATCAACTACTCTTTCTAAGTATATATTGTAACCATCTCACCCAATCTCTCAGACGCAGCACACAAAAATGCCCATCCATTTTCTAAAACTCTTCTCACTCATTTATTGTGCAGATCTTGAAAAAATTCAAAGGGCTACAGCTTACATTTCCTAATAATTCAGTCATAGTATATAAGGCATATATTCTCTGGAAAGCAAAGGAAAAGAAAAAGGAAAAAAAAAAAAAGGGCCATGGTCGTTCCTAAGCAATGCTGAAAGACTATAGGAACAACATGGTTTCAGGTCAAAGCAAAAATGTTTTCAGATCTGTTACCATGGATAGTCTTAACCTAAATGAATACACTGGCCACCACCTACTTCAAAGATCTCAAGTCATGCATTGGAGTTTGTGTTTGGCATGGGAGGAATATACTGAGGAAAAAACAATCTTTCTCTTAAGAGGCCTAGCCTGTCAGGGGCAAACAATAATACTTGTTTATTCATTTGTACAACTGAAATACTATCCTTGTTTACAGGCAACGTTCCGCTACAAAGTATCTAGCTCAGCATCAGTAACAATATACCAAGTGCACTTCTAGTTACCAGTTAACATGGTGATATTGTTAAGAATGAAACCACCCACTGACCATAAATGAGCAACAGTTAAAAACTGAATTTATAAATAGCAAAATCACAAAATAAAGTATATACATTTTATAGATTTAACTTTGAACAAATATATAGTGCATCTGGGAAAAACAAACATATCAAGAAAGAAGATACTGCTATTCTAAAGCCTTGTATGTAGGCTTCTCCCATTTACTACTCCCTTAGGTGTAAATCCTTTAAAACAGTGACTTAGCAAAAATCATCACCACCTCTTTAAATACAGTATTTTGACTTTGCAATGGTCTGTAGATCAGGAAAGAGGGGAAGAGGCACTCTGTGCTTAGCTCTGATACAAGAGAACTAACATATTTACAGAGTTTGCTCACAAGTATTGCTTTAGTCAAACATGAACTGACGTGAAAACCAATACGGTCACTGTATCAAAGTATCTTTACTTCATCTTGCCCACCTTGGCTCCTGGCTTTTTAAATGATTGGCAAGTCAGGGATTTAAAGCAAACTGCTGTTTGAACACAATGTATTTCATGACATAGTAATATTTCCTGACTATCACAAGACAAAGCTTATGAACAACTCAAAATGTATAAAAACGTCTTTCGTGAATTCCAGAAATAAAGATTTGAGACTAGACATTCATAGTGTAATGCTCCAATATCATGCACACAGAGCAACATAATTGAGAACAGGTATTTTACACTCATCTGCGTTTCCTTTAAAAATCCAAAGTAAAATGCACAGTAGCTTTCCCAAAACTATTTCTAGTGCAGCATTGATTGATACAGGATTGCCTAAAGAAAACTATTTTGTACTGCAGTTGAATAAACTGGAGAGCAAACTCATCATAATAAATGATCATGAAGAATTAATTTAGACATCAGGAATTTACAATACACTTTTTTTAAAAACGTGGAACCAAATTTTTTAGTTGAGCAAAAATGTCAACCTAGATGTCTGCAATTCACTGAGTCAAATTCTGTCTTCTGAAATTCCACAGTTATCCTTAGGGAATATGTGATATCATTTACTCTGCTGTATTTAAAGGGTACTTAGAAAATTCCAGTTAGCACTGTCCTGTTAAATATGAAAAGGAACCAAATGAAACAGCATCCACTTGGCCCTTAAAAGCCTAGTAATACCCCTTTGGGAAACACATGCTTTGGTGCTTATATTCCAGGAAAATCAAAATTGCCTTCCATGCAATAACTAATTAAGGTATACCACAGAAAACAGGGGTTTATGCACTTAGAATTGTTCACACGAAGCCCTGAGGTTCCCGCCCTTCTCTAGGCAACACACAGCCTCCCTTGATCTTGTGCAGTCTTTACCACTGTCTTCCCTAGTGCCCCAAATTCCAAAGAGTCTGACAAACAGTGTGTCTGGGGATGGATTAGTAAGCCTTTTTATGATGCAGACTGTGCAGATCAGCTGCTCGGGCAGCACTGTCATCTACAGGGCTTTCACCCGAAGCCCCCATGTCCCCATTCTCATGTGTATCACTCACTGTCTTCTTATTATACCCTGTGAGAAAAGAACAGAAGAAAAAACAGGTATATTTGGCTGAAAATATGTTCAGTTTTATCATTTTACTGAAAAAAAAAATCATTGAAATTATTATGAGCAATATAAGACAAACTTAACACTGACTTGATCAAAATAATAATTTAAGGAATTTTTTCACCTTATATCAGATAGCAACACTGTATTAAAGTATTTTAAAGTATTAACTATTAAGGCTACCTGAAAGTTATAAAATAGATCTCTCCAGTTCTCTAATTTATTGAACTACATGTTAGTTGACTGCCAAACATTTAATCTGCTGGCAAGATAATATCTAGCTAAGCCAGGCATGGTGACATACTCCTTTAATCCCAGGTACAGGCAGTCAGATTGCTTTGAGTTGGAGGCCAGCCAGTTCTATAAAGCAAGTCCAGGACAGCCAAGGCTACACAGAAAAACACTGTCTTGAAATAAAATTAAAAAAAAAAAAACCAAAAAAAAAAAAACAAAAACAAAAAAAACCAGAAAGATAATATTAATTTACCTGAAAGATAATAGGGTTATAATAAATCTGATTGACTAGAGTACCCACTATGTAAGCTAAGAAAGATCTGTATACACGATAACCAACAGATGTATTTTAGTCAGGCATGATAGTACATGTCTGTCATCTCAGCACCGAGGAGGCTAAGGCAGGAAGAGCCCATGTTCAAGGACTGCATGGCCTACACAATCAGTCCCTGGCCAGCCTAGAAGTCATAGGAAGACCTCAACCCCCACCCCCCAAAAGACATACTTTTCATTATCTGGCTCAGTTATTAGTGATATGCCGTATGTGTATGTGGAACTTGAGGCATTATCAACACAGTTACACTAGAGTTTTCTTGCCTATCTTGTACTGTGAACTTGTACACACAACTTTGTAAGATCTCATATAGGTCATATGAAAAACACTGGATTGCTGAAGAAAGCAATTCAAAAGCTCATTACTTTATTGCCTTATTTAGGAATTACATCAATTAATATGTCCGTTCAGCTCATTACAAACTTATCGTTAGGAACCCAGTCTCAAGCTCATGGGGATTGATGCCATGTTCTATAAAACAATAATTTTCACTTAGGAGCTCATATTTTATTTCTGGCAATAATACTCTGAAGCAACAGACTGTAAAATTCAAAGATAATGGCCATCTAACTGAGGAATCATAAATTGTCAGTCATTCTTCCAAAAACGTTGGTAACCTTACTACTACAGTACTTGTTAAGACCAGCTCTTTTGTTCAGTATGCTGGGTCAGGGACATACACGTGTTCTGTTCAGCATGCTTGGTCAGTGACATATATGTGCTGTTTGGTCAGTGACATGTATGCACTCTGTTCAATATGCTGGGTCAGTGACATATGAGAACTTGCACATCATCAAATAGAATATTAAGAAGCACTGTACACAAACAACTGGCACTGGGACTTAGTCAAAGAACATTAAAAAAGAATAAGGATAAACAAGTGGGCTGGGCTTGCTTGTGCTGCATGCCTGTGACATCAGCACTTGGAGACTGAGGCAGGGAGACTGTACATTCAAAGCCAGCCCAGGATACTCAGTGGGAGCCTGTCTCAAAAATCAAACCAAAACAAGCAATATGCCCAAGAAATGACATTTAATTTTTTAAAAAGTTTTTGTAGATTTATCCCTAAATGTCAATTTTATCTAAAGATAAATTCTATCTAAAAAATTTAGATAAAGTTTATCTTAAAAAAAAAAACAGAACAAACAAACATGTTTTATCATGATATTATTAGGAAATGCTCCCCCATTCCGTGTGCCTTTCAAAAGGTCCCAGGGACTTCCAGACATTTAGCTATGATAATTTGGAAACCACTGCTCTACCCACGGAAAGTGCTAGCATACTTTTTTTGTAAGTACCAGACTGAAAGTTTTGAGGATCCTATCTCCTGACCTGGGCAATAATCACAGGCATCAGTTTAGCCACCAGTCCACAGTTCCTAAGCTCTAACTCCTTGTGTTATGACAGCAGAATCTGCACTGAGACAGACGACCTTAAGAGGTGTGTACTCGAAAGGGATGTTGGGTTTTGTTTCAAAGTCTAGAAAATTGGAATCTTCTTTACTTTTCAAGCATCTTAGCCAATATCAACTAGAAAATGTGTAAGCATACTGGAACATAATAAAACTGCAAGACAGACTATTCCTTTTGTTCTGCATCACTTAACTGTGTTAATGCAGAACACTGATGCTTTTACATTTAAAACATTATTAATAATCTGGGAGAGTGACAGAGAAACTCTGACTCAAACAAACAAACAAACAAAAAATAAACTGGGGCGCGGGGTGGGGGTTGGTGGCGCATGCCTTTAGTCCCAGAACTTGGAAGACAGTGGATAACAGATCTCTGAGTTCCAGGCTAGCCTGGTCTTCAGACTGAGTTCCAGGACAGCCAGGACTAAACAGAGAAACCCTGCCTCGAAAAACCAAAGAAAAAAATGGTTATGAATAATCAACACATCCATAATAAAATTTAGAATGATTTTTTTTACCTTGTAACACTTTTATTTCACCACCACTGTCTTTGCAACTAGCGCCAGGATTACCACCTCCTTCTAACTCATCAAGATACAAACGGTAGCGGTGTCCACTCTCATCTTCATACTCTACATTTTCATCATCAGAATCCACTTCAGGAGCCACGTAGACTACTTCAAATTCAATCTCTCCTCTCTAAAACAGGGATGAACACTGAAAGTCAAGTCACTGTGATCATCATCAACTCAGATTTCTCAGTCTTTGGAACAGGCAGGGAGAGGAGGAAGTTGCTAGTAGCAGGTGCAGGAGGCCATGATGGCCAGACCACTGCATGGATCTGCTTTACAAGGGAGTTCTTCTGATATTACAGTTCTTTCTACTGCTCAAAGCATACATTCACTTGAGACAAGGTCTCAAGGAGGCCAGGCTGGCCCTGAATCTGCACATAGCTGAGGATGAACTTCAACATCTGATCATCCCGCCTCCACCTCTTAGGAGAAGGGATTACAGGTATGTGTCATTATCCCTGGCCTGACCACAGTACTTTAAATTAGTATCTCTAAAATAAAAAGGATAGTTAAATTTAACAGAATCTTGGGATAAATGTTCAGTTTAAAGTCATCTTGAACTTTACCAGCAATTTTGCAAATCTATTTAAACTGATATTAAATAAACTTGTATATAATGATGTCAAACAAACTTTGCTAGTTCAAGAAATTGCTATGGCTTATTGTTATCCACTATGTTCTTTCCTCTTGAGATAGGACCCTATTCTGTGGCCTAAGATAACCTTCACCACGCCCACACTAGCTTCAAACTTGAAGCAATCTTCTTGCCTCAACCTTCCCAAACTGGTATTACAGGTGTGAGTTACTACACCCAGATTTTTAGTAAGGCTTAAACCTTTATTTTGAAACACTTTTTACTGAGACAACAGTTAATAAAGGTATTTATTTAGTAATAACAGTAATTACTATATTTATTACATAAAATTATAGCTTCTATCGATCCCTCCAGAGCATCCCATTCTAGTCTCTTCTCAAAAATAGAAGCATTGGTGAGTACTGAAGAGAACATGTATCTTTCCTCAGAGCATGAGCAAGCAAAGAAACAGCAATTTGGCTCTCAAGTCCTTACTCGTTTTACTATGCTAGGCTAGATGTAGTATTTTTACTGTTCTTTAATAACCGCTTTATGCTCAAACACAAAATTCTAAATCATTTTAAGTTAAAAAAAAAAAAGTTTCTAAGCTCTGTCATTTACTGAGACTACAACCACCACATCCTAGTCTTGTGTGAGTAACTCTGAAAATTACCACTTGTCTCCTCTCCAAAGAAAGTCTGCTGGTTTTGACTGCTACCCACTAAGTTAGTATCTTTGGTGCCCTACTTTCCTGTTGGCTCCCACCAAAAAATGTGCTGTAGGCTCTGTGCTTCTTTAACATTCACATCTGCCTACCTGCAGCTCCTTTACCACAGCTGCTAGTCATTCAGTTCTCATGCTACCAACATGTGGGCAAACTGAGCCCAGAGAACTCTAAGAGACGACAGTGGCATTCTTAGGTCTTTCTTATGAGATAATTAAATGACAGAAGTATCATAGCTATACAGAGTTTTAGAGACAAGACAGCTGTAAGCAAAATCATTTTAGTCATAACATCTAACTGAAATGATCCTCAGAATTCCTGTACCCTAATTTTCTTATTAAAAATAAATCAGCTGGGCTGGTTAAAAGATCTTGCTGCTCTTGCAGAGCACCCAAATAATTAAAAATAAAAACCACATGTCAAGGTAGACAGGTGATGTAGCGGTTTTCATGAAGCTCAAAAGCACATCCAGCTCACGGCCCACATGCATGTGTGCAGGGTGCCTATCACTGTGACTGAATACAAAATGTAAGCAGACTTAAAACACTGCAAGATTGCTTTTGCCTTTTTTTTTTAAAACTCCATTATGTGATTCCAAAGAGTAAGCTTTGTAGGTGACAATGCTGTGTCACAATATCAGAAGGCTGGAAATCTATACTAACACAAATTTCAGGCTTGATATAGAAGACCTTTCTAAAACAGCCATTATCTATAGGTCCTCCCTTTACTGAAGCTATTTTTAATTGACATGCAGGTGTTTCCTGCATCATGCAGAGCTAAGCTAATTATCTACACATTCACAATCAACTACAATTGTTCTACACTAATATATTACGTTGATGACCCCCTAACATCTCCACGCTTCACCAACACTGTTCTAATTCCCTTAACCCTACTCTCAGGGGAAATCAGTGGTCTTAAGTAAATGAGATAACAAATATGACTCTAAATATGGATTCTTACTCAAATTGATTTGCTATGCAACTCAGCAATCTTTTATTCTCTAAGAATTTCAGTTTAATTACTTTAATATTTATTATTATTATTATTACTTTCTAATATGTGTGTGTTTTGCCTGCATGAGTATCTGTGCCCATGGAAGATAGAAGAGGACATAGAATCGATTCTGGAATGGGAATTACAGATGAATATTAACTATCATGTGGTGCTGGGAATTGAACCTGGGTCGTCTGCAAGAGTAGCAAGTGCTGTTAGCCTCTGACCCATCTTTCCTGCCCAGCTTAATTACTTTAAATAAGACAAATGGGCTAGGAGAATTCTATTCCTATCCGTCTTTTCTCTGATGCCCTATACTGCTATGATGCATCTATCATTCATGATGCTTTTCTTAAGTACCTATCCTATTCTGAGCATCCACCTTACAGCTCCATCTCCACCAGGCAATGAGAAGGCTGTGCACAGAGGATTTATGTAGTTTGTTCACAGCTAAGTAGCTATGTAAAGAAGTAAACATAACTTTTTAGCAAATATCATCAAATGACAACTGTAACCTTCAAAGAAGAGAAACAAGTTCTATACCAGTTTTAATCACATAAAGAGAATTCACCTGCTGGGAAAGTATGGTTACAGCTTCTTTATGCTTTGTATCTCTTAGGTTAACTCCATTCACTGCCAGAATAGCATCCCCCACATGCAGCCCTCCACATCTATCCGCAGGCTGTCCTGGATGGATCTCAGAGATGAGAATGGGAACACCATGCTCCTTCCCACCCTGGCAATATCAAAGGAGGTAAGTTAGCAGATCATCTTAGACACAAGGTATTTTCTTTAAAACTCGTTTCAATAAGCAGAGTCTCTGAAAACATGGGTGAACTTTTACTTGCTACCAAAGGCGCATTGAAGTAAAAGTACCAAAGTAGCATATTCCTCTGAATACAATGTTTCTGATATTACAGACCCCAAAATTAAAACACCCCAAACAACTACAATAGCCTCATTTCTTTAGCATTAAAAACAGATTATATATTAGTGTTCCACAGTACTTCGTGCAATCCTGTGGGCACTTCCATAGAACTTTTGTCAAATCTAAATTATTATGTATTGTGATGGTTTGAATAACAGTGGCACCTATATGCTCATATATTTAAATGCTTAATGGAACTATCAGAGACCCTTAGAAGGACCTGGAGGTGTGACCTTGTCAGAGTAAGTGTGTTACTGGAGGTGAGCTTTGAGTTTTCAAAAGCCCAAGCCAGGCCCAGTGTATCTCTCTTGCTCTCCGCTAGAACTTCAGTGCCATGCATGCTGCCATGCTCCCCACCATAATAATGGATTAAACCTCTGAAACTGTAAGCAAGCCCCAATTCAATGTTTTCCTCTTTTTAAGAGTTGCCTTGGTCATGGTGTCTCTTCACAGAACTAGAACAGTGATTAAAACATGTATGATAAGACCAATTATTTTATGCATAACCAAGAAACTTTTTTTGAGACAGGGTCTCTCTATATAACTCTGGCTGTCCTGGAACTCAATATGTACAGAAGTGGCCTTCAACTCACAGATATCTACCTGGCCACGCTTCCCAAGTGCTGGAATTAAAGGGATGTGTCTCCACAACTGGCTTTAACTAAGATAATTTTCAGATTGCAACACAACTCTCTACTTCAGAAATATGTAATGTTGAATTAAAAATACAATAATTGGTAGCTGCCACTTTATATAGCTTGTACAGGTTATTTCTATTTAAAAATTTATATTATGTTTGTAGGGTTTTGTCTGCATATATGTCTTTGTATCCTGTTCATACCGGCTTCCAGTTGTACTGAAAATGTTAAACTGCACTTACTGAAGGAACATCTAAATTACGAAAGCTTTTTTATACACAAAAAGGCTATACATGTGCAAAAGTATTGCTGCCTAAATATTAATTTTTGAAAAATTAAAAAAAAATTTTAAAGTTTTGAAAAATTCAGTTGTTTTGAGTTATATCCAGAACACTTTGTTCCCCCAGATGATGTCCAACAAAGAAACCTGGTTCTACCAGACAATTGCCATAAAGAAACTGGAAGCACTACTTCTTACTGTAATTGAAATGCCAAGGCCTTCATGATCTTCCTTAAGGAGGAGAACTTTTCTAATTGGACCAACTCCCTGGCTTTTCTTCAAAGAGTCTTGATCCTTATCGCAGGGGAAAAAAGAAGAGAGTATTATTTAAACAACAAACCAAGTAGAACTCATGTTACATAACTTGCTTTTAGAATCATTTTTAATCTCCTGGCGTAGATATATAGCATAACAATTAAAAGAGATGAAAATGCTCTTCAGTAGATATGGTAAAATTTGTAAGTTTTTTCACCTTTTGTAAAATATTGATTATAAGGCATTATAAAATTACCAGGAACCAATCAATAAATAAGTATCTTCAAGTAATAAAGTAGTAACGATGTATCTTCACTAGAAAATATCTTAATGAATTCATATAAACGTTAAGTGATTTTTAGAATTGAGAATTTTTTCAGCTTGAATATTAATTACTTTTTATTCTCCAGTGTTCTAGAACCTACCTATTAAATAAAGTAGTTTATTCCATTAATTGTTTTTTGGCCTCCTTCGCCTTTTTTTCAGTTCAAACCTAAGATTGTTTTTGCATGTTAAGCAAACCCTTTTCACTGACCCACTCAGCTCTCTCTGTTATCTTTGATCTTTTTCTCTCTACAAAACTCTTAAGTATCTTCTACTAAGTTCTAAGTATCTTCCAATCTTTGACAAACCAAACCCCCAAACCTAAACCAAACAAAAAGAGTCCAACCCAATATCCTGTCAATCCTTCCCTGTCTTTTTTACTCACTATCTTTTACCCTCGACACATACCTACTTCCTTGCATCTAACATTACGTTGATCACTGTGATTAAGACTTTGTCCCTAGCCTGAAATTTTCTTTATGGTCACTAAGAATTCTGCAGAATCCAATGGACAATTTTTAATCACTATCCTATAAGAACCCTGCAGAAAGTTAGCAGGGGCAGTAAGTACCCACTCTGAAACCCACTCTGTTCCTGCTTCTTTTACACTACTTTCCCAGGTGATTTAAATATGACTGTCCCAAGTGTCTTTCTTTGTACCCTATCTTCTTCCACACCAAGTTTCCCTCCTGGCCTCCTATTTGAGTTTAGTCCTCACATGCGTCCCTTGGCTACTGACTTCCATGATTTCAATTATACCAAATGAATTTAGCTTCCCTAATATTTCTCCAACTCAAGACTTCTTTCCTGAGTTCCATTCATGAACTAACCTGGATGGATTTCTTAGATGTCACACCAGCATCTCAAACACTGCTTGTCTAGAACTGATGTCACCTCCCCCACATTGACCTTCATTTTCTTGTACTTCTTTAATCAGTAAAATCCAAAGCAAATCTCAGACTCTTCTTCTTCACTCACTTCCTTAGCTAGTAGTTGAGAAGAACCAGCTCAGTCAAGCACCTCAGTCTAATTTCTTAAGGCTACCCTTCCTTTCCAGTGTTACTTCCCAGGCTTTTCTCATTTCCCCCTTGGATCACCGCTGTCTTTCTGACTGAGGTAGCTGGACACATTACCACACTAGTATGTTCACTCTTTTCTGAGACTGATACTCTCACCAAGGACCATGCATGGAGAACCTAGAACCCATGCACTACTTTACTTAAAAGGTTCATAACTATCAGAGTAAGTAACTTAAGACGGCTATATTTAATGTAAAATAACTCTGGTCTTCTGGATTCTAGCTGACTAGTAGGCGGATGTCACAAAGCTGTTTGAGTATGCTTTATCATGCTGATGTACTGCCACACCAACCATTGTGTTCCTTCACATAGCCTGTTTCTTAGACGTACTGGACCTCGAAGTAAACTAAGAGCATTGGGCCCTAGAAGAAAATGGCATACTATACGCTGTGACCCTGATCTTCATTATATGATATTAATTCTCTTTATAAAAACTTTTGTGGAGGCCACAGATTATTTTGCTGTTTAAAGCTGCGGTCGTTGGAATGAGACTGGCACACATATGTGAATGCTTGGTTTCCAACTGGCAGACGATAAAGAAAGGGTTAAGAGGTGTGGCCCTCCCTCCCTCCCTCCCTCCCGCCCTCCCTCCCGCCCTCCCTCCCTCCCGCCCTCCCTCTCTGCTTGCTGTCTACAGATCAGGATGTAAGCTCTTAGCTACTTCTCGAGTGCTATGCTTGCCTGCCTGCCTACCTGCCATCATGCTTCCCATCATGGTATTCATGGACTAACCCTCTGAAACTGTAAGCAAGCCCCAATTAAATGCTTCCTTTTAATAAGATGCTTTGGACATAGTGCTTCAGCACAGCAACAGAACAGTAACTAACATAAAGGTCATGTTCAACTGGTATTAAAATATGTGAACCACTGGGGAAAACTCTGCTTTACATACTAACCTGTTACAGGTAAGGTCAGTGTTATCAAGTACAACTTAATAAGGATTTACCAAAGCTCTTGTACAATGATGGCTATGGAACAGAAAAGTGCATACAGACCTCAAGTTACATTCTAATTTAAGACCAAATACCTGTAAATGTTACTTCAGGTTCTATATTTGGATGTACGTGCCAAAAATTCCCTTGAAAACTTCTCCCAAATACACCTTAACACAGGTAAGTTTTTAACAATTAAACATGCCCAATCATTATACAGGAAAAAAACTGAAGTATGATCCGAAGTGCAAGCAATATGTTTGCTAAGACAGGGCTCACTGTCTGAAGAAACACCACTCTTAATACATAAGTCTGAGAAATGAACAAAATTCTTTTGAGTAACTGAACCTTTTAATTATTGAACCTGTAATTCCTTTAGATAAGCTAACCCCCCTTTTCATTCTTTAAGTAAAGGTTTCAAATACTAGTAGAAGGAAAGAAAGAAAAGAGTAGATTTATGTCAAAACAAGAAGAGGCTGAGTGGGAAGCAGGAACATACATGGCCTGGGGGCGCTTGCATGGGTCGCTTCAAGTCATTGCGTCCTCTGCAGGCTCTGATGACAGTTTTGTGGCGATGCAAATGTATTTCAGCTTCTAACTGGTTCCAGAGCTTATCATGAGCAGGTCCCTTCATATCTCGTCCCAGTAATTGTATCTGTTGGACCCTTCGCATAAGGAAAAGAGAGTAGTTTATATTAAACTTATTATGTTTAAGATAATTCAGAACAATTACTAATTTAAGTAGCCACTGCATACATTTCAGTCAATAAAACTAATACCTAGGTCCTTCCCAGTGTCTCTCAGATTTGTATAGAAAAGCTGAAAGGGACAGAGATCTTTAAGGGAAAAATCAGCTAAAATTTTTTTAAAGAAATAAATGAGAATTCCTTTAATTATATACTTAATTTAAATATAAGTTTATTGTTTAAATATAATTTAAATATAAATATAATTTTAAAATAAGTTTATCTACAAAAACAATTGAGATCTGAGATTAATGGCAACATGTTTTATTTCTTGCATAATTGAATTCAGTGCACTATTAAATAGAAGCAGTTAGACGACACTGACCATACTAAAACATTTCTTTTAATGATAATTATTTTTACAAAGTGATTATTTAAGTGAAAAATCATTAAAAAAGTTGTACTTCAAAATGATAAAAATTATTAGCTTCAGAGATAAAGAGATGGCTCTTGAAGCTTTTGAGGAAGACCCATGTTCAGTTCCCAGCACCCACAAGGTGACTCACAAGGATCTGTAACTCTTGTTTTAGGGGACCCCCTCTTCTGACATCTGAATAAGGCATACACACGGTGTATGTACAACATTCAGGCAAAACACACACATAAAACTTAAAAATCTAAAAAATAATTTTAAAATGTTTGCTTCATCTCAGCTCTTAATAAAATATTAAAGTGTATATAAAATGACTTGATACAAGTATGTCACCAAAGTTTGTGACTAACTCACCTAACACAATTAAAGCCAACAGGACTTTTATAATAAAATTACTTTTGTTCTAAGATGTAACCGAGGGGCCAGAAAGATCTGGTGTGAAGGACTGTGGTGTTCTTCACTGCTGAGCAGGCCTCAGCCAGCTCACTGTAAGTTAGTATTCATCTGTGTGAGTCACCTACACTTATTTAGTGTGGACAGATAAATCTGTAATAAGCAACGCTGCCGATATTAATTCAACACTATTTTTAAAAATAACTTATTTAATTTTGTTTTATGTGCATTAGCGTGAAGGTATTGATCCCTTGGAACTGGCGGTACAGACAGTTGTGAGCTGCCATGTGGGTACTGGAAATTGAACCCAGGTCCTTTGGAAGAGTAGACAGTGCTCTTAACGACTGAGCCATCTCTCCAGCCCCTAATTCAAAACTGTTAACCTATTATTCTGTATAAAAATAACTGAGGGTGAAAGCGTTTCACTTAGATGAGTCAATTGCTTGCCACCTAAGAACACAAGCGGAGCCATTTTTACACACCTGCCCGCCAGCTCCTTATCCAAGTACTTGGCAGCCAACCTCGCCCCATAAACTTCAGCCTGGAGAACAGCTATGTGCCTGCGAAGGGCCTCGTTCTCCTTCCTCAGCAGCTTCACTTCAGCTTCAAGTCGAGCTTCTTTTACCTTTTCTGTTTTATTTGCTTCAAGCTCTCTTTCCTATTGTAATTTTAAGAACATAATTTTATGAAAATGTCTTTATGAGTCTACAGCCAGGAGACTATGCTCCTTAAGAATATACACAAGCTCAGCATATAATACAAACAGTGAAAACATGGGAAACTGAATTGGAATACAAAGCCTCAATCTAGTTCTTTGTTTTGTTTTTATATTTAGTGTGTGTGTGCCTGCGTGTGTTTGCGTGTGCATGCTTGTATATGAGTGTGTACCAAATGTGTGTGGGCTGTCCATGGAAGCAAGAGAAGAAATCAGATCCCTTGGAACTGCAGTTACAGGTGATTGTGAGCAGGGTAATGGGGTCGTTGAGAGCAAGTGCTCGTAATGGCAGAGCCGTGTCTTAAGATGATAATTCTTTGTTTTTGAGATAAAATCTTGGCAGATATCTCAGCCTGGCCTGGAAAGTACTATGTACCTCAGGCTAGCCCTGAACCTGCAATCCTGCATCCATCTCTTACATGCTGGGATTACAGACATATAAAACAATGCCTGGCTGGATTTCCTTCTTTTAAAATTAGGAAAAAAATGTCTTGGACCGTCCTTTGTACAACTGCATGCCTTGAAGTTTCCTGACATTAAGAGAAGCAAGAGCGATCTTCTTTAAACAGGACACTGAGACTGCTTACTTTCTAAAAATGACTTGAAGAAAGCAGACTCATATTGAATGACAAGCCACACATGGCAGCTCATAACTGCAAAGACTGCACTCAGGAGGCTGAAGTAGGAGGACCCTAAGTGCCCAGTCACCTTGGTTATACAGAGCGCTACAGGTTAGTGCTTACCCACTAGACCATCTCACTGTCCCATTCTAAGCTGTAAGAAAACACAGTACAGCCATGAGTGAAGAGCCTGTAGTTACTATGTTAGAGCACACTTTGATTTTTCTAGGAAGAAAAACCTCCCTTTACTGTCTGTGAAGTAAAATAGTCATCTGAAAATTTTCAGCTCCCAAATCCGAGCATTCTTTGTGAATCTACAGGTATCAGAGAACACAATCCCAAGATTGTCACCATTACATTTTTGCTGAAAGTTCATATGCAAGAATTAATGTTCAGTTTTTCCTGAATTTATACAGTGTGCTTACGCTCACAGACCATGGGTTTAGGGATCCACATATAAAATGGGCAGCTTCAAGTCAGAGCAGAGGGCAAAATGGAAGGTACAAAGTTTTGCCCAAATAAAGGCAAATTCCAGATCATATGCACACTAAGTGTGGGCAGGCTCACCTCTTCTGAGAGTTGAATAGAGGCCCCATAGGTATCAGTTCTGAATCAAAACCACCCAAACATTTCACACTAGCATTTATTCTGATTAGGCTGCTCTAGTTGACTTACTGACTTACAGGAACCCACAGAGCCTAAGAAAACAATGGTTATATTTGTTCATAAGATATAGAGGACACTAATCACTCCATCATCATGTCCCCATATGAATACTTTCCTTAGCACAAGGAAAAACTGTTGCTGTTGAGGAAATGGCAGATGGTATTATTCTATGAATAGGCGCTGACTAACTAGTCATTTCTCCTTTTATTCTAGAGATGAAGAAGATAGACACTAACTATATACCCAGCCACTGGGAGGCTGAGGCAGGACAATCAGGAGTCCAAAGGCAGCCTCAGCTATATAGAAGTTTGAGGCTAGCCCAGCTTACCAGAGACCTTGTCCTAAGCAAGCAAACAAACAAAAAACAGTGGGCATGGATGGTTCACTCCTGTAATCCCAGCACTCTGAAGGCAGAGGCATGAGAAATCACTTAAGCCTGAGGTCAGCTTGGTCTAAACAGCAAGTTTCAGGACAGCAGTGCTACATAGTAAGGTTTGTCTCAAGAAAGAAGGGGGTTGGGAAGAGAACACAAAACAAATATAAGCAAACTTTTGACAATTTGAAATATATTTTGTTACTAATTTAATTGATGCTTTGTTCTATTTTGACCACCAATAAAGATGGTATGTTCAAATACATGGCATTACATAATCTTAATATACATGCATTTTAAGTGCATATGTGTAAAAACACATGCAGAAGGTAAACCAATGAAAACTCTCAATACTGGATATGCAGCACTTTCTCTGAGTGGAAATACCTGTAACATAATAAGGCTGGGAGTGTAGCTTAATGGTAGAGAGCTTGCCTGGCATTAACTGGGGCACTGACATTAACTGCCCAGAACTGGGGAATCCTGTCTCACTTATAAGAATATTTATTATATAACTGATGAGCTGTAGGAAGATAAGCAGCCCCTCCCCAGCTTTTATAAACACACAAATACATGCACACTCACAATTTCTAGAGATTATTAGTAAGAGATATGGAAAACTAATAATCTAGAGTCTCTTTTAAAACAACTTTGGAATTATAATCTCCTTTCCTCCTCTCTCTTTTTTTTATTAAATTTTTATTTTTTTTAATATTACTTACAGTTTATTTACTTTGTATCCCAGCTGTAGGCCCCTCTCTCATTCTCTCCCAATCCCATCTTCCCTCACTCATCTCCTCCCTGGCCCTCTCTAAGTCCACTGCTAGGGGAGGTCCTCCTCCCCTTCCATCTGATCCTAGCTTATCAGGTATCTTCAGGCCTGGCTATAATGTCCTCCTCTGTGGTCTAGCAAGGCTGCTCCTCCCTCGGGGGTGGGGAGGTCAAAGAGCCAGCCACTGAGTTCATGTCAGAGACAGTCAGTCCCTGTTCCCCTTACTTGGGGACTTCTCTTTCTTTCTTTTCTGAGATAGTTTCATTATGTAGCCCAGGTTTTGTGTACCACCAGGCCTGGTTTTATGTGGTGCTGGGAATTTACCCCGGACTCTATCTACACTAGCAACACTCTACTAATCAAGCTTCATTCCCAGCCTCAAGACCAAGATTTCTTTGGTGCATAGATTACAGAAATATTACTACAAAGTTTACCTCCTTTCAACTGCTTTAATGAGCTAGCTATACAGTGCTTATGAAATCTCAGATGCTTATGAGGCTGCCACTTTAACAATTCAGACTCTTAAGGAATCTGACAGTGCCTGAAACTTGCAACTAAGACACGAGGCAAGCCAGCCACAATGATGCACACACCTTTAATCCTAGCACTTGGGGGCAAAGGCAGTCAGATCTCTATGAGTTCTAGGACAGTGCCATTAAAAAATATATATATATGTAAACAAGAATATGATCAAGGCAACTGAAAAGAATTACTTTAAGATTTAAAGATAATCTGTAAGTTTGTTTTCTATTAACCTTTTTTGTATTAGATAATAAGCAAGAAGTTTGTTTTAAATTTTAGACTTGTAAAAAATGTATTTTTAGAAGCAGTAAAGCCCTAAGTCAACTAGAATCTTATTAGCCTGACACTATGAAAGACAATGTGAATTTACATATTGTTTTTGTCTAAAATAACTTCTAATAAAACACTTAAAAGCAGGACTGGAGAGATGGCTCACAGGTTAAGAGCTAGCACTGGCTATTCTTCCAAAGATCCTGAGTTCTATTCCCAGCAACCACATGGTGGCTCAAAATTATCTATAATGAGATCTGGTGCCCTCTTCTGGCCTTCAGGCATACAAGCAGGCAGAACACTATATAAATAAATAAATCTAAAAAAACAAAAACAAAAAAATACTTAAAGCCCAGTACTTTAATGACTACACAATCATTTTCAAACCCGCCACAAGGCCCTAACACATGCAATGGATGAAGGAATCAGCATGCACATTCTCTTACTGGGAACAAGTTCAAATAGAAACTCCAGGGGGTAAAACCCAGGCCTTTTAAATATGTCTTCAATACCCTCATGTGGGTATTTTTGCAAAAGTGGAAGCGTGAGCAAGTTACAAGGCCCAAAATTGGTCAAAAATTGATGGGCTCTGCAAACAATGTCTGTAAGTCAAAAATGAAAGATTAAGTCTTCAGCTACATGCAGTGAGAAAAGCACAATGGCACCCTCTTTTCAGGTGTCTGAACACTGAAAACCAGCATTAACCAAATACAGTGTGACAACGGGTAATACATAAAACACCAGAACAGTTCAGCAGGACACATGAAAGCAAGAGAACAACAGACTTACCAGATCCTCCACAGAGGGGAAAGACTTCAGATACAAGAAAAAAGTTTTATAATTAGAAAACCATCAAACAAAGAAATTTATCTAGTGGTATTATCATTACAGAGAAAATGTCCACATTTTCAAATATCAGTTGGGTAAGCTCATCAGCACAGATATATCAGGAAATCTACAAACAACAGTTATAATATCAGTCTAAATTTTTTAAAAATTAATATTAGTCAATACAACTGACCCAATATTTCTTTCTCTCTAGCACCTATTAAAAGATAAAGAATGCTTTTATAATCAAAATATAAAATGTGTCTCAATGTCACTATTCCATAGCTTAAATAAGAACCTCTGATCTGACTTTTTTTTCATCAATTACACTTTATTCATTCTGTATCCCCCCCATAAGCCCCTCCCTCCTCCCCTCCCAATCCCACCCTCCCTCCTCCCTCTGCTTGCATGCCACTCCCCAAGTCCACTGATAGGGGAGGTTCTCCTCTCCTTTCTGATCTTAGTCTGTCAGTTCACATCAAAAGTGGCTGCTTTGTCCTCTACTATGGCCTGGCAAGGCTGCTCCCCCCAGGGGGAGGTGATCAAAGAGCAGGCCAATCAGATTATGTCAGAGGCAGTCCCTCTTCACATTACTATGTAACCCAATTGGACTCTGAACTGCCCTGGGCTACATCTGTGCAGGGGTTCTGGGTTATCTCCATGAATAGTCCTTGGTTGGAGCTGATCTGACTTTTAAGTCAGTTAAAAACAAACAAAAAAAACAAAAACAAAAACAAAAACCCAAACACTGTTAACATAGAGCCATAGCCCTTCAGTTTATGAGAACTTCAGGAGAACATAAATGCTGATGCAGATTCCAAAGTTATCAGCACATAAAAACATTCAAACAAAGCTAATAGCAATTAAGGAAAACTTAAACGTGTTTTATACTCAACACATAATAGCACTGTGTCATGGCCCAAGATTTATCTTTCCTACTGCTGACTTCACAAAGTTAGCAAATATCTGGCACACAGAATACACACTTGGCTTGAAACAAGCCTTAAAATTTTGTTTTCTACTTAAATAGCCTGTTTTGATTAAGATAGTTGTGGCTAATTAGAGGGAACTCACAACAAAACAATATATAGAAATGATACAATGTTCATACATATGATACAATATAAGCAGAAGAAATACTTACATTCTACTGAGAGCTAAGAAACTTGGTGGCACTTATCTGTACTGTCCCTTTCTTTGTATTAGCAGCACTCTGATTTTACCAAGATGCATGGACTAACACACAGCTAGGACGAAGTGAATGAGGTGCTGACAAAAATTACTAAGGATATTTAATGAACATTCTTTTTGTTAAATTTTATTTTATGTGCATTAGTGTGACGGTGTCAGATCCCTTGGAACTGGGGGTACAGACAGTTGTGAGTTGACATGTGGGTGCTGAGAATTGAACTCTGGTCCTTTGGAAGAGCAGACAGTGTTCTTAACCACTGAGGCATCTCTCCAGCCCCTAATGAAGATTCTTTATGAAAGTTAACATAGTTAAGAAGAACTTTTCTGTCCTTTAGACTTTAACTTGTTCCTGTGTAGACACAGACCTGAGGAAATCCCAAAGCTGGAACTCATCTGCTAAAAATGGCAGAACACAACAAAACATAACCTCAACCCCTAGTATATACAGAGCGGCTGCATCAGTTCTGGATGCCTGCCTCAGGATTAGCTGCAGAAAAAAACAAAACAATAAAACTATTTAGAACAATCTCAGTACTACTCCAGACTTCTGATACAGCAGCTGGATTTAACCCTTCAGACAGCAGAACAAAAACTTGTTTATGTTATATCATAAATACCCTTTACATATATTTATTCAAATGTTTTTAAGTAGGTCATTTTCAATTCTAACAGGTGGCTATTGATACTAACACACTTGGTACTGCTGAATATGATGACTATAAACTTTCTATTGCTTGAATTCTCACAATGAACACAACCTTTTATAATTGTAACTCCATTAAAAATCACTTATACACCCGCCAAAACACAAGTGAATGTCCTGTTTTACTTACCAATTTTGCCTTAATGGTACCAGAGTCAACACTTTGACCAGTTTTGGCATGAAGCTGAAGCTGGGTGGAGTGCAGCTGTAAAAGCTGGTCATGGACTTCTTTCTCCAGGACAAGTTTTTCTGCTTGAGTCTCTGTCAGTTCGGATCGCAGATCTACCAACTGTGCCTTATAAAGCAATAGAAAACATTAAGGATACTTAATTTTCTTTATTAATCAAAAAAGACTTAAACTGACCAGAAACTGAGTGTGAAAAACCTAAGTGGCAGGAGAACTGTACTATAAGAAGTGTCTTCTGGTAACACAGGATGCTTCCATTTTCCATGGCTTACTCTAATAGAGCCTTTACAAAAGTGTGGGATGATCACCCTGTTCAGACAGTGTGTGTTATAGTGGTGCACTAACATGAGTAATACTAGTGGGGTTCTATCTTCAACCCAGAAACTTTTGGCCTACATTAGACTTCCTAAACTTTTCCCACTTGCAACATTCACTAATTCAAGTGGTTTCTAGTGTGAGCTGCCTTCAACTTGCTATGCAGCTGAGGATGAGCCTTCTGTGTCCGCTGCCTTGGTGTTTAGATTAGACATGTGCTTCCATGCTCTGTTTACGTGTAGCTATGGACTGAACCCTGGTCCTCAAGAATGCTTAGGCAATCCCTCTACCATTGGAAATCTATCGTCGGAGCTATCTCACCTATCTTTTGTTGTTGTTGTTGTTTAATTTCATTATATATATATAATATATATTCACCTTGCATGGCATTGTTACATAAAGGCCTTTACACACAAGCACATATTTAAATTGAGCTTATGTCTGCCCTCTACTTTCCTAGCCCCCCCCCAACCCTTTTCACTAGATTTTTACATATCCCCAGACACACAGGTATATAAAATAAATACAGGAACACTTCCTGGTAACAAATCATGAATTTATTTTAAAACAATAGTTATAAGATTTACCAATTCTAATTTGCATAACGAGGTATGCTTATTTATTTTTACATACTTCTTGGCTGAGGATGTAACACAAGAGGTATGTCTAACCTATAGCCCATGAGCCACATGTGGTTGAGAAGAGCTATGAATGCAGCCCAACACAAAATGGTAAACACTCTTAAAGCACAGTTATTTTTTTTTGTTTTTTGTTTTTTTTAAGAATTTGATTACATGTTCTCATTTGTGAACTTCATAGATGACAACATGTCACAAGGTTGGCCAAGCCTAAGGTAGAACACATTCAGCATTTTTCAGGGTTGATCAATATTTTTATTTGTTAACTGCCAATGCGGACACTAAAGTTCTTTATGCAGAAAAATGCTTAGGGTCATTTCAGAAGTTTTTGGAAAGTCTTTCCTAGTCCCAAGCCAAACTTCATTTAACAATAAAAAATTAATGACTAATAATTACTATCATTTTTAAGATTTATTGTTATCTATGCATGTGTCTATATGTGTACATATAATACATGTGCAGGTATCTGATGAAGCCAGAAAAATTGGATTCCCTAGAGATGGAGTGAGCTATGGTTGTGAGCTATCTGATGTGAAAATGGCACTTGGGTCATTTGAAAGAACAGCAAGCACTCTTAACCACTGAGCCATCTCTCCAAAGTATGTATTTATTTACTTATTCATTTGTTTATTTGTATTTGTGAAATTTCTGTGTGCTAGTACTGCAACATGTGTGTGAAGGTACGTTGGGTGTTGGTCCTCAACTTCCACCATGAGGTACAGTACCTCCGGCTTGCTGCTGCATTGCATACTCCAGGCTATCTTCCCTGGAGCTTCTGGGGAATTCTCCTGTCCCTGCCTCACACCTTACACACACACACCAACATTTTACCTTGGTTCACGGGATCTAAACTCAAGTTGTGAGGCTCGAAGAAAGTGCTTTTTACCTTCCCCTTGGCTCAGCATTTTATTTTAAATGAAACAAAAGTTAAACTGCAATTTTTGATATCCAACATCCCAACACAGTAAAACCCAGGCATATACTAATTCCAGCATTACATGCTAAAGAATAAGAGAAAAATATTAAGTCTTCATTTTGTCTAAGAAAGCCATACGTAACTGTAAGGACAGGACACTGCATATGCTGTAAGAACACTGTGATGCATAACCAGCACCTACATGCTTCAGGCATGTTCATCAGTACTGTGTGTTGCAACAGCACGCACAGTGCAAACTGCACGTGGACTCAGAAGCAAGGCTGCTATTACGGTGTGTAATACAACAACAGCAAGTGAGCCAGAACACCTTAGATTCACTACATGTTTGTTTTTGAATTAATTTTTGGTTGCTGCACATTCAGAAACCTTTTACTGTTCTCCAACTTTGGAGGACCCTCACATTTAGTTACCTCATATAGAAGCCCAAACCTCATTTTAGAAAGCTGAGGCTTTTATTTGTTAGAAAATTACTGTTTTGTAGTTTGTAGTAATTATTGTAAGTGTAAAGTGCCAAGTGCTGAGATCACAGTGAGCCTAATGTCAGAGTTAACTACAAGTTTTCAGTTATAGTAGACAAACTCAAGAGGGCTTACTCATTCCATTAGAAGCTTTCCACTTCCACACAGCTGGTAACTTTGTTTTACCATTGTGTACCACTGCACATAGTCCCTATGTTTGCGCTTCCCAAGTAGGCAGCATCTATAACTTTCTTTCCTATTCAATTCAGAAGAATTTTAAACTTTAAGTTTCAATTTAAAAATTACGAGGACAGAGAACTACACTGTCATACAAAAAAAATGTAAGTAGTTCATAGAGAAATTAACTCAGCTCCAAGGAAGATCAACTTACAGAAGTGGTGCTACCCTGTTAATTTTATAAATGGAAATAAATTCTTCTGTAATGTTAGAAACACTGCTAGGAATACTTGCAGCACTGTGCAATACATTTGAAAATAAAGTCTAAAACAATAACAAGACAAAAACCTTCCCAAAGTGAAGCCATTGATGCAAACAGTTAAGATTAGGATAACAGTTTATTTAGGAGGGAAGAAGACAAAGAGGCCTTAGATCTGCTGAACTTGGTATAAATCATGATATTACCAATAAGAACTGTTGGTAATTACCACAGGAACTCCAAAAGAAAGAAGTACAAAGCTGAGACTTGCCCTGGGAATAGGAGCAAAGATATAAATTAATAATCCAGCACAGACTTCCATGGAGAAGAAACTGTCAGGAACTGGGACTTGGAAAATCACTAGTCAGAGATGGTCAGAGAAAAGAAAAAAGATAGTGTGCAAGGACATCAAGTTGAAATGTGGCATGACAAAATACTGTCATATGTGATGGTCTGTTAATTGCTAACGACAGAATTTAAAATTACGTGGGAGATGTATATGGTATCTTGATTATGTTATACATGTGGGAGGACCCGTCATAATCCCACAGAGTTTATAATTTTATAATGCAGTAAGCACATAGATGACTGTTATATAGATAGAAGTGCTAACTGCGTAAGTCTTATACCTGATTTCAACCTCAGAACACTAATAAAAAGAAGACAGATTATGGGTGGAAGGATGCACCCATAATCCCAGCACTCCTAAAGAGAGGTGGGAAGCTACAGGAGAATCACCTGGAAGCCTGGGCTACCTGAGACTCTGTCTTAAACACATGTACAAATACACACACACACACACACACACACACACACACACACACACACACCCCACCACCACATCACAACACACCACAAGTGAAAGGAGGGTAAAATACATTTCCATAGTATAGTTTATTTAATACAACATAAGTAAACAAAATCAGTGTAACACTTACTGAGATATTACATTTTACCTCACTGTTAGGTCTATTATATAGATAGATATCTGCACAGCATATCTAAATCAGAACTAGCCATTTCTCAAGTACACTCAATGGGCCACATCAGTAACTACTGTACCAGACAGGACAGATCTAGACTGTTTATCATGCTAAATCAGAAATAAATTTCATTATGATTTAAATGTTTAAAGAGATAATGCTAACAACTGAATCCTTAGATAAAATAAAAATGAAATATATAAAATAGAGCAGTATTTCATTCCCATTGTTGTCTACAAGAGTATGTAACAGGTTTTGTTTTTGATTTTTCAGTACTGAGGATCAAGCTTGGCCCTGTATTTATTAGACAAGCACTCTACCACCAGACCCAAGTGACAGTTTCTATCACCTTTGATAATCTTCAACAGAAAAAACTCCAGGAAGAAAAATACTTACCAGTACCATAAAGTCGGTGTACAGACCTTATTCAACAAATTACCCACCAAAAAACCCTTACCTACATTTAAAGCCACATCCCACTAGACAATGTTCAGCACACTTTGAAGACTACCCTTTTAACATACAAGAAAGTTCTTAGTAAAAGAAACAACAACAAAAAACATCCTATAGGATTCTATGACCTCTGAAATAATGACAGAAATAAAACAAATATTTTCATAATATATGTACTCTGAGCTTGTGTTAAGCCCAGTATACCCCGAAAGTTCAGATTCAGCTATTTTAATCTACAACATTGTTTTGTCTCTTTTCCTACTGTTGCTTTTCATTCTGTTTGACTCTTTCTTTACAATGTCATCTAAAGTATCTTTTATTCTTTGCATTTCTTGTAAGCTGGAGTTGGAACTAAGTACTTTGGCCTTGCTAATAAGAACATGGGTATGTAGGCATGTATAATCTAGTTGTCTTACTATGCTTTCTCTTTTATTAAAAAAAATGGTATGATGTATTAATACATGTAAAATCTGTATCATTAACAAAGAGATTCAAATGCAAACTAGATCTGATTATATCCAAAAAGGACAAGAAAAATGGGGCTGTGAATAAATCTTAATTTTGAAAGTGGTGTGTTATATAGGCTCAATTAAATGAAATTTCTTCACATTTCACTCAACATAAAAATAAATATTGGTGCTGGAGAGATGTCTCACTGGTTAAGAGCACTGGCTGCTCTTCTAGAGGACCCAGCTCAAGGTCCAGCACTCACAACTGTCTGTAGATGCAGTTCCGGGGGATCCAATAGTCCCTTCTGGCCTCCACAGGCACATGCATGGTTCACAGACATACAACAGACAAAACACCCATACACACGAAATAAAAAAAAAAAGGTGGAAGTATCAAACTCTGAAGTCCTGTTTTACAGCTGGGAATAAGACTGCTTCAAACTTACTTTCAATTCTGTAATATTTAGTAACCTCTTTCTTGCCTAAAATATAAGCATTCTGCCTAAGAAAATTTAGTTACAGATAAAGTTTAAGTAGTGATTTAAAATTTCTACATACTATTTAATGGTTACCCTTTAACTTGGCAGAACTCTAGAAAGGGACCTACAAGAACACAAAGACTAGGATTACTACGATTATGACAAAGTTTAGGTAATAAAATCAAAGCAGCATATTTTCTAAAAATAGCCAGGTGGTCAGTAGCGAAGTGGTATTCGGCATCCAGTTCTGATTTCCAGGCAGCACTGTGGAAGTGTTCTCACCAAGCAGGCAACCAGAGAACAACCGAGCTTCTGTAACTACAGTATAGATAAGTGCACCAATGATATGCACACTCCCACAAAGCAAGCATCTATCCACCATATGGCAGGCATGGACATTAGCTCTATTCTTTTCAGTTAAGGATATGGAAATCAGGACTCACCCAAGACACACAGGCTATTTGAAACTAGCTTAAGCATTAAAAAAATTAGTTTGAGGATCTTTTATCCCACTGTGGTAGACCACCTTTGTCCCATCTCAAATAAATATGAAGCCTTTTATCCAGAGAAATTTCATTAAAAATGTTTACAAAAGAAATTGTACACCATGAGTTTTCCTTGTGTCTCCACTTTTATCAGTTCAAAAAGAATTGATATTCCACAGTTCGGCTTCAACTGTGTGTGTGTGTGTATGTGCATGTTAGCTGAGTGCATACAGATGTGTCTGAGGATTCTGCACATGCACACAGTAGGTTTTAATCAAGGTCACTATCCCCTCTACTTTAATTCCTCTCCCATCCTCCATCATTCCCTCCTATCTTCATTTGTTTTTCTATCTATCTATCTATCTATCTATCTATCTATCTATCTATCTATCTATCATATCTAACTACCTACCTATTTTTTAAATCCACTGGGTTTACTCAGCATGGCCAGGATGTGCCTAGATGTAGGGTCTTCCATGGGGAATATGGATTGTAGCTGCTTGGGTTGAATCCCTGGAGAACACCGACTCCCCCTTTCCTAGCAGCCAATAGCTCCTCTGTTACACTGTAATCTTTATTCTGAACAAACAGTAAACTACTAGGAATTAACTACCTAAGTGTTTTGTTTGGTTTTTGTACTTGGTCAGAGAGCCCTTTTTATGATATCAGCACATCTATGAGAGGTAGAGGTAGAGGAAAAGAAAGAAGAAAAAGGAAGGAAGGGAAGTCAGGAAGAGAAGAAAAAAGAGAGGGCAGGAGTGAATAAATGCAAACTTTTAGTAAGGGAACAGAGATCATTGTGAATTTTTTGTTTAAGGTAACCAAAAACTGAAATTAAAGTAATTTATGATAATTACTGGATTACACTTAACTATTGAAGTTTAAAAAAAAAAACAATCAAAAACAACAACAAAAACAGCTGTTTTCAACCTTCAACTTTAACACCCAACAAAAGTTTTTTTTTTTTTTAAAGAAAAAGAGCACTGGTTGTGGTGGCCCACACCTTAAATCCCAGCTCTCCAGAGGCAGAGGCAGGTGAGTCTGAGGCTAGCCTGGTCTACATAGTAAGTTCTAAGACAGCCAGAGCTACATAGTGCGATCTTGCCCCAATAGATAGACAGATAAATAAATAAAGCCAATACAATTAAAAACTATATTACATACAAATTTTCGTTGGTAGACATCTCTCATTTCCTATATCTGACCTCAAAGGTTCATTTACAAACATTCCCTAGACCTCATCAAGAGTCATTAAATCTACCCCAGGAAAGATTTTCTAAGACAGTGGTCCTCGAATCATTAGATTCAGCAGGAGACAACTCAAGGCCAGTGTCACTAGGCTTTTCAACAGTGTTTCTTTCTCATTGTTTTACATAGTTGTACTTAGATCTTTAATCTCCTTGGAGCTGTTTTTATTTTTTGCATATGGTCAGAAAAACAAGCCTAATGTCATTCTCTTTCATGGGGATTACCCTTCCCCCCATTTACTGAAGAAATATGTCCCTTAGGCAGTATGTATTCTTGCTATGTTTGTCAAGAGTCAGTTCACTGTGTTACTCTTTCTTCTATAAGTTGCCTTGGTCATGGTGCCTCTTCACAGCAATACCAAAATAACTAAGACACACAGTGGCAAAAACAAAAACTGGCAAAGAAACTATAACACACTAGAAACAGCAAAACAAAACCAATCAACCAGATACAGCCTACAAAGTGGAAGAATGTATTTGCAAAGTATATATCTGATAGGGGAGAGAATACCCAAAACACAAAAGGAACTAGGACTACTCAACAACAACCAACCAAATAACCCAGTTAAAAAATGGACAAAACATCTGAGTAGACATTTCATAAAATATTTACAAATGGATATATTTAAAAAAAAAGCTTAACAGCAGGACTAATACAAAATCAACTCTATAATATCACACACACACACAGCCCTGTTGAAATGGCAACTATCAAAGAAACCACACACGAAAAACACAAGCAAGAATATGGAGGGGGGAAAAAAAACCCAAATAGTACAGCCACCATAGAAGACAGCACAACGTTTCCTCAAGCAAACAAGAAACCAAAACAGCAAAGATACAACTACCAGCAATCTAACAATTTAGATATATGAAAATGAAATCAGTGCATCAAAGATATATATGGAAACCCATGTTTACGATAGCACTATTCATTATAGCTAAAATAAACAATAAGCCTAGGTACTCATTAATGGATAAAAGAACAAAGAATCTATGGTTCACACACATACACATATACAATGGTGTATAGAGACACAAGAGGATAGTACTCAGAAATAAAAAGAATGCAATGTGAAGCAACACAGTAGAGATTATGTTAAATGAAATAAGTCAGGCACAGAAAAGCTGAGTATTACATGATCTTAACTATAGGTGGCACCTAAAAAAATTGTTTTCATAGAAGCAGAGGTTCAAGAGGCATGGAGACTCGAAGGGAGTGGGAGGATTGGAAAAGTCTAATTACAGATACAAAATCATAAGTAGAGAAGAAGGATACATTCTGGTGTTCTACTGTCCAGTTAGATACCCAGGGTTAACAATGTGTTAGAAAAGCAGTTTTTAAATGTTCTTACCATAAAAAAATAATACATGTATCAAAAATAATGTTTACAAAGAAGTACAATTACATGTCAATCAGAAATTACATTAAAAATTTAAAATATACTGCACGAAGTAAAAATGACACACTTCCAGAAATGGAAGGAGATACAGAGAGGCATTTTACCTACAGAGCACTATAGGATTACTACCGGCCTGCACTGAGTGAGTCATTACTGTATCACACCCATTTTAGTCTTCTAAACTATTCTATTCAGATAATTCCTGGGGCTAGAGAGATGGGCCAGTCTAGCAGAGGAATGAGTTCCCAGCATTCATAAGACAGCACACAACTGTCTTTAACTCTGGTTCCAGGGGACTGAATGGCCTTTCCTGGCCTCTGTGGGCAGGGGCATACACATGGTGCACCGATATACATACAGGCAAAACAGTCATACATGAAAAATAAAATCTTTTTCTCTTATATTTTGGAGATTATAATATAATTACAGCATTCTCTCTTTGCTTTCCTCCACCCAAACCCTCTCATATATTGCTCCTTGCTCTTTCAAATTCATGGCTTCTTTTCTCATAAACTGTTGTTATATGCAGGTATCTATGTAAATACATACCTTTTTCTAAATAAAACCTATATATATATATATTTTTTTTCATGGCTGACCACTTGGTACTGATTAACCAAAGATTTAAAAATCTTTTTAAAGACAATTCCTTGCTGATAGAATTCTTTTTTTCCCCCCTAATATAACTCTTAACCACTGAACCCACCCTTTGTAACATGTGTCTGTAATTACAGTGCTGCACAGCAGAAACAGGATCCTTGGAGATTGCTAGCTGACCAGCCAGCCTAGCTTAATCAGTGAGCACCAGGTTCAGTGAGTACCCTGGCTCAAAAAATAAAGCGGAGAGCAACTAAGATACCCAACATTGATCTCTAGCCTCCATGTTCATAAACACCTGAATACACATGCACATATACTCACATACATGTGTGTGCACACATGTGTACACACACACACACACAAATAAATATCACACACACAAGCTTATTACAACTTACTCTTATTTAATGCTCATCTCCAAACCAATAAGAAAATTTATATATTATCTGCTTCTCCCACTAAAAGCTGCACAGCCATCTTATCTGTCATCACTGTCTCCCTACCCAAGAACTAAACTTTTAAAAGGATGTATCACACCGATTCTTATATAAAAGATTGTAATCTATCTGACAGAAGCAGAATCATTCTCCACAGGCCTTTTCACTTGTGGCAAGAGCCAAAGGACAACATAACTAGCATGAGGATTTTAGTCTATTCCCTTTCTTCTTATTCAAATTATCATTTAACTCACCCTTTATATAAAGGATATTCCTCTAGTTTCTTTTTCTCCCTATGTTCAAAGTTGTGTTTTTCCTACTCTTCAAAATTATAGAGAACCAATGAATCCCATTCTAAAACACAAGGCTAATACTATACACTGAAAATACATTCAAAGGTCAAACCTGTCATTTTTCAAAGCAGGAAATAATACCTTCCTATTTCAAGTCAGCCTACAAACAGTTTGCTCATGTAGGTTAGGAAAGTTTTGCAAAAAAAAAAAAAGTATGTAATCAGTACAAGTTTTTTTTCTATGTAATCATAATGACTAGTTTCATTAGTCACTATTCTTAATTTCTGCAGTCTAGACATAAAAAAATGTTTATTTCAGCTTTTTTTTTTATTTGTTTTACGTATGAGTGCTCCTCTTCATGTACACTTGCATGCCAGAAGAGGGCATCAGATCTCAGTATAGATGGTTGTGAGCTACCATGTTGTTGCTGGGAATTGAACTCAGAACCTCTAGTAGAGCAGACAGTGCTCTTAACCTCTGAGCCATCTCTCCAGCCCTTTATTTCAACTTTTTACATCATCACACATTCACTGAGTTCCAATGATATACCTAACAATGGGCTGGGATCTGAAACACACACACAAACACACACACACACACACACACACACACACAAACAAAAAAAGGGTGCACCTTGCCCCAGCAAAGGTTACAGGCCTGGTGCACAGGGTGGACCTAAAAGAATGAGATATATGTTAATTAGTGCCAGGCATTATTTTAGAAATGTAAATCTTAGAATCTTCTGAGAGGCATTTTTGACTATTTTTTTTTAAGTATTAAGAGGGCTTCTTCTTCTGGAAAACACCAAATGGCAGGTGACACTGGTGCAGCGGTCTTAGGGGCCGAGGTTGAGGGCTCATGGGATCTGTCACCCACCTGGGCTGCCTGGTTAAGGACATGAAGTCCTTAAAGGAGATCTACCTGTTCTCCCTGCCTATTAAGGAACCCGAGACTATTGACTTTTTCCTGGGTACCCCCCTACAGGATGAGGTTCTAAAGATCATGCCAGTGCAGAAGCAGGCACAGCTGGTCAGTGGACCAAGTTCAAGGCTTTTGTTGCTATTGGAGACTACAATGATCACACTGGTCTTGGTGTTAGGTGCTCCAAGGAGGTACCCATTGCCATCCAAGGGATCATCATCTCGGCCAAGCTTTCCATCGTCCCTGTGTGGAGAGGCTACTTGGAGAACAAGACTGGCAAGCCCTACACTGTTTCCTATAAGGTGACAGGCCACTGTGCTCTGTTTTGATGCGTCTCATTCCTGCCCCCAGAGGCACTGGCATCGGCTCCTGTGCCCACAAAGCTACTGATGATGGCCAGTATTCATGACTGCTACATATCAGGGGCTGCACTGCCACCCTGGGCAACTTTGCCAAGGCCACCTTTGATACCATCTCCAAAACCTACAGCTACCTGACCCCTGACCTCTGAAAAGAGACTGTTCACCAAGTCTCCTTATGAGGAATTCACTGATCATCTTATAAAAACCCACAACAGAGTGTCTGTTGAGAGGACCCAGGCTCCAGCTGTGGCTACCACATAAGGGTTATTATTTTATGTAACAAAAATAAAGTTAATTAAGTCTGAAAAAAAAGTACAAGAGGTAAGGAAGGTAAGATGTCCAAGGTTCCTATAAAGTCAATTTAACATATTATTTATATGCATTACATATGCATTATATGTAATTAAAAACTATGTAAAAGAAATTAAAACACTCAATGGGTAGATATGCATAACTGTTTTTTCTGCAAAGAGTTTCCGTCATCACTGGAGCACAAGTTCCCACCCAAGTCTCATGGGACTCTTTCACAGGTGCAAGCTGCTTTCATTATAATAAAATGTTACTTGCTTTTTCACTAGGCTGATGTTTGCATTAACAATGCAAAAGCTCAAGTAAGCCAAGTATTGGCTTATGAGCAACACAAGGCCACAAAAGGGACAAACTGCAACACAAACTCCACTGCAGGTATTCAGTTTTATCATATTCCTCTTTATGAGTAAAAAAAAAAAATAATTACTGCTCTTTTTATAAATTTCAATCTTTGAGTATTTTTTATAAGTTTCAATCTTTGAGCACATCTCTGTAATAAGATAGAAGCCAAGCATGTCTACTATAAATCAACATATGCTATCTCAAGGAAAAAGCACCTGGGCAACTGCTTGACTAAAAACTGGACTTTTTTCCTTTAAAGAACATCTTTACATTGGGGGAGGACCAAATAGCTGAGGTTGGTGATGCACAACTAGTAACGCCAGCACCCAGGTGCAAGACAGGAAGGTCAGGAATTAAAGGATGGCCTAGCCGGGACTGTAGAGTGAGACCCTGTCTCAAAACAAATATAAAAAGGGGACAAAACAATTATTTATATTAAAATGTGGCAGATACATTCCCGAGAACATGACAGTATGTGTTCTAAAGACAAAACTGGAGTTTTAAAGTGAAAATTAGAATCCCGGAAAACTTGAATTCCATCACCATGAGCTTGACAGGTTCCCAAAACCTAAGGTTTTCTTGATGACATGGAAAATATTAACAAATGTAATACTTAAAAATTCTGCAGGACCTAAAATGAAAAAAAAAAAATCAGCAAACCATTTAAAAAATGATCCATGCATAACACTACAAAACCCATTCTTGAAAGAGCCACTCAACCTGCTAGACAAGACCAGTATTTATCAATGAAGCAGTGGGGAAGGTGCAGGAAGGTAGACAGGTGACAGATATAAATACAGAGATATAGGCAGCAGAGGAAAAACAGTACAAAGATAAATACGTATGAAATGTCATAATGAAACTCATTGTTTTGTACACTAAAAATAAAAAATAAAAACAAACCCATTGTATAAATAGTTCATTTTATTGCTTTAGATTCTACATTACAGCCAACCTTTAAGAAACTATGTCATGTCTACAGCCAGACACCCTGAACATTCCCTATCTTGTCATATCTCAAAAAAAACCTATCTCTTGTCTCCTCTCTAAAAAATATTTTGCAACAAAGTCTCATTGTATAGCTCTGGCTGGCCTCAAACTTGCTATGTAGGATGAGGATGGCCTGGAACTCAGAGATCTGCCTGCCTCTGCCTCTTGTCAACTTTTACCACCAGAGAGTATCAACAAATACCTGATGGGGTTCCTCCCCTTCAAGCTATAGCTCTCTTCTTGGTCAAATATTCTTCCTACCCACAAAACCCTACCACAATAAAACTGAGCACAAAAACAGACACAAGAATCCAACTATTACCCCTTAAGCAAAATGTTAAAAGATTTAAAAAGGAAAGAAAACAATGTTACTCTGTTCATTCAGTTTATTTGGTTTTGGAACAGCTATTTTAAATTTAAAATGATGTTATTATCGGCATGGTGGTGGCATGTCTGCCATTACAATACTTGGGAGGCCAAGGCAGGAGAATCCCAAGGGCCAGCATAAACTACAGATTGAAATCTAAATATGTATTGCCCATCCTCACCCAAATTAATATGTATGATTAATATGTACAACTTTCTTAGTTCCAACTTCTAAAACAGTAATGATACACACACATATATATCCGTATATGTCTGGATATGTAACCCACAGAGATAAAGCTCTCTGGGGGCCCCAGAATTTAAGTGCCAAGGGGTACTGGAATAAAAAAAAGTTGAGCATACTGTCAGTGCTTTTGAAAGGTCTGTGTCTGGATCATTAAGAGTAAGAATAAAGAAAGGCAATATACATCACTGAAAAGATATCCTGAGGTAAAGTCCTATAGAGCTTGGCAGTCCTAAGTAAGGAACTTGAATTTTAGTCAAATTGGGAATTTAGTCAACTTCTCAGCATCACTTTGGTGGCCATAAGTTAGGTGGTGGTGGTGGGGCACTTAGGTGACTACAATACCAACAAATCCATTTCCTACCAGAAATAAGATACCATCCTTACTTTCTCTGTGTCTGCATAATGATCAACTCCGGGTTCACCTTAAATTGTCCTCCACTTCTTCATCATTACTACTTTCACTTTAATAACTTCCTTGTCCATCTAGCAAACTCCCTTGCTTCAACACTGGATGAACCTAAGTATTACTTGCATTACTGTGTCCATACTTGCATGGTGGATATTGCTGGAGAAAGTCATACTATAGGGCACACTGGCTGTCATGATGTTTATGATAAGCAACGCCAACTAAGTCTTCAATATGGCCTGGCAGTTCATCTCTCTGGGCAATGGAACTTTCCCTTGATCTTTGTCTACAACAACCTCTACCACTCTTCTCAAGTTCTTACCCTTACTTTCAGCAACTGACCTGAGCTCCTATTTTTAGAAATAAATAAATAGTAAAGAAAAATAACACAAAAATTCTGGTAACCCTCCTCACCCCATTTATTCAAATCGCCCTTCACTTCTTGCTGTATGAATAATGCAAAGCCACTTGCTGTGCAGTTCTTTGTATCTTATCTGCACCCAGCCTCTTAATATTACTCATCTATTTCCCACAGTATTTAGCTTTTCCCTTAAATATAAACATGTTCAAGTTTATTTTTTTCACTTCAAAACATAATGAAGTAATAACTTCCCTGAAGCCTACCTCTGCCTTTCTAAGCTATCTATCCATACCCACTTCTTCTGGACATTTCTCTCTCTTCCCAATGCCCCTCTGAACATAAGTTTGTTTATAAGAATGACTCTTTTAGCTTTGCAGGTGTGGGCCTCTTATGTCACTTCTATAATATAACAAAAACCATAATTATAGACTTATCTTGAGGAGCTGCTGTGAAGATTAGAGGAATAGGTAAAAACCAAACACTCTTAGGACAGGGCCTAATCCATAGCAACTGATCAATAAGGTTAGCAATATATCATTATTTGTAATAATATCACATATCCATCTGTTCCAGGAGCTAGACAAGAGTGATGCACTGTATAGTCATCCTGAATCCCCTCATCCTTCCCTCACTCTGGATTTTGTTGAATTTTATCTTTCAAGTTTCTCTTGTTCTGAATACTTCCCTCTACCTACATCACCTTATTTTATGCTATCATAATGTTACGTGGATAACTTGAAAAAAATGCTTGCTCCTGTATGATAAAGCCCAAGTCTACGGCACAGCCTATGAAATAATGCGAGTTTTGTTTCCTACCTACCAAGACAATCTCATCTGGCATCTTGCTTCTAGTGTGCCTTCAACTCTTTCCCAGATTTTCTAATGTACCATGATCTCTCACCCACTACCACAATTTCCACTTCCTAGTTCCTCTACTTTATAAAACAGAACAATATTTCTATTAATTTCTATTAATTCTATTAATTTCTATTAATCCATTACATCTTAAGTTAACAGTATTTATTTCTTCAGGAAGATGGAGATAGGAGGATCAGAGATTCAAGGTCATCCTTGAACTTAATTATGAGATTGAGGCAGCAATGACAAGAGATCCTTTTTTAGAAATAAAAATAGTAGAGCTGGTTCAGTTGATAAAATGCTTGGTATGCAAGTATGTGGACTGGAGTTCAGATCCCAGCACCCAAGTAAAAAGCCAGCCATGGCTGGGTGCCAGTAAACCCAGGAATGGGAAATAAAGACAGGGTATTCCAGAGGTTTGCTGGGCCAGCCGGGTTCACCTAAACTGGCAAGCTCCAAGTTCACTGAGAGACTTTGTCTTAAAACATGAGGAAGATACCTGATATTGAGCTCAGTCCTACACACACACACACAGACACACACCACAAACCACAAACAAATAAAACAGTATAAACTTAAAGCTGCACAAAGACAAGCACATCATCAATTTAATATCAACACAACTTCTGACAAAGGCTTAACAGCTCTCCCCTAATGATTCGAACAATAAGTCACTTTAAAGAGACACTAACTAGTTCAGCTATTATGAAAGAAAGACATGAAATAGAATGTCTTCTGGTTTTGGAAATAGGGGGTCAAGTAGCTCAAGATGGCTCCGGAATTCAATGTGTAACTGAGGGTGCCTTCAATCCACTTCCCTGCTTTGTAGTGCTGGGGTTATAGTCAAGGACCACCATACCCTACTGAGGTGTATTGTTTGTTAGTATTATATTATTCCTAACAGGAATAATCAAGCACAGTATACATTCCAAAACAGACAGAGGTAAATTATTTTAAGGGTCATAGCCTTTGCTCCTCTACAGCTATTACTGCCATTGCTACTGATATTATATTGGTGACTTTAGCTGGGCCTCAACCAAGTGTCTGACCAGGAAATCTCAGTCAGGGAGAAAGTTTGAGAGATTTAATTTGAAATGGTGCCACCTAAAAATATCCTGATTTTTTTTCTTCAATCGCCAGCCTTTTTTATATACCTGTCTCTTGCCTAAGGCAAATTTATGGCAAAAAGCTGCTACATGGATGGCATTTATATTTAATTTAAAAGGGAGCCATTTTTTTTTCAGTGTGATATACTAGCATTTCTTATTTTAAGAAATAATACTAATTCCTAAGATATGACATGGACTTAGAATATGTAAGTATAATTTCTGAAAAAAAGGAACACATGTAAGTTATTACATGCACAATCTATTAGTTAGAGAACTACTCTTTTAAAATATGTAAAGATTTTTTAAAAACTGAGTACCACCTACCTATTCATAAAAAAACTCCTTTTTTTTTTTCAAAATCAGATTTTATAGCTAACATCAGAAAGTACTATTGTTTAGCTTCCTTGGGTCATTTAAAAAGGCAGTTAAAATTGTTTTACCCTTTAAAAGCCAATTATCTTTAGAACATGGTTAAATGTAGTATACATAGTATACTAGGTATATGTCCGTATACTATGTATAGATATACATAGATAGCCTGTAAGTTCTCATTTGGTAGAAGCTACTCTTAATCTTTGCTCTTTGGAGCTAAAATACTATTTTTAAAAGCCACCAATGCACACTAACATACACACTAATCTGGGCCCTATCATTACAGTCTAAGACACAAAGAACTTCACCCATCACAGATTATCTCATTTTCTTATCCTCTCTAAAATGAAAGACCTATTCTCTACTTAAACTGCCTATTTCTAAAATGCTTTCTATATAGCATTAATACACCATGATTTCTAAATCTTGTAATACTGCCCTAATTTAATTTTCCATACAAAATGGGAGGTTTGGAATTTTTGGTTTTGCAACCACACCCCCTTCCCCCGTGATGAGAGACCAAAGCCAAGGATTGTCTTTACATACTCTCGAACTGTCTGAAATTAGGGAAACACAGGAAAGTACAAACACATGCATCTCAATGTTAGAAGTTACTAGAATACTGACAGGGAGCTCTAAGGACATATCTGCCTGTATTTTAAGGACCCAAGTGTGAATGTAAACCGAGAAGGACGAGAGTAACATAAAAATTCCATTACATTTCCCGAAGAGCTATGATGTGCTTCCCGTAAGTTCATGTCTCTGTGTACACACACACACGGACATATAGAACTGGGCTAGCTGATGAAAATAACCAGGGCTGCATCTGTCTGAGAATTTTTCAGTCTAGTTTATCATTATCAAAGAGCTCACAGGTCGAAAGAAAGCTGAGGTATTTCCTGACAGAGGATCTTGGTGATGCTTGTTAATGTAACACCTACAAGGCAGGCAGCGTGATTAACTCCCGTCCCCACCTCAGAGAGATGCTGGGAGGCGGATGACAAGACCCACAGGTCGGTCTCCATCCTTTTCCTCCCCCACCTGCCCCTCACTCCTTTGCTTCACACGCTATAAACGCATTCTCCATCACATTCAAAGCTGAGGTGCCTAGTGGGTAGTTTTTCAGGCTCGTTTTCCTGGTGCGTTAAATGGGACCTAACGTCCTCGGACAGTCTGGGGTTGAATGCCATTGCTGCCAGCCCCGGGGGCTCACCTCTAGCTTGTGGTTGATCTGGGACACAGTCTGGGCTTTGTGGCAAAGCTGCGCAAAGCAGGAGCTAAGGCTGGTCATCTTCTGACGCCCCTCATAAGTGATGTCCGCCTGGTCCGGATCGATCTCGCCCAGAAGCAGATCCACATCTACGAAGGCCTTATCGAACTCCTTCTCCAGCACCTCCAGCCACCGGAACATGGACACCCCGCCAGGGGAGACCCCTACAGGGCAGGAGGCGCTCCCTGGGCCGCCGCCGGCTCCCGCCGGGCATGGGCCGCCCGCCGACATGGCGCCGTCCAGGGCCTCGCCGACTGCTGCTCACGCTGGCCGCCCGCCCAGCGCGAGGGGAACTGCTGGCACCGCGGCGCCCCTCGCGTGCTCGCACTCACGCCCCGCCGGTCCCCTCCCCTCCCTCGCGCCGCCAACGCCGGCAGCGCAGCCCCAGAGGCGCAGACACAGCGGGGCTGTAGCAGCTACCGCGACACACGGAAGACCCGCCCGCATCCCGGCTCGCCCACGCCGCGCATGCGTAGCGGAGCCCAGAGCCAGCGCAGCCCACAGGGAGGAAGTAGGCGGGGCGGGGCGAGGCCTTGGCCAATGAAAAGCTTCCTCCCGCCCCACCCCGCCCACAAGCCTGCCTGCGGCCATATTGACAACTGGCACAGGCCCGAGACACGGGTACGGTGTCTCCTTTCAAGTGGGAAAGGCCGGAAGAAGGGAAGGGTTCCACGTCGCTGACTGGACTGGCTTCCCTCAGTTTGGCTTCACAGTGGGCGGGAGCCGGTCCACAGCTGCCTGGGAAAGTTGCTGGTGTGGCGTCCAGGAGCTTAGGTGGGCGCGCGGAGGGCCGTGTGAGCATGCGCGGTAGCCACGTTTTTCTCTTCAGCTTTGAAGACTGCAGTTTAGCTCTGGATGGGTGTGTACACAGGCTGTTCTTGGTGGACCAGACGGTGCATTCCAGTTAGAAACTACCTGAAGTTGCCCGTAGAAGCTGCTGACCAAGTTTTGCCGAATCAATGGTCCCTCCTTATGCGATTGACAAGCCTGGGTTCAGGCCCTCCACGTTATCACATACTAGCTGCCCCACCTCGCTGTTACTTAACTTGGGAACCTAGTTTCCAAAATTTACTTCACTTAGCATCAAGGTAAAATGAAAGTGTATATACTTGGCACAGGGCACTCATCTTACTAAATCACACATATTTCTAAGGCAACCACTTGGAATGCTGTGATTATTTTATAAACTAGTATCCCTAGCCCTGTCATTTTCGTATGTTCATAAACATTGAATACATGTCCGGGTGAGGCACCGAGGAAATAAAATCTAATGAAACGACCCTCACTCACGTTGAGCTAGTAATCTAGTAAGGCTGTCAAAACTTTTAATTCCAATGTTCTGTGCATTTGGGAGCATTTAGCAACAGCTTTGTTTACATCCTGCCTCCCATCTCTTCCATTTCTCTAGCTCCTCCACTGTCTAATACAGGAGTCCGGAAGGGAAAGGAGAAACCAGACTAATTAGAGTAGGCGGTATGAGTTCTGTCTCCTGCTTCTCCTGCTTCTCCTGCCTCGCCTGTGAGAGTATTTGGAAAATGAGTCCAGAATTCTTTGTAAGCTCTTCTTGGGGCAGACCCTTCTATTCTACCGTTAATCAAAACCTGCACGGCACTTTGTGCCTCTCATTAAAGCAGTGCCAATAAGAATGAAGAAACTACAGATTTTGTCTTGCACTCCAATGCAAGACTGGTTACCATCAAGCAAGAAGTATTATGGCTTTAGCAAACATAGTTAAGTAAAACTAACCATGCAACCCTTTCCTTGAGAGTAAGCAGAGACCATCGCTTAGGCTTAGTACACAACAATATAAAACTGCCCATCCTCTTTCAGTGTTAGGTGTATTTTAGTGGGTGTGTGTTTGGCCTACATGTATGTGTATTTCTGTGCACCACATGCACACATGGCACTCAAGAAGGCCAGAACAGAATTCCAGATCCTCTGGAACTGGAGTTACAGATGCTGTTAGCCACCATGTGAGTGCTGGGAACCAAATCCCTCTTCAGCCAATGCTCTCATCTGCTGAGCTCTCTCTCCAGCCTCCTTGTCTACCGTACCCCGTGCTGGTCTGTTGTATTTTTGTGTACAGTATTTGTAAGAACATTTTCTCTAGTGATACTTTTTTTTTCAGGAATTTGAAATAAAAAAAATACTGTGTGAGAATGGGAAAATACTTAAAACTACAAAAACAATAGCTTTCAAATTATTAAAAACATGCTGTGTTGTGGCTCACGTGAGTTTGAGGCCAGCCTGCTCTACAATGTGAGTCCAGTACAGCCAAGGCTGCACAGAGAAACCCTATCTTGAAATAAAAAAAAAAAGTGTTACATATCAGAGTTATTTCTTTTATTCTCAAAACGTCCTGCAGTAAGTATAATTACTCTGTTATAAGTGATGGTAAACAGATTAAGCATTTTAGTGATGCCACACAGAAGGCATCTCAATGTAGGTGCCTTTCTTACTAGTCTTTGGCATTAGCTATATGATGCAGAAGAATAAAGAATCCATTTCATGTTGCTAGTATGAAAAATTGTCAGATCTGTCCTAAGAGCTTTCTTAGACAGTATTTCCAAGGCATGTGCATATACAACTATAACAACATAAAAGTCATTTTCTTTTGTAGCTTTTTAAATAAACCACACAAATACAAATTGCATTTCTTTAAAAATATTAAATTTACTACGTACTATGTGAAAGAATCCAAACTGCATTTCGTGTTTATGTGGCCATTGTTCTTATGGCTGGTGAACATCTTAATTTTCAGCATTGTACAACTCCAACAAGCCACACCAAGTCGTATCATGGATGTCTCAGGCTAGTTTCTTGTCACATTGTCCCCTCTCATTGTTATCCTGTGTGGTAGCTGCCATATCCTATGTGCTCACCATCTTGGTATTCAGTGATTACTTTAAATGCTCATGAGGTTTCCTAATAGAATGTTTTGCCCATTTTAGATTTAGGATTTTGCAGTTCTGGAAGTCACAATAGAACACAAAGGTGGAAAAAGAGGCTCAATGGTCAAATACTGCCATCTGTTGTCAGTGTGCTCTATATGCATTTGTTGCTTTGTCTTTCCTGGGATTTGGACTTGTGTGTTTTGTCTTTCCAGTACTTGTAAAGTTTGTTTTCACACAGCTTTAAAAAAGATTGTGATATTTCTATTTTCAGTTGGATTGGAAGATACTTCCAATAACTCATAAATCATGCTTGTGTGATTTAAAACATCATGATATGACAAAAGCAGTCTGGTTTTCTTTTGTCATTGTTGTTTGGAGACAGGATCTTGCTATGTCTCTCTGACTGGTGTGGATACACCAGGGTGGCCTAAAACTTCTAGCAGTTGTCTCGCCTCTGCCTCATGACTGCGGAATTCAGACATGGGTCACCACACACATGTGGTCAATCTTATTTTGTTCTTACTGAGTCTCACCAAGACAGGGTCAAGACTGAGGAGACTAGAAAAAAGAGGGAAGATGCTGGTGTGTCCTTTCGTACCTAGTTGGTAGATGTGCAGTTAGTTAATGATGTAGATTCTTCTAGAGCACCACCAGCGGTCATGGCACTGGAAGGTCAATAGGAAACCGGCCTTGAACAGGATTGTGCGATTATGAGTTTTAAGCTCCACTCTGTTCCAGGCTTAATACTTCATACTTGTTTCCGTTAATTTTCTATAACCCTGGCAGGAATAGGAAAAGAGATTAAGCACTCTTGATAGTTATAAACAGCTGTATGATGAATAAAGAAATGCAAGGAAAGTCTATTGCTGTTTATTTTAGCAATGTGGGGAAGCCTTGGAATATTGTACTTATTTTACAATCACTGCATTTGTAACATAAAATTGCTACGATTTATAATTTTGAGAAAGTCATGCAAAAGAAGCAAATTTGAGTATTTCTGAGTGATTTATTTAGCCTCGTCCTTCCTCTGTTTGTCTCTTTTAATAGAAATGGGGAAACTTGTCTTCTTCTAAAAATACAAGAATTATAATAGAGTGATTTAGGATTAGCTCAGCCACCCTGCTTTCCTCCTCCTCCTCCTCTTCCTCCTCCTCCTTCTCCTCCTCCTCCTTCTTCTTCATTTCTCACATGAAGCTATGGACTTCATTCCCATTTAGGTTTCTACAAATATCTACCAAGGCTCTTTGCAGTAGTCATATGAAACACCTTAGAATGTAAGCCCTAATGTGTGACATTCTGGCCTGGGACATGGCTCAGCAAATAAAGTGTTTGCTGTTCAACAATGAAGGCCTGAGTTGGGACCCTTAGTACCTTCATTAAAAAAGCCAGATGTGGTGGTGTGCATCTGTTCCTCAGTACTTAGAAGCAGAGCCAGGAGGGTTCCTGGGGCCTTGCTGGTCAGCCCATCTAACTGAACCAATGAAGTCCAGTTTCAATGAGAGAACTTTCTTCAAAAACTAAGTTGGAGAAAGACAAAAGACGAGACTTAAGATCACCTTCTAGCCTCTCTATAAACATGGCTGGGCATATGTACTTGTATGTGTGCGCACACACATACAAATTAAACAAACAAATAAGCAAAAAACAAAACTATTTCTGCTAGGGGAGGAATGCTGGAACTGGATAATGTTGGTAGTTAAGACAGTCCACTATTTACCTAGGAAATTCTAAAAGCAGTTGCTTTTCAAACATACCTTTGATAAATGCAGCAGGGCATAGCTAAATAGATTTTATATTGTCTAATGGGTTAGACATATTGTTTAAAAAACATTAGTCTTTAAATTTCAAGTAATTTTCCAACATATTTAGCAATATTTAGCATATTTCCAAATATTTAGCAATATTTTATCTTATTTTTTAAGTCCAACATAATTTAGGCTTTAAAAATGATTTTTTTTTCTGTTCCACAATTAAAGGGTCTCTCTCAGGTGCTATATTTTGTATGGTGTACCCAGACTTAAAACATGACAAAAAGGTTTCAGTTCCCATTACTATATCTGTATTCCTTTACACTGTTAAGCCTAACTTTTAAGTTCTTTTCCACTGTGACCTGCTCCATACTCTTCATTTACTCTCTCCCATGGGTCATTATCTAAAACCACTCTCTATCAGTGGCTATCAGCATTTACCGGTCATTGATTCTTCTCTTTATTCACTGTCAAGTCATTGTTTGCTTCTCAGATTGTCAATTTTCACAGATCAAACACAAACTCCCCCTCATTTACCTTCTTCATTTACGTTTCTAATGGATTACTTCTATAAGCAGCCTCCCCCAAGAGGTGCATTCTAAATACCCTTTAACATATTCTTTCCTTTGTACTTCAAATTTAGAATGCAAGAATGCTTTTTTGTTTGTTTTGAGACAGGATGTCTCTGTGTATCCTTGACTGTCCTGGACTCACTTTGTAGAGCAGGCTGGCCTTGAACTCACAGCAATCCTCCTTCCTCTGCCTCACTGTGTGGGATTGAAGGCATGGCCACCATGCTGGGCTTACAAGAATGCTTGACAGAACTATTTTTGAGACTTCTTTTGTAGTCGATGGTCTTGAACTCACTGTTTTTCTGCCTGAGCCTCTTGAATGAAGTGTGTACTGCTGTGCCCAGCTATCTTCATTTTATAAGAGAAAGCAAAACAAAAAATGAAGTGTGTATGTTTTTGTTTTATTTTAACACCTTTGTTCAACATGCTCCAGAATAAACAATTTTGAAAGAATGTGTACACTTTTTTAAAACCCTTAAAGTATTTTTTTTAATCTAAGAAATCCATGTTTTTATTTTTGAAAAATTTTCTGTTTACCATTTAGTCAGTCAGTTTGTAGTCAGAACATGAGCTGATACTCCTAGTGCCAGATCAGGTCCCATGTAGGTAAGTCAGTTTCTTTTCTGGACTTCAGTTTTCAGTAGATAATAGAGAAGAGACTATTAAGAATATTATCTCTAAGTTTTCTTCTGATGCGGACATCCGGTGACAGTAATTAAAATTCATCCGAATAACAGGATTTAACTCCCCCCTTTAACACAACAGGAGCACTCATTTAAAAGCGACTTCTGCAGAGTTCTCCATGATGCCTTTTGTGGTAATGGCTCCCAATATGTAATTTCAGAGTATGGGCCAATTATGTTTGATCCTTGATTGTGATAAATCAGGAAAGGTCAATATCCATTCGCTTTTCCTGCAGTTTTTCTTCTTTTAAACAATTGCACTACTGGCATTTTGGACTGTAAAAAAATTCCTTCCTATGGGTGACACCCTGTCCCTGTAGGGTGTTTAGCAGGAGTATCTCTGCCTGTTTCCCACTAGAGGCCAGTGGCACTGTCCCTTCCCTGGCAGTTTCATGACAATCAGAAATGTTTCACTTTGCAGGCTGTGTTTCAGGAAGGGTCCATACGCTATTGTTCTTGATTCTGGTCATAACTTAAGGAAAACTTTCAAACCGTGCCTGGAGCTCTTGAAATCCTGCAAATAAAAGGAGAGGAACTCCTTGCAGCAGGAACCCACTTAGGTGGCACCTTCCTTGATTTCCACACAGAATAGTCGCCTCTACTAAAGGAGAAGTAATGCTGTCAACATCAGAAGTCTGAATAAGACCCGGGAGAAGCTGCTGTTGGAAACTCAAACCATTGTTGCCAATGAGAACTCTTATGTCAGGGTCATCTCTTTTAGGAACATTGGCCTGCAAGATTTATTGAATGCCACTGGAGACATTCCTATTGCTGGTAGCTTCGTTCTTAGGACCTTCACTGACCTCATTCGAGCAACTTTCCAGGAGGTGTGTCTTCTAGCTGCTACAGGTCCCAGGGACTGACTGGCAACCACTCACAGAGGCATCTTTTGTACATATATTCTCCTCCGCAAAGGGAACATGGCCATTTCATGCAGCCATGTTCCCCCAGCAGCTTTGGTGCCATGGATGATGGCTTGGGAAGTTCTGTGCATGCGCAGCACCATCTCCGGTAAGCATACGTGAGAGGTCATGCCTGAACAAAGAGATAAGAAAGAAGACAAAGGGTCTGCTGAGAAGGCCGTGACCAAGGAGAAAGGTCAGAGTGTAGGGTCTGTGTCAGCTTCTGAATTCAGTCGGGCTCTGCCTGAGGTGGCAGACTGGTCTAAGCTTCTAAGTGACAACTGAGTCTACGCCCTGAAGACCTGAGGGAGTGTCAAGGCAGCTACTGGGGACTGATCTGTAACTCTCACTGCTCAGGCTACTGAATGAGTTGGCACAACTACAGATTGTTTGCGAGGTCTTCTGCAAATACGCAAAATGGAAAGAAAGTGGATAGTAAAATAAACAGTTTCTGAAAAACAACGCGAAAAACCTTTCAGTGGAGAGAAACAGTAATAAGAGAAGTCAGGAAGAAACTGAGTTTGGAGAAGCTGAACTAAAAATCTAATCCAAGCCCAGTTCAAATGCAAAGACAATTCCTTGAAACTGTTCTTTTCTGTGCTGAAAGATTAAATCCAGATTCTGGGATGCATATGGAATAGAGCTGTTGGGAGATTATTGCATTTCTGTGCTTGAGCAATATATTGTATTCCTCTATTGGCATTTCTTTCCTCCAGAAAACCAGGTAAAAACATCAGAAGTGTTCTGAACTCTCTGATATGAGGAACTATATGCCTTATCCTTCATCTTAAGAGACTCAAGTTCAGGGACTAGAAACCTGAACCATATGTGGCTAGCCCTTGGTCAGCAAGTGGAAGCTCCAGATGTCAGTAGAAAGAAGCCGAACAGTGGGGCATTTCTGTGGCTATTTCTGGTTTTCATTCTTTTCTTTCTTTCTTTCTTTCTTTCTTTCTTTCTTTCTTTCTTTCTTTCTTTCTTTCTTTCTTTCTTTCTTTCTTCTTTTGGACAGGGTCTTCCTAAATAGAACAGACTTGCCTAGAACTCACAATCCCCCTGCCTCAGTCTCATGAGTTGGAATTATGGTACTCTGCAATGCCAGGGCTATGGTTTCTCCCTAGCACAATAAATAATGAAAGGAGCTCTCAACTTCCAGATTAGATACTAAAAATCATGAAAGTAATTGTATGTCATCTGTTTAGCAATGTACAGACACACATAACAAGTCTAGTGACCATTTCTCTTGTCTTTTCAAAGCCTAAGCATAGAGAGGGGCTAGAAAAGTAATGCTTAACTTTGAGATAGGAATAAAGCTGATGTGTCCCCCTCCTTGCTATCTTTCTTAAAATTTTTATCACATTTTTTGTGTGTGTGAGAGAGGGGAAAGAGGGGACAGAGGAGAGGCAGGCATGGGGAGGTCAGGGGACAACTTTTGAAAGTTGCTTCTCAACTATGGGTATCAGGGATTGAACTCAGATCATTAGGGTTATAGGCAAGTGCCTTTACCTATAGAGCCATCTCAACTGCCCTTTTAAAATTTTCTTCCATTTTTTTAAAAATCAGTGATACACTTTGATATTGGGAAATTTTGAAAACTTAAAAAATAATTATTATTAGACAAAAGCAACAAGGTATTTAAAGGTAAAACATGGATGAAAAAGAAACCTTTTACCACACTTTGTCTCTGATAAAATAAAATAAAACAAGAAAATAAGAAAAAAAAATCAGGAAGACACATAGTAGCAGGACTCCGGAATCCAGTCCAATCAGTTGGTTATAAGGTCAAAGACAATGCATGCAAATGGCACTCGTATGTAGAGGGCTGAGGGTCTCTGGAGAAGCTTTTTGCAGTGAAGTGTTGCTTTGGAGCACTTACTGAGGCTCAGCAGCATGACAGAGTCCGGATCTCAGTTCAACACTTGCAAAGGCTTCAGCAGTGCAGTGCCCAGTGCAGGACAAAAAGCCACCACAAAGAACCACACTGAATAAATGACCCTGTCCATCTATGCCTTTACAAGATCCCACAATCAGCAAATCCATGTGAAGAAAATAAAGACCCTCTTGCCATTACTACAAGAAGATACAGATAATAGGCTTACTTGGTGTTTCGTTTTTAATATAGTTAATATTTTGAAGTGAGAAAGAGTTTTTCTCAAAACATTGTATTTAGGTGAATTAAGAGATAGATAAACCAAGCTCCTTATCTGTGGCTCTAAATATTTCACATTGCAACCCATTGTTTCATCTAGCAATAAAACGTCACTGAAACAGTAACAAGTAGAGAACCTGCCTGTTTCCCCTTAATAATTAATGTGAGAGGAGAACACCTGCTTGCTTAAGTCCTGAAAAAATGGTTTTAATATAGGGTCACAGAAAATGCAAAGGTTTTATGGCCCACTATAAAACAGCTCTTTGTCTTTTTCCACTAATTCCTTAGTGTCACATTTAACAAAACGAGGAAACTACAGATAATAGAAGTGTTTGCAGTTTAGACTTGCAAGTCATAAATAACATAGGGTTTTGTTCACCTAGAGATATTAAGGCAGCTTATCAATGTTTACGCCCTTTTTCTTTGTAATGATTGCTAACCCAGACAAATGGAGCAAACGGAGGTTTTTCTCCCCCTTGTCTCCTCACACCGACAGAGTACACATTCATAAGATTCTGTTATCAGAGTTCCTAGTATAAAGAGTAAGGTGTCACCTAAACAGTTGGTTGCTACCTGCAAACCTCCATTTTGGAAGATGCACCTGCTCTGTGCTTTTCTGTTTTGGCTCTCTCTTAGCAATGGCCTCAGCACTAACTGTCCAGGACGATGCAGTTGTGATTCTATGCAGTCTGTACAATGCTACAGGCTCATGGAGGTACCGCTGGGCATCCCTTCCACCACCAAGAGACTCTACATTAGTCACAGCAGAATCCAGCACCTTCAGGTAACAGTGTCCTTTCCCCATTGAAGTTGCAATGGTTTAATTCTTGGAGCAGGGTGTGGGATGAGGATGGGGATTTTTAACTTGAATAATCCTAATTGTAAGGTGTTATATCTCAAGTTAAGCTGCTGTGCTACCTACTTGTTGGACATTAGTGAGATGTTCTATGCCTCTAGATATTTCTTTTGAGGGAACTAGCCACATAACACACTGTCCCTAGAGTCAGAATTTTATTTTGGTTTTTATTCAACAATTTAAAAACCAAGCTGTGACAAAGTACATATGAAGAATGGGCTCTTTCTTAAAGAGAACATTGCCCTGGAGAACAAGTCCTTTTAAAGGAAAAGGTTTTATTTTATCCCAAGGTAGTAGAACAGAGTGTCATAAGACTATGTAAATGAAATGGCAGATCAGACTCATTCATACAAATCCACAGCCAGCCAGGTACCAGGGCTTTGGGAGAACCCAGATGGAGATATGTTGGCTTTAATTTTGTCAAGTTCGGCGCAGTTCTCATGATGTGGCTTGAATTGTGACTCTGGAAACAGTACTACCAATTTGTCTGACTTTCACAAGTTAGGAGAAATTTTACTTTTGATCTTTGGTGTTTGGGAAGGCAAGGGAGGACTAGGGTTCTCTCTAGCTAGATACACGACCATCTTAGACAAACTACTAGCAAACATCTGTGTCTCATTTTTTTGTATCCTTGATGAAATGAGAAGGCTGCATTAGATATGTCCTCCTCTAGACAGAAACGTCTATCACATTCTGGTTCTTTCTTCAGTATTAAGTGCATCTTCTCAGATGATCAAGCCCTGAGATAAGAAACTAGCTCTTTGAGAACTAGAAAGCTAACTCCTCTATGAGAGGCTTTAGGTTAAGCTATCTGAGCTCCCAATAGAGGCAACCATGCAGCTTCATTTGGTTGAGAATTTCTTCACTCGAGTTTAACAAACTTTTTCCCTAGTTTATGTTCCCTAAATGGCATGGTATTACTATCAAGGCTCGACGTGTGCAATCAGCCTCATCTGTTTGCCTTCCCCTACTACTCTAATAGCACCTAATACCAGAGAGCAAGTCTGACCTTGCCTGTCGGGTCTTACCATATAAACAAGACAGCTGGGTAAATGTGAGACACTTAAATATTTGTTCTGCGACCTAAGCTGCCTGCAGAGTCTGGTAATATCCTATTCTGCCACTTTGTTGTCAACTGATGACTCATCAAATTCTGTTACTAAATGAGTCACTTTGTCACCCCTTTAGGCTTATGGAGCAGTGGCACTGCCATTTCCATGACTTTAACTCTGTCTAGTTGTCTCTTGGAAGGGCAGGTCACATCAGAAAGATTGATGAAAGCTAGATTGTTCTGTTGAGGAAACAAAAAGCTCCAAGTGATCAAATTTCACTTGTAAACACTTAATACAATGTATAGTCTACAGTAAATAAAATGTATATTCCATTTATTTAGTTTGGGCTTAACAGAACTAGTGCCCATATGTAAAACGAACAAACAAACAAACAAACAAACAAAAAACCCATCTTTGAGTAAAACCTTGGGTTATCAGTAACACAAATTTTATATGACTTAATTATAAACACTAATATAAGCAGCATTTTAACGGAGTTTGTTACTTGTTCATAAAATTTAACTGTTTGAGATTATGAATGTCATGTTTGAGATTCAGGATAAAAGCCTAAAAATTCTGTTTCTGCCTTAAGGAAAAGAGGGATTTTATTCATCAGATTTGCCTATAAAAATTCCTGCTTCTCTGAGGTTCATGTTTTTGGCCCATACTAGTCTTCCTTTTCCTTTTGCCTACTTTACTCTGTATGTCTGACCTCTTCCCTGCTAGGTCATGGTCTTTCTCACCATCCTGAGTCCTGAATCTTCTTGGGTGTCTTTAGTCACTAGGTAGATGCTTAGTCTATTGTCCCAGTATCATTCCTCCTTGTTCTCAAAATGTATCTTTCTTCAATTCCACATTACCTCAGCCATCTTAGTTATATCGCTTGTTTCTATGAAAATCATGTCTCATACTTCCCATTACCCTGTGACCTTCTCCACTCAGGAAATTTTGACCTCTTTTCCATGCCTCTCTTTTTAACTTATGGAGACTTGGAGACCTAACTTTACCTGTGTTCTCCCAGATATTGAGTTTATTTCCCATCTCCCTTCTTCCTCTGCCCCTCTCTCCTATATTGCACATTTAATTGTCTTCTAGAAAGGCCTCAGTATTAAAGGCAGATGGTAATTCTCCTCTGTTTCTTCTACACCTAGACAAGTGGGTGCTGCTGGAGAGGTTCACACAGCCGGATGGTTTAGAGCCACCATGAATACAAGGTCTCCTACCTCATCTGCATCTTGTTAATCCCTTTTCTTCTTTTTGTTTTGTGAGTTCTCATAATCTTCTACTACTCCAGTGCAGTTTTGGGTTTCCTAGTCAATGCTCCTACCCCATTCTCAACAGGTGCCTGTTTTTCCATTCTATTGACAGGTCATGACAAACCTCTGTTTTTTCACTCCTGCTCAGTGTGTGCTAACACTGCACCCCTCTAACCTCTCCCCAGACCTTGCTCTGGGTGTTCTCCACCCCCACATCAGCAGTAGCCATTCCTCTGTAGCTCTTTGTTCTATGCCACACACTTGCTCCTTTTATTACAACACTAAAGTCCCCATATTTCTGCTCCTCTTCTCCCTATCACCTTCTGTGATTTTCCAGACTCTGCCTGACTCAGCTTCCTCACCTCTTGTTTATTTCTTAATTCACTGCTGTCCTCCCTATTCCATACAATTGAGATTCTAAATCTTGGCTGCACACTTCCATTTTCCAGAAATTTGTGCTCTTTTTGCCAGTTGTGAAACTATATAGTCACGCCTCTCCATTTTGCCTTTTTGTTCATTTATTTTTCTCTACTGTTCTCCTTCCCTTTCACCCCTTTTGAGGTTTCTCAATAAGTCCTAATTACTAAACAATGTTCTTAGGTGACTTCAGTGTATCTCAGTGATAATGGCTCCTCTACCTGAATCCTTAATACAGAGCTCCCCCACATTTCAGATTTATTCATCTGGCATTGGGCTTCTTTACTTAGAGACAAAGAAGGATCTCAAAACAACATGCTTCAAACTGAATTCAGCCTTTCTCCCCGTACTTAGAGTCTTCTGTGACTGGCTTATTTCACTTAATAGAATATCTTCAAGGTTCATCCCTAATGTAGTTCATGTCAGAATTTCCTTCCTTTTAAAGGTTGTCTGGGTTTTTCTGTTTGTGTGTGTGTATGCACATATATATGATAGGTTGTTATACTCTGTAGTCATCAGACATTTGTATTGTTTTTTTTCATTTTGTTTATTGTGAACCATGCTACTATGAATGCTTGTATTTCAGTACAGAAGTTTTTTTTTTAACCTAATTTTATTTTTTGGTTTTTAAATTTTTATTTATTTATGTGTGGGTACTATGTTTGCATGTATGCCAGCATGACAGCAGAGGGCCTCAGAACCCAGTATAGATGCTTGTGAGCCACTATGTGGTTTCTGGGAATTGAACTAGGACCTCTGGATGAGCAGCCAGTGCTCTTAACCCCTGAGCCATCTCTTCAGCTCCCAGTACAGAATTTTTTACATGGACCTAGATTGTCCTTTTCTTTGGTATCTATATAGGAATTTTTTTTTTCCATAATGGGGACTCCAGTAGTATTTTGAAAACTGTCATCTTATCTTCCACTGTGGATACATGATTTTGCATTCCTGTAACAAGTTTGACACTTTCACTTTTCCATAACCTCACCAATATTCATTGTCTTTTTCTTTTTGATTATAGCTATTTTAATGTGTTTCAGGCAGTATCTCATTTCAATTTTGATTTGTGTTTCCCCAATGTCTAATAACATTAAACGTTTGTGTTTTTATTTTCATTTACTTGTTGGTCATTTGTATATTGTTTTTGGAGAAGTATAAATGCAAATTATTTGCTTATTTTTAAATCAGGTTACTTATATCATAATTATCAAGTTGCAAGCATTCTTCAGATATTTCAAAATGGCTCTCTTACTAGAGAAATCACTTGCAATTTCTTTTTCTCACAGTCTGTGGGCTTATCTTTTTTTTTTTTTAACACACTGAATTTTTAGCTTTAAATGAGTCTAGCTTCTCTTTTGCGCAACTGTTTGTGATTCACTTATAGTCCCAGCCTCATATCTAAGATGCTTCGCCTCAACAAAGATTATGAATAATTATGTCTATAATTTCCTCTGAGAGTCTAAGGTTTTAGCTCTCATATTTAGGTCCACAATCTATATCTAGTTAAATTTTTATGTGTGGTCTGAGAAAGGAGTCATCCTTACTCTTTTGTAGTCTTCATCTTTTTCTATCACTATTCACTATTTTATATTTACTTTCAAGACACAGTGAAGTACTTGATTGTACTTAGTGGAAGACAGGAGAAACAAATGATGCCAGGGTATCATGTGGACACTGCCAGGCCACCAAGTTCACTCCTGTTTTGGAGAGTACAGATTCAGTTCAGTTCTTTGTGTGCACATCTGCAAAACAGAGCTAAATTTACCTCACTATTATCGTTCAAACTTCCACAAGCCCAAGTAACATATTTTACTTTATGGCAGAGGTCAAATGTGAATATAGTTATGGTAGTAAATTAAAATTATTCTACTCTACATTGTGTGTGTGTGTAAGAGAAGTTATATTGGTTTTTAACAGGGTAACTTAACAGTGAAATTACAGGTTATTTTTATTATCTTTCCACATTTTCTCAGAGATTTAAGATAGGTTATAGAGACCAAGTGTTCCTTTCATAACCAGAAAAAAATTTCAAGATTGCTTTAGAAACAACTTGCTGGTTGCTTCATATAGGTCGGAAGTCATTTCTTTGTGGGGTTGGCAGTTTTGTCATATATTCAACCTATGAAGAGTCCAAGGATAGTGTGTATGGCTCCCTTGGGTGGGTGACATTGGAACCACAACCAGCAGACTGAAAACAGAAGCAAGGCCTCTGAGAAAGCCAGTAGAAGCACACCAGCTACACACCACACGCTTGCTTCCTCTTGAAAAAAGAAACCTGAATGAGCTACCAGCTGTGCCAATAGCTCTAGGGCTATTGCATCTCTCTCCACTTTTGTGAGTACATCTTGCTGAGGTCATGAAAAGGGGAAATTCGGTCTGGATAATTCATTTTTCTCATTGTCAACTCAGCAAACTCATCCCTAGTGTTCAACATCAGTGGAAGGCAGAGGCAGGTGGAGGCCACCCTGGTCTACTGAGTGAATTCAGAACAGCCATAGTGGTTACACAAAGAAAACCCCTTCTCAAAAAAATAAAAATAAATACATAAAAATTAAAAAGAAAATAAATTGAAATTGCCTGCCCAAGCAGCAAGTAAAAAAAAAGAATTTATTTTTTATTTATTTTTTAAAGATTTATTCATGTTTTAAAATTTTATATAGATGAGTGCTCTGCCCGCATGTACACCTTCTTGAGAAGGGGTTTCTTTGTGTAACCACCTGCCTCTGCCTTCCAAGTGCGGGAATTAAAGCCTGTGCCACTACCCCATGTCAATTTAAATTCCATAAGCCTTGGCTTTCCTCTCTGAAGAGTCAATGGTCATATATTATAAAAATCATGATCAATCAGTTTTAATTAATAAGCATCATAACTAATCTATGCTGACTCTGAAAAAAAAGGATAAGAAAATATCTCCCATGTTCAATAAAGGAAAAAAAAAGAGGATAAGGTTAGAAATGTGGCAGCATCTGTATGTTATCTAGGCCACTCTCTGAACTTTGTAAGTAGAAAGGAAAGCAAACTGAAACTCTGACAACATGACTTTCCTAGTCCCAAAGTGAATTGACCATCCAGATCCATGCCAGCTCCAAGATGATTCTTAGGAATTATCAAGGTTTAGAAGTTTCATTGAAACCAGATTCTTCTTTGGGGATTCTACAGGTCAAAAGTGAAGGGCTGTGTCTATTTCTGACTTTATATGAAAGATAAACACCCAGAAAAGTATTTTTTTTGTTTTGTTTTTGTTTTTTGTTTTTGTTTTGTTTTGTTTTGTTTTGTTTTGTTTTTAAGAATGTAGCATGAAATAGAACAGAATGCTTAACTCGGGGGAAAGGGAGACTGAAATTCACCACTGAAATGGGAGACCTGGACAAGATCGTTGATAAAGCACCCATTCGCCCCACCCCCCAAAAAACTGTGTGGATTTGTGTCCAAATCTTGAGTTTCTTTTTACAACATATTGTTTAGAGGCCAAGTACAATAAAAATGGTGTAGCTGAGGGAGGGCGGACCTTGGTCAGCTTCTCTCACTTTCTAACATAGTTTTCTCATTGAGATACTAATATTGGTGATAGCCAACTTGAAGTGTTGTTGGGAGGCTCTGGGAATATTTAAGAAAGTGGGTGGCAGTTGTAAATACTGAGCAAATTAAAGAAAAAAAACTTGCTGTAGAGATAATTAATGTGGACTAATTAATGTGGTTGTTGAATCGTTGAGAAAGTTCTAAACACCAGCAGCAATATATACTTTAGTGCCAATGTGCACTGTCAGGTCACACGTATACATTTGTGTCTTTGGGAATCTTTTTCACTGGTGAAGTATAATCTGGGGATAGAAAATAGGCTTATTTTCCAAATTCTGACATAACAAAATGTCCTGAGTAACATCCTAATGACAGAAGAGTCTATGACATTTGAGTTTTTGCTTTTCATGTTTTTCCTCTGTAATCTTACTTTTTAGGCTTAGAAACTTTTTTTTTTTTTTTTTTTTTTTTTACAGTTGGTGAAATGTTTGTAGGTTGTTTAATTTCCGGCTATTGAAATGCAATAAAAGAATGCTCTAGGGCACGATGCAATTGTGTAATGTGTAAGCACTTCTGCCTAGAAAAGAATTTCCTGGGTCAGAAAAAAAGTGTAGTAAGAGTTGACCAATATCATCTATTGGCCAAGAGTGTGTTTAAGAGCAATTTTAATGTCTTACACTGATGAAGTCTGTATTAGTCAAGATTCTCAAGTGCTAAGTTGGGAGGCAGATGTGAAGGGAAATCCAGAAAAGTTGGAGGGGAAAAGTGGAGGTGGTAATGATCTGAACACATGATAAACATACACAAAATTACCAAAATATTTAGAAATTATCTAGACTTGATTTGAAATTATTATTTTAAAAGGTAATTTAAAAACAAACGTGAAGGGCAGTCTGAAAGATGATTAGTATTGAAATGATAATGTGTGTGATTTTTTTCACAGATTCTTAGTTTATTTTTCTCTTTTCTTGTCCTCTCCTGTCTCTCTCTCATCACCATCACTGTTGTCATTATTGCTGTTTTGCAGCTATCTAACTTTACTGGACTGTTGGCTCTGGAAGATTTTATTCTGCTGGCCAGTGGAACAGAGTCTGTGGAAAATGATACCTTCAAGACTCTGAGTGGCTTAAAGACCCTCGAACTTTGGAAAAATAAATTGAGACGGGTCCCCAGTGCCCTCCCAGCCAACCTTGAAGTGTTAAAATTAAATGATAACTTAATATATGCTCTACACAGTTCAGATTTTGAAGGACTGGGGAAATTAAAAATCCTGGAACTTAAGAACAACTTGATCTCTGCTCTGTCTCCCAGCATGCTCTCCTCACTCACCAGTTTGCAAAGTTTGATGGTGGATGGTAACAACATAGCATCTGTAGCTGGACCACTGAACCTTCCCCATCTGAAGTATGTGAGCATGGAGAACAACAAACTCCATCTTATACCAGGGAATGTCTTCTCTTCTCTGCAGACTTTGCAGTTCCTCAGTTTCAGTGGTAACCTCCTGACTAAAATTCCTACAAATCTACCCCAGTCCTTGCTATCTTTAAAGCTGGAGAGGAACCAGCTCAAAGTGGTCAGGTTTCGAGATGTGAGACACTTGGAGAACCTGTCCCATCTTTACCTGTCAGGGAACTTCCTGTTCTCCATTGATGGGGTGCAGCTGCTTACCAATTTAACCGTTCTTGAGGTGTCCCAAAACCGGCTTCAAATGTTGCCTCCCAAGCTACCAGCAAGGCTACAGAAGCTCGACTGTAGCAGTAACTTCATTCAGAGAGTGACAGCGCCAGAATTCCAGGACCTCAGAGACCTGAAACATCTGTTTCTAGACAACAATGTAGTCAGCTTGTTTGAGGCTGGAGCCCTTCAGAGGTGTTCTCAGCTGTCCAACCTGGCCCTGGAGCAGAATCTGCTGTTGTACATACCTCTGAGGTGAGTGAGCACTGTCATTTCCTGTAGACACCAGAAAGCAGTCACAAGACACTGGGACACATCAGCTGCTTCTGCAGTCAGAAAATAAAACTAGGGGTTAGGGACATATATTTCCAACAGTAGTTTAAAATCCTGCAAACCAAATCTGTAAGGAATTAATTTTGTTCTTGGAAAAATACACACAGATAATATCCACACTGACAAACACAATATGGGCACACAGTAAAAAGTACCTCTTGATTTCTGAGAATGTGGTGTGCAAAACTGGGTGACTGGGCATGGGTAGCCACTAGCAAGGACACGAGGAAACATTGATGGGGGATAGTTGGTAAGAAATTTTTGTTTTAGAAAGCATCAAAGTAGTACTTCTGAGGAAAAACTATAATGTAATTACTTATTTTGAATTACTTATTGGGGAGCCTCAGATTATTCTCAGTTATATGGCCCAAGGGCTTAAGCAGGCTCTGTGTAAACTTCTGTGTCCATGTGAGTGGGTGGGTCCATCAGCCTTGATCTTACTCTGTTTTCAGCTAGACAACTACTTTTTTCTTTCTTTTCCCCTCTCTTCTCTGGTCCCTTCTTATCCTCCCCACCCCTTTCCTCTTTCTTTAACTCTTCCTTCTCCTCCTTCTAGTTTTCTCTTTCTCATCTTCTCTCCTCACCACTCACACTCCAGTTTCCCTTTGCAAATATTTTTCCTTCCATATACAAGTTACTTCAAATGTTAATCATTCTCTTAACCATACAACCACCCCCATAACTATTCAATCATCCCCTTAACTACTCAACCACCTCCATAACTACTCAACCATCCCTATAACTACTCAACTATCCTGATAACAACTCAGCCATCCTTTTAGCTACTCAACCATCTCACTAACTACTCAACCACCCCCTTAACTACTCAATTATCCTGATAACTACTCAGCCATCCCCATAACTACTCCACCATCCCCTTAATTATCCAACTATCCCCTATTCATAATCCACTCATAAGTTTACGTCTGTGGGCATGTGTTTGTGTGGGGCACAAGGCTCATGTGTGGCACTCACAGAACAGCTTACCAGAGTTGGTTCTCTTCTTCCATCATGTGAGTCCTGGGTATTGAATTCAAATTGCAAGCACTGGGTACCTTCATAGCTGAACCATCTCTCTAGCTCCCCAGTATTCAACTTTCATGTCTATTTAAAAATCTTAAAATCCTTTCAGCACTTCATCTTAAACAAACAAACAAACAAACAAACAAACCAACCCAGAAGGCTTTCTGGTCCTGCTCATTATCCTTACCAAGTTTCTTATAATTAATACAGCAACTTCTGCCCCCATACATTCACATGGCTCCCACTTTGCCTAATTCATGGTTAGTCACTGTGATAATCAGGAAAGGAAGAATTATCTTTAATATATATAGACTTTTTTTTTCCCTAGCTGGAAAGGAACTTTTTTTTGTGTGTGTGACATCTGTACCCACTTCAGAACATTAGAAAGTGATCCCCCGACTAGGGAAGTTAACATTTAAAATATGTAGATAGTGATTTGAAATATGAACTTTGACTTACTCTTTCCCGTCTGTTTTCTGTGTTGTTTTAAAACCATCTTGTCTCAGCTTTAAGACTCCAGTGTTAGGGAGATTGCAGCCTGCAGCATAGCTGCAGAAGCTTCCCTTCTTTCGTCTTTTGACTTTGAACATGTCTTTTACTATATGAAAGTTTTTAAATTTATTGATTTATCAGTTTTTAATAGCTTCTAGATTTTTGAGTCATGAAAATATTTTAAAAAATAGAATTAGTAGTCTAATTTATTTTGATAATTTTTATAACCACATAATAGCTCATTGTTTTATGATTACTAAAATACCAGATATTAGTGTCCTTGCTTTTTGTTGTTATAATTCAATATGTTACAAACACTTGCAAATAGTATTTATTTATTTTCATATTATTTTCTAGCTGGAGTCCAGGCATTACTTAAATTTGTTATATATCACTACATTGTTTCTGAAATGGGACCAACTGATGATTCCTAAACAGTTTTTTGCATAACTTTGGGAGAAGAAAATTTTAAAGTTTAAAACCAAATCATGTTGTAATTTCATACATTAAGACATACAGCTTGTTTCCTTCCTTGTAAAAGGAAGGAACTGTACAGAGAAGTGGCTACTGAGTATTGGCTGGGAGGTTTTGAACGATGGTTGATGGTTGTAACCTCCTGTCTCATGCTGTTTCTTAACTTTGCAGGCTCCCTAAGACTCTGGCCAGGCTGGACCTCAAGGGCAATGCCATCCAGGACATGGCTGAGAGGGAGCTCAGAGACCTCAAACAGCTCCAGGTCCTCAACTTGAGGAACAACAAGATCTCTGCCTTAGACCTCAAGGCACTGGAAGGGCTGCCTCGGCTCAGGCACCTATACCTGGATGGAAATCCCTGGAATTGTACCTGCAATCTCCTACGAGTCAGGGAAGTCCTGAAGGCCAAGGGCACGGATGTGAAAGGAGGACAGTGTGCGGCCCCGGCAGAACGACAAGGGGAGAGCTGGATGTCCTCCAAGAAAATCCTGAAACAGTGCGAGCATCACTTAAACCAGAACGAGAAAAGCAAAGAGAGCAAGAAGAAAGCAAAACAGGAAGACTCTTCCAGCAGTAGACTCAGTGTGGATGACGATGATGATGATTATGAAATAGATTAGAGATGACCTTTGCTTCCAGATTTGAAAATGATTTTTAATGTCCACTCTCTTAAGCAGAAACACACTATCATTTAGATATGCAAGCTTTCTTTGTAAGTGGTTTTTGTTATTTTTGAAGATGAAATAAGGGTTAAGATTAGTTAAAATGTGGGAGAAAAAAAAAAGTAGATGTTTCACATTTTGAAACAACTTGTGTTTTAGTCCGAATCCTAGGCAAATAATGTCAAATAAAATTATCATGTAATCAACTTCCTACAAATAGAGTAATTCATTTTACCAAATAATTGTTGACATTTTTAATATGAAGCAGCTACTAATGGCCTACACTACAAACTTCTACTATAAGCAACAAAAGCAGACTGACCAAGTGCAAAAGAACTTACTAGAACAATTCATAGAAATTCACAGAATCAAAGGAAAAACTGACAAGTTTGGTGAGAACAGTGTTGTAGTAATATAAAAAGACTGTTTAGCTATATAATGTTTATTATTAGTATTTTACCTATGATTATCTAACCCTCTATCACAAATAATAAGAAGCACCTGTTAGATTTTATAATTGCATTATTTACAGGCAGATACCTGAATCACCTCATCATCCATCACCCAGCCCCCATCCAATGCCATTCTCCTTAACCATCCTATATTCCATCCATAACCTTATAAATATTTGCTTTTATTCTTTGTCTGGGCCTCTTCATGCCATTATTGGAGTCCTTCCTCCCATGCCCCACGTGTTTTTTTCTCCAGGCGAACCTATCTTGGCATCCTCCTTCTTCCTCTCTCCCAGTCCCTCAGTTTCCTGTGATTCTCTCAGAAGCCCAGGAATCTTAGCCACCCCTACTCCATTTTGCCTTGTCCAGGTATAGGCCATTTAAGGAACCAATCAGGTATAATATTTTAGGCAGGTTTTCACAAACAAGGATGGGTGTATCCTGCGGGCAGTATCCAGATCTTGAGTGCCAATAATTAGCAATTGACCAACCTCCAAAAGAACAGTGTGTTACCTTCCTCGCAGTAGAATGAAATACCTAGGAGATGAACAAATAATCAGCTGGGAAGGTTTGTTTGGTTCATGGTTTCTGAGCCATGATCGAATGGTTATTTGGTGTGAGCATGTAGTGGAGGAGACCTTGTTCACCTCTTGGCAACCAGGAAGGAGAGAGAGAAGGAAGCCAACTAACTTGACATATTTTCAACTAACCTCCAACCAGCTAACTTCCTTCATCTACTCTCCACTGCTTCAGAGTTCCATCATTTCAACAGTGGCATAGTGGGTGGGGGTGGGTGGGTGAGGCTTTCAGGAGCTATTTCAGTTCCAAAGATGGGAGCCGGGGGTCAGAACTACTTAAGGGCCTTACACAGAAGTATGCAATGGAGATACCCTTAGCTTGTCCACAGCTCTCCTCTCTCTTGAGAATAAAGTGCCTTGTAATACTTTTAGAGTCTGTGTTCCTCCCCTTAAAATCTCTATCTTTGGGAGTGGTGGGGAAAGAAGACATTTGGCTTAGTTTGACATATATATTTGACTAGAGGACAGAAGGTCTTGAGAGTCCTACAAAATCCGAAAGAAAAGTAGAAGAGGAAGTGGAAATGAGTGCTGTGTTATCACAGATGTCTCTGCACAGTGCTTTGAGTTACATCCCTCAGTTTCTCCAAGTTAGCCACAGTCTGCGCTGTGCTTGCCTTCTGGTTTGCTGCACGCTCTTGAGGGTTGCTTGCCTGTGTATTGAGAAGCACCAGATGGCAGAATAGTTCTTTTCTGTCAGTTCATTTCTGGGTATAATTTGATTGTAAATGCAGTCGAAACCCCATTCAAGGTTAGCTTTTGCTCTCAGAGAAAATTTCTGTGCAATAGTTAAGGAAGTTTTTCATCAAATACCCCTCATGGCAGATAAGATAAATAGTAGGGATCATGAAGTTGAGCAAGGAAGCCACCAAAGATAGAACTTTTTTTCCACTGGCATGTTTTAAATTAAAATTTCACACAGATTAATACATAATTTAATTTACATTTATATTTTCTTTCTTCAAAATATTTATAAAAATTGAAATTCTTTGAGAGGAGTCCTATGTATATTTTGGTTTCTGAGACAACCCAGCACAGACGTTTCTTTCCCCAATGCAGAAATACATAAATAAGAGAATTTATGCACAATTTTCCTTACTATTACACAAGCTGGATCTATAGTTCTCTCCAAAGAAGATTACTTATGTGTGATGTGTAATCAGTTATGCGTTCTAACTCCTCCTGGGTATTTATTCTCAGTTCCCAAGCTGCAAGGGCTTGAGAATGAAGCTGGTCTTTTGCACATGGGGGAGCTGGCCTGGAGGGGTTCACAGACAGGGAGAGGCAGAGCCAGGGCTTGGTCACACTTGGGTTGTTTGTTTTCAGGGCTCCCCAGCACTGAGCCCAGAGTAGGATGCATGCTGACTAACGGCTTTACGGGGACACACCCCAAACCTGCATTGGCTTTTTGTCTGAGTGTGCCCTTCCACCATAGCATTTATTGCTGTGTGTGTGTGTGTGTGTGTGTGTGTGTGTGTGTAGAAACTGAACCTAGGGCCTTGCAGATTTTAGGCAAGTTGTCTCCTATTTATCAATTTCCCCATATCTTTTGAAATATTTTTTATTCAGAATCAAGATCTTATGTTGACCAAGTTAGTCTTAAACTCACACCGTAGTCCAGGCATGGTTTGAACTTGTGATCTTCTTGCCTACGCTTCTTGAGCTGGGATTACAAGCTTGCACAACCAAGCCCAGCTTACTTCTAAGGCTCTTATATAAGTTACATAAATTTTACCAGTGCTGAGAATTAATATATATATATATATACACACATATAACCCTTCCCACCTCTACACACACATATACACAGACACACTTTGTCAAGGATGATAGTTCAGTTATGTCTAACATCATTTAGTTAATTAGATAATTTACTCAGGAAAATTTGCTTAACCAAAAATACACATATCAATGAATCAATTACTATGCTTGTAAGTGACCCAGAAATTCCACATTTTTCTATCATATACTTGTAGTTTGGTGAATATTAAAAGCTGAATCGTTGCAAGAGTATTAACCCAAAAACTAGAGGGAATGGCACAAGTGGCCCAAAGCACAATTTATGAAAATAAACTTTATGTTACTGGTGACAACCCAGTCCTCATAATGGATTATCTTACCAGTTTGATGCACAGATTTTGTACTACTTCTGAGCCCTTGGTTTGCCTTCATTCTAGATGTATCTGTTTTTGACAAAGAATAACTCATATGGTAGATTTTTCTCTAAGGCAAAATATTATTTTAATATATTTCCACCAAACACTGTTCTTAGGAATCCAATATAGGGGACTTGATGTAATAACCATTATTCGAATTTCCAGGTAAGTCATCTTGATGACTAATGCTCAATGTCAGCTTGACGGGATTTAAAATTGTGTAGGAGCTCAAGCCGAAGGCATTTCCAAGAAGGATTAATTGGAGAGAGATTCATGCTGAATGTGGGTGGTTCAATCTCACGGTCTGGGTGGGACTCCAAAAAAGGAAGAAAGACCAAGAAAGGGCACCCCTTTCCTCTGCTTCCTGATCCCCCCAGATGTGAACAAGCCCCTGCCCCTTTGTTCCAGCTGTTGGACCACCATGAGGGTTATGCTCAGCTACAGCTGAAGTATACCCTTTCATTCATTTTCATATAAGCTGTTTCTTGTCTGGTCCTCAGTTACAGAAAAAAGAGAAGTAACTGAGACTGTCACTGACCAATGTCTGTACAATGTGGATGTTCATACCGGATCTAGCATAGGTTCAGAAAATACTTTATGGTCATTTGGCCTCAGCCATTTTCTTCCTAATAACTCCCACCCCTGTGCCTGGACTGGGTCACTGCTTCTACAGCTTATGCTAGTCATTTCTCCTCAGCCACTCTATTATTATTATTATTATTATTATTATTATTATTGTTATTATTATTATTACTGTTGGGTATTGAGCTCAAGACCTTGGGCAAATTGGGCAGGTGCTCCACTTCTGAGTTAATCCCCCAGCACTAACTCTTTTAATTAATCACAAAAGCTACTGCAAGCAACTTGAAGACACTGTAAGTGTCCATGAGTTATTTAAAATGTAGCTCATGGGCTGGAGAGATGGCTCAGCCAGTAAAGGCTAGGCTCACAACCATGAATATAAAATGTAGTTCATGATAATGATTCATCTGGCAATATGATGAAATTATGAAAAAGCTATTTACTTTACAGGCTGTGTATTGTTAATTTAATTGATTAAAGGTTATATTTATTAATTGTTTTTAGGTGCTATACAAAGTAAGGGGTTTTGATGTGAAATTTTCATACACATTCGTTATTATACTTGATACAATATTTATCTCTCTCCCAGACGTTCTACCCCTCTTGTTGGTCCTATTCTTCCCCCAGTGTCTCTCTCCCATATTCATGTCACATGTATCCCACTACCCTCTCTTAATTGCTATCTTTTTCCTGTTAGACTTTTTCTTGCCCTTTCACGGTTTCCTTTCTACAAGAGTTATATTTTGAAAGAAAATCTTACAAAAATTTTTTTCTCCCACGGTTATATTCATTCCTAAGGGGTGAATGTTAAGCTGTTTCCTCATCATTTCCTTTGTTTAGGGATGTAAAGAGTGAGTACTCACTATACCACTGTGCTTTTGGCTTACATATTGGTTGCATATGTCATTATGATAAAATATGGTTTAAGAGTTTTCATGAACATATCTTCCAGGCAACTCCATTTTGAGGAATGGATTCTATCAATATACTTATCTACTTAAGAAGCAGGCTATACACAAAGATATTAATTTGGTGATAGTAATAAAGTAAAAAGTTTATTGACAGAAAACTAAATAAATGTATAGGTATAGAGTGAGATTAACTAAAAAAAAAACAAAAACAAAAACAACCAAGGTGTAAAGTATGTGAATGATAACTCCATTACACACACGGACATACACACACACACACACACACACACACACACAGCCAAACAGCTGGGTCTTCATGAGGATTCCCTAGCAATTGGAGTGTCTGATATGGACTCTGTTGCCTGCCTTTGGATCACTTTCCCCTAGCCGGGCTGCCTTGTTTGGCAGTGGGGGAGGCATGAAACTGTCCTGATGAGACTTGATGTGCTGGGGCAGGTAGGGGGCTCCCCTTTACTGAAGAGAAGAGGAGGGGGGAAAGGGGGAAAGAAGATGGGAGGGTGGGACCGGGAGGAAAAGAGGGAGGGGGCTGTAATCTGGATATAAAGTGAATAAGTTAATTAATGAGAAAAATAATTGACTAATATCTCTCATTAACACAGATGTAAGCATTTCGAGAAAACGTTACTAAGTCAAATATAAGAATGTAAAGAAAGAATCATATATCTTGACCATATAAGGCTTAGTCTAGGGAAACAGCTGGTTTAGAATTCAAAAATCAACTAATGTGCCAGGTGTAGTGATGACTCCTGCAATTCCAACACTTGGGAGTTAGAAACAGGGGGGTCAGGGGTTCAAGACTACTTCGGGCTACATAGTGAATTGGAGGACAGCCTGAACTCCATGTGATCCTTTCACAAAACAAAAACAGAAAACCCCACAAAAAGTCAACAGATGTAATTGGTTATATCATTAAGATAAGGAAGAAAAACTAAAAACTCTTTTATACTGGCACATCGTGAAATTCCTTCCTGTGTCAAAGTCAAGCATCACATTTCCTTTTCCTTTTTCTTTCTTTCTTTTTGAGACAGGGTTTCTCTGTGTAGCCTTGACTGTGCTGGACTCACTTTGTAGACCAGGCTGGCCTCGAACTCACAGATATCCTCCTCTGCCTCTTGAGTACTGGGATTATAGGTACGCACCACTGCACCCTGCTAAGTATTATACACCAAATCTACTGAGATTTTTGGAAAACAACTTTTCCTCCTGCTACGGGTATGATCATAAATGGCTGCTAGAGTAGGACTTTAGTAAAAAAAATAACAATGTCAAGGTAATAAAAGTCAATCATTTTACATTAAACACAACCAATGTTTATAGGTTACATTGGGTTTATAAAGTTTAAGTTGTGAATCTAAAGGCTAATCAACTAATTTAAATATGTAAATCAATACTAGATGTCCTTAAAGAGTGCCAAAGATCGATCCAAAGTGTTTATTCCATACCTACATAATTTTAGGAATTCATCAAGTATACTGGGAAAGCAAAAATATTTCAAAAGTTGCATAATTTTTTTTAAAAAGTTCAAAGTTGACAAGAAGACATTTTTATCAAAAATAATTTTGCCTGGAATGAAATGTACTTGCAGCTCTCTTTTTTTTAATTTAATTTAATTTTTTTATTATTAGTTACATTTTATTAACTCTGTATCCCAGCTGTATCCCGCTCCCTCATTCCCTCCCAATCCCACCCTCCCTTCCTCATTTCCTCCCTGCCCCTTTCCAAGTCCACTCCTCCCCTTTCATCTGACCCTGTTTTATCAGGTATCTTCAGGACTGGCTCTTGCAGCTCTCTTAATGGTTATACTCACAGGTCTGTTCTCTTTTAGGGATGGGGGAAAAAGGCTCAAGAGAAAAAGAACCACATATTACATTGAATATTGAAAACACACTACACAGTCATGAATAAAATCACTTATGAATTGTTAATCTAGAAACAAAAAGAACAAAACTGCAAAGAAACACATTTCAGGATAGCTTTTTCTCTAAGGTCAGGACTGAGGCTGTCGTTTTCTCTTGTCACTTTTTTTTTTTCCCTCAAAATCATGTTGAAAGTGCTAGCTAATGCAATAAGACAGGAAATGAAAGCAGAACGAAGGCAGACATTGTGGATGACAGGGTTGAAGAGAGGTTGTGGAGAAAGGGGAACCCTCCTCCACTGCTGGTGGGAATGTAAACTGGTACAACCACTCTGGAAATCACTCTGGCGCTTTCTCAGACAACTAGGAATAGCGCTTCCTCAAGATCCAGCCATACCACTCCTAGGCATATATCCAAAAGAGGCTCAAGTACACAATAAGGACATTTGCTCAACCATGTTTGTAGCAGCTTTATTTGTAATAGCCAGAAGCTGGAAACAGCCCAGATGCCCCTCAACTGAAGAATGGATGCAGAAATTGTGGTACATCTACATAATGGACTATTACTCAGCAATGAAAAATAAGGAAATTATGAAATTTGCAGGTAAATGGTGGGACCTAGAAAGGATCATCCTGAGTGAGCTGTCCCAGAAGCAGAAAAAAACACACAGTATTACTCATATAGACATATAACATAAGATAAACCTACTAAAATCTGTACATCTAAAGAAACTAATCAAGAGAGAGGACCCTGACTAAAACGCTCAATCCCCATCCTGAAAGGCAAAGAGGATGGACATCAGAAGAAGAAGAAAACAGGAAACAACCTACGAACCTGCCACAGAGGGTCTCTGAAAGCCTCTGCCCTGCAGATTATCAAAGCAGACACAGACTTATGGCCAACTGTTGGGCAGAGTGCATGGAATCTTATGTAAGAAGTGGGAAATAGTAAGATCTGGAGAGGATGGGAACCCCACAAGGAGAGCAACAGAACCAGAAAATTTGAACACAGGGAACTTCCCAGAGACTCATACTCCAACCAAGGACTATTCATGGAGATAACCTAGAACCCCTGCACAGATGTAGCCCATGGCAGTTCAGTGTCCAAGTGGGTTACATAGTAATGGAAAGAGGGACTGCCTCTGACATAATCTGATTGGCCTGCTCTTTGATCGCCTCCCCCTGATGGGGGAGCAGCCTTACCAGGCCACAGAAGATGACAATGTAGCCACTCCTGATGTGATCTGATAGACTAAGATCAGAAGGAAGGAGAAGAGGACCTCCCCTATCTTGGGGAGGGGCATGCATGAAGAAGGGGGAGGGAGGATGGGATCAGCAAGGGAAGAGGGAGGGGCTTATGGGGGGGATACAAAGTGAATAAAGTGTAATTAATAAAAATAAAAAAATTTAAAAAAATCATGTTGAAAGTGCTAGCTAATGCAGTAAGACAGGAAATGAAAGCAGAACGAAGGAAGACATTTTGGATGGCAGAGTTGAGGGTATAGGGCATCCACAAAGCTATTACCGGAATAAGAAGGCACTGTAGCAGGGTTAACAGAGAAAGCTGGTCACTTCTTTATGTACCAGTGACAAAGAAGCGGGATTTGAAATTCACAACACAACACTGTTCATATTGGAATCCCAGTGAAATATTTAGGTATAAGCCCGGTGATGATGCCTGCTCCTTCTGGGTAGCAGAACTATAGCCATTTCTATAGGCCTAACAGCCACATAATCTCAGCTTGTTGCTCATATAGAAAAAAGAAAATCTCTGTACAAGGTCAGGTTGACCAAAAACTAGGTTTATGTTCAACATACTCTGTGACCTTGTTGTTCCCAGAAATTCCCCAACCATAAGCCCAGCTGGCCCTAACAATAAACTTTAATTGGGACCAAACTAAAGGTCAGCTACAACTGCTTTGTCTAGTTAGTTAGCAAAAATAACTTGAGTCAGAGATGACTATCCTGTTCCACTGTGCTCCCCGTCCCCCTACCCCCATGAGAGCTAATTGTGGTTTTCGCTCTTTAAATATGCAATACAGCTTCCCCTTGGAGACGTGCTTCAGATCCCAAACTGACCATCTCAGAAAATAAAGCTTTCATTTTAAGCTTCTGTATCTGAAGTGAGTTTTCTCAGCTTCCACTCTGAACCAATATGTTCATTGTCTGAAAGTGGATGAAGGAATGTAAAGGAGAGGGCTTGGGATTGTGGCTCAGTGGTGGAGCTCTTGCCCAGAAACTGCAACTCTCCAGCTCTCTGTCTCCTCCAAAAGATTATTCATCACAATGAGTTAAAAAAAAAAAACTTAAAAAGAAATTAGAGAAAAACTTACTGAAAAAAGAGATGGCTAATGATCTTGTAAAGGAAGACAATTTTGTCAAGAGCTGGAATTTTTTCTCAACCTGGTCTATAAATTCAACGATTTGATTCCCAATCGAAAATCTCACCAAATTATTTAATGGGTATTGACATTTTCCTCAAAAATAATCCTATCCTGGCCACATGACCTACCAGTTTAGTTGAGCAAGGATTGAGCTCTTTTTGTATTTACTCAAATAGGTTTGAATAATAGCTTTATCTATGAGTATCCTAATTTGGAAGTGATGAAGATGCTCTTCAGCAGGTGAACAGATACATCCATTCAGACCATGGACATTAACACTATAAAGAAATGAGTTATGGAATCATGGAAAATCAAGAACAACCTTAATCCATATTAAGCATATTAAGAAGGCACTATGAAAGCCTGTGCGACTTTAACTGCAGAACATTCTGGAAAAGAGACAACTGTGGAAACAGTAAAAGGATTAGTGGTTGCCAGAATTTAGATGGAAAGGGCTGGAATAGGTTGAGTACCATGAACTTTTAGGACAAAAGATGTTCCCTATTATAATACAATGATGGAAACATTGTATAGTTTTCAAAACCCAAGAGGGAGTCCTTAAGTCAACTGTAGCTTGTGGGAAACAATTATGTGTCAATACATAGTCATTTGCTGTGCTTAAGAAACTAAAGCTGAAGCCGGTGGAGCACTGGGGAGAAGCAGAGGCAGTCAGATCTCTGTGAGTTCCAGGCCAGCCTGTTCGGCTGTCCAGGACAGCCATGGCTACACAGGGAAACTCTGTCTCAACAAAACAACAACAACAAAGATATTGAAGCTGTGTCCGGCAGTGGTTACATGGGAGCTGTATGTACTGTGCGTCATTTTTATTTTCAAGAATTTTTTTGACAACCTCAGTATGTTGCTTCCATGCATTTTTTTTTCATTTTCACTTTCTTTTGAAAATTTTAAGTTTTCATTACCAAGGCTGTCATTACAAATATTAATTAAAACTCTCAGTTTTACTATGGGCACTGGCACGTTTGAAAAATTTCGTTTTAAAAATAATCTTCATTGTATTTATTTGTTTGTTTTTATTCTGGTTTCAACAAGAAAACAGGTGGTGGCTGGAAAGATGGCTCTGTGGTTAAGAGCACTATCTGCTCTTCCAGAGGTTCTGAGTTCAATTCCCAGCAACCAATGGCTCACAGTCATCTATAATGTGACTGATGCCTTCTTCTGGCATGTGGGTGTGCATGCAAAGAAAGCACTCATATACATAAAATAAATAAATAAATCTTAAAATAAAAAAATGAGAAAGAAAACAGGCGACTACTTAGAAACAAGAAGAGTGTTTCCCGGAGCAGTGGCCAAGGAGGGAGGAAGTGTGTGGGTTTACTCCCTTGTCAAAGCAGAAGCAGGACCCTCAGAGAAAGGACCAACTTCTCTCCTTTCAGAGAGAAGCCCAGACACCACCCACACTTAGGCAACTTTAGGACAGCAGCTGAGGGCGAGGTGAAGGCGCCAAAGGCTCGGCCAGAGAAAAGGTGGGTAGGAGTCCAGGAACCAGGCCCTCTAGGTGACATCACCATAGAGCATCATGGGCTGAGGACTCTGTAGACAAGGGCATCAGGAGAGCATAAAGCCGCTCAACACATGCCTGGTCTCCTCCGAATTCTGGGAGCTGGCAGAGCTGGCCACCCAAGCACACCTCTTCAGCTTAAGCATGAAGCTACATACACCAAAGAACATGGCAAAGAGATTGCATTAGTTGGGTCTTCTGAAGCTGGTTTGCACTCGCTGGGCCAGGCCAGGCTTATAACTCATCACTTTGTTGGGCCTCTGTGGGTCTGACATACTGTTGGTGGACATAGCAAACTGAAGAGGACGCTGCTCCTCTCTCACTTCGTAGTGCTTCTTTATTTTTACTAAGAGGTTTTTAACCACCTAGTGGGAGGGGAAAAAATTCATGTTAAAGGTTATTTGCAGGCATTCAGCCATAAGGTTACAGTTCTCTACAATAGATATTATGTAGATTGAAATTCAGTTTCTCTCTCTCCATTTTTTTTATTTTTATTTTTATTTTTTTTTTTTGCAGCTGATTAAATTACTGAGCACTCACCACAGATCAGACACAGGACACATTCTAAGCTCCCCATTACTTGAGTTCTAGGGACAATCAGAAGAAGCCAGGAGCACCATTAACCAGAAACCAGGAACATCATTAGGAACCTTCCCAGTGCTGTCTCTACTTTAACAAGGTTGAAGAAAAGAGTGTAAGGAGCTAAGTGGGCTGAATCAGGCCTGTCGAATCAGAGCTTGGCTCCATAGTCATCGTTCTTCGATTTCTAAACAAATATTTTTCAACATTTTATTTCTCACTTTTATGTGTGTGGGGTGTTTCGCCTGCATGTATGTCTCTGTACCACATTCATGCAGTACCCACAGAGGCCAGAAGACAGTGTCTGATCCCCTGGGACTGGAGTCACAGAAGGTTATGAGTGCCTGTGTGGGTGCTGGGAATAGAACCTTGGTTTTCTGGATGAACAGCCAGTGCTCTTGGCTACTGATCCATCTCTCCATCCCTTTGTTAACTATTCTTAGTTATCTGTAAACTGTAGGCAAAAAAAAATGCTTCCATCTGGTGTATACAGATTATTTGTTTATTGTGATAATTAAGTTAAGCAACACATCTTATAACTGAAAGGTAAAAAACACCGCTGTAATATTTGGAACTTCAGGCCTGTCTGAGGCTACATAACTCTACATCATCATTTATTTTTGCTCCTTGTCCAATTTAGGGTGTGTGAGGTTAAGTAAAGACTTTATTTTTTGAAATGTGAATTTCCTTAAAAGGTGACATTACAATAACAAAATAAAACATAAAAATATTAGAAAAAAGAAAACAATGCAGCATGAGGCATTCACTGTGGCTTTTCTGATATTTCAGAATATCAGCTGAGAGTGAAAAATATTCTCTGAGTGGAGAGATGAGCCGGGGCATGGGAATCACTGCCTGATGTAGAGTCACAGTGCTTTGGCCATGCCATACTACTGTGTCTTGGATGTACTTTTACTATTGCCCAAGTCTAATGAGGCAGAATGTACCCACACATCCAGTTACACAAGTCGCTTTTATTACAGGTAGGTAAGAGGCAACAGCAGAAGTCTAGGACTCATGATGTCTATCCCAAAAAGCTGTCCAGAGAGGATAGAATTTTACTTTCACTGCAGATGAGGCACTGCAGAAGGTGGCCTGTGCTGGATTTTATAACCTGTCCCACTTGCTAGGTTATATAGTACTGAAGGACATCATTTCTAGGGGACTATTAGAACAAAGGGCCAAGTGTTGAGACCTCAGTATCTCAAGATAATGTAACCAAACACATCTACAGTTATTTCTTAGAACTCTAGGGAAGAGGGAGAACTATGCCAGTGCAAAGTTACACAGAGAGCTGTCCTGCATAAGACAACTTCATCCCTTGTCTACTGAGAGGCACAAAAGCAGAACAGTGGTCCTCCTCTGCTGCAGGGTATTTGCTCACACTGGGAACCCGGAAGATTATAGTCTGGAAAAACCTGTTTCTAGTTGTGCTGTAGTTCAGCCCTAGCATACACCTTTATTCCAAAAACTCTGTTTAGTGTAAACAGGTAGTTGTGGTATGGCTCAGCCCTGGCACACAACTTTAATTCAAGAGCTTTCTGTAAACAGGATTAAATCAACACAACCGTCAGTCAAGAGGCAGAGCAATCAACCAGTGGACAGGGAGGGTACTCGGGGAAAAAAACCATAGATAGTGAGAGGTCTGGAGGACAGAGGGAGAAATACATAGGAAGTAGAAAGGAGGGACATTCAGTTTGAAGGGTTTTTAAAGACATCATGGAGAAGTAGAAAGAGCTTTCTCCTGCTAGGATGTCCACTGAGTAGGGAAGTCAGCTGAGTGCTTTCTCTGCCTCTCTGAACTAGTAGGCTTTCACCCCAGCATCTGGCTCCTGAGTCTTTATTAGTAAAATCAGACATTTGGGATTTTGTTTAAAAACAACACTCTGCCACTCTATCCCTTTAGGAGGCTGACCATCCCTAATATGGAGGAATCCTCAACTGGCTTCTGCTATTTTAGGAGGAAAACAGTTGCCAACAGGTGAAGGATGCACACATCAGAGGGTGATATCAGATGGAGACATGATGAGGACCCTCTTGCTTGAGTTTGTAATCCAGGGCAGTAGAGCTCCCATGCTGTGACAGATCTGAGAACTGCCCAACAGGATATGAGATCGATGGCTTTAATCTTGCCGCAGTAGCAAGCACAGGGAGCAAAGAACGGAGTACATCAGAGGAACATGAAGGGTGTTCAGGCTCAGTGAGAAATCAGAGATCATCTGGGCAGAAGAACATTAAGTGGCAGCCAGTTCACAAGACCACCTCTTGCTTTCCTCTCCCCCACTTCTTTATCTACTCTCAGAAGAGCTGTGCCTAGCTGACTAAGAGGGAGAGAAGTGTGCAGGGTATGCCTCAGACCTAGCTGGCACTTCCTCAGGTGGAGCTGCCAAACTCAGGAAAAACTTACAGATGGATATGAGATTCAAGTTTTAAACTAAAGCAAATCTTACGAACAGAAATGAAACCAATTGAAAAAGGTGACGATGTTTCCCAGTGGGAATAGAGGGGTATACAGAACATAAACTGGCTCTATTATGCAGATTCAAACATGTATGTCTATACATTGGTGTGAAAATGTAATACATACATATGCTATAGGAACACAAAGTAAGCCTAGAGAAATGGGTTGGGATTTGAATAACACCAAGCTGGGAAATGGGAATTCAGAAGGAAGAACCTAGGCAAAAGAGGCAGTAATTGCCCAGAACTGCTACAACGGAAGCTCAGAGCATCCTGAAGGATTAGTTTAAGTGACGACTGGCTAGAACTTAGGCCTCTAAAATAACAGAGCTGGAGGTCACTTTACATTAGGTGGTCATGGTGCCTGAGCTCAGGCATCGTTCCCATTTCCCCATCCACTGACAACCTAGTTCTTAACTGGAGGTCGGAATTAGTTTAGTGAATAAAGCGCCTGGGCCATCAGGTGGCAGGCCGCCTTTTGCGTACAAGCTGTGGCCAGCCAGTAAGGATTCCGTAATTAAGCTTTTCTGAGACACTTCTCTCCGACCTTGGCTGTTAGATTATTGAAACAAAATGGACCGCACAAAATTGGAATTTCCATAAGGGTCTTATGTTGAGAGAAGCAAAAGGCTGGAACTTGGAGCCAGAAGGGGCCTTGTCTCGGGGTGGGGGGGGAGGGGGAAGACTTCACACAACTTGCCAAACTCTTTTTTGGACTGGGTCTGCTGTGATGGATGGGTGGTACACCACCTTGACCAGGATTGCTTAGCTATACCTATCTCTTGTTTTCTAGCTGGGATGAAACTTCATTTAAGGATTGTGAAGATAAACACCACGTGCATAAGTTCTCGTGTATCTGGACTCTGATCTCTCTTCAGTGTGGCTGCATTGCATCAGGTTCCATTTTTTCTGCCCTTCACTGTCTACTGTTTCATTGTCTATTGAGGATGGGCCACCGGCAGAGCTTAATCTGTTAGGGATGCTAGGACCTGCTTCTGTCCCTAGCAATAATGCTATGGCAGTTCTGCTTCTGGGTCCTATACTGAAGGGCCTCATTCCCACTCCGGGAGGTTTTGTTCTGGTCGGAAGATTGGACAAAAACCTGGGATGAGACTTCTCCAAGAACACCCTAGACTTTGGGAACATTTTCTATTTGGGGACCTTGGTTGATTTCCAGCATTTTCACATGCTTGACGAGGTGGATTCCCTCTCTGTAATTTCCAGCTGGGAAACCGTTTGTCATGACCGTGAGAGGAGATGGGCAACAAGGGGATGCCTAGGTCATCTGGTCCAAGAAACACCCCAACCAGAGAGCCCAGAGTCGTTGGCGGTCGCCCTCCTCACCCCGAGGGGGCGCCAGCGTCCCGGAGCCCGCCTCATTCTCAAGAGCAAGCCCTCTCCAGCTGCGCCGCCGCGGTTCCAGCCTCGACTCCCGGTCGCGTCAGAGTTCCCCGGCAGCCAATCAGAACTGTCCATGTACTAACGGGGGCGGGGCTGCCGAGGGCGGAGGAAGATGGCGGCGGGGGCCAGCTGAGGTGTTGGCACTGGCGAGGGGCTCGGGCGCGGGGGTTGGGGGGACGCGGAGCGATGGCCCGCGCCGGCCGCCGGGGAGGATAAGACGCCGTCGCGCCGCGGGTGTGGGCCGGAGGGAGGAGACGGTGCCCGAGCGCCCCAGGAGTATGACGTGGCCGTACGAGCTGGTGTGGCGGGTGCTGCACGCGCTGCCCTGCCTGCACCGCACGCTCGCCTCCTGGCACCGCACGCTCGCCTCCTGGCTCCGCGTTCGCTTCGGCACCTGGAACTGGATCTGGAGGCGCTGCTGCCGCGCCGCCTCCGCCGCGGTCCTAGCGCCGCTCGGCTTCACGCTCCGCAAGCTCCTGGCCGTCGGCAGGAACCGGCGTCATCACCGGCACCCGCACGGGGGACCCGGACCGGCCGCCGCCCACCCCCGGCTGCGCTGGCGCGCGGACGGCCGGTCCCTGCAGAAGCTGCCGGTGCACATGGGCCTGGTGATCACCGAGGAGGAGCAGGAGCCCAGCTTCTCGGACATCGCGAGCCTCGTGGTGTGGTGCATGGCCGTGGGGATCTCCTACATTAGCGTCTACGACCACCAAGGTGAGGCCGGGTGGGAGATGGGGTGCCAGGGGCGCTTCCGGGTCTGGCCGGTTTGCCCCCGGTCGCCGTGCGAGGCCGCCGCCCTCCAGGCCCTGCGAGTTTCCGTGGCCCTTGGCCCTTAAGTATAAATCACGGCGCTGGCGCTTTCGAGGAAGGGAGATCAGTTTGATTGAACATTGGGTAAATCTTTGGTTTTGGTTAAGTGTATTTTTAACGTCTGGAAATACTTATTATAGTCCGTTATGTAGACGGTTATCTATTTGGCTTTGTTTCACAAAAGAGGGAGCTGATGTTCAAAACATTAACTGATTTGCCCAAGGTCACAAAAGTAGGCACGGGGAAATAATTATAACCAGTCTGTGTGCTCTTCCAAGTGTCTCTTCAAAGGGGTTCAGTGCACTCATCTTAAGTGAGACCAGGCAGTGGAGAATATACATGAGCCGCATCGTAGGTTTTCCAGATGAGTTCTTGGAGTTTGGTGGCATTTGAGTTGGGTTCCTGAAAAGTATGTGAGAGTTTAGAAAGGCCCGGAGCAACATGGGGCACCCCTGTCTCTGAAGCCTGGAATCACATGTCATCATTTTTCCTCAGCGGCCAGTACAGTACTTAAGGGCTTGTCTTTCTGGACGTTCTAATCGAGGCAACGAATGTCACCAGAGTTTTGTTAAGTACAAAACTAAACACTTAACTGCATGGTGACAGGCCTAAAGCACTATGCCAAATAGATCCCTTGGAATCTTGTCTTGGTCTCATGTGCTTTCTCTCAGGCTGGCGGGGAGGAAGGCCCACACTCACAGTGGTGATGGATGACATTTGGGGAGTATAGTTACTTCTAGAAAGGAGAGAAATTCGGAAGAGAGGAACTTGAGAGTTGGTGTAAAGAAGATGAAATTTGAGTAGGGCATTGAAGAGCAGGAGCGAGGTAGAGTGGAGGCTTCTAAATGTCAGGCTTGGATTTCGGTTAATTCTCAATGCATTGGTGTTTCCTTAAAGATAAAGATGTGCCAAGGAGGGGGTTAGGAGGATTGGTATGCAGGAAAGAGAAATGACTGCTTTATTCCTGATTCGGTAAGTTTCCTGCGTGCTCCAGAGCAGCAATTTGAGTTTTACCTTTAAATCTCTCTCCCTTAGCTGGATATTTAAGTGTAGGGTTGGTGAGGGTAAGTAGTTATCACTGACACCTCATCATCTTTCTTACAGCTAGCAAGGAGAGCCCATCCTGAAATGACGATTTGCCCTACAGGGTACCGCTTACTTCATTCAGAGACTGACAGTACAGGACTTCCTGAAGGACTCAGGAGAGCAGTAGAAGTCAAGGCGATGACAACCTTCCCTTCCTGAGCCAGTGCAGTCAGTGGTGTGGGATATACTAAGGGAGTAAAAAATGAAAGTTTAAGAGTTAAGTGATGTGTGTTGACTTACATCCAGTAGGAAGGAATAGATAACAGCTGATTTGTTTGACTAGACTGCCTCGGAGCAGGATTACAATACAGTCACACTTCCTTGTTCCTGCTATTCCTGTTACTGAATTTCTGCTGTGACTCAAATCCTGTGTCATACGCTCTTAGAGGGAAAATTATGGGCAATGAAAAGATGTCGACTTAAACCAAGTTTTGAGTGAGAACTGAATGGAGATTTAAGGAACAGTTTTTACTGAATAGACTTCAAGGATTTTGTGTGCTACTAGAAAAACATTTTTATGTGATAATTTCATAGTTTGAATAAGGAATCTTTAATTTACCTATCCTGGCTTTTGACCGATTCATTTATTCAGCAAGCCACAGTTGGGTATTTTTAAATACCATACCTTTCCAGGCATGAGTATTCAGGAGCAAATGAAAACAAAAGCTAATATTTTAGTAAAAGTCCGGTATCTAATATAAATGTGTTGGAAAGTATCTAGTTTTAGACACATAATGAGGAAAAATAAGGGAGGGGAGAGGAGATGATAGCTGAAAGGCAGTGATATAGGAAGAGGTACAGTGACCAAGGGACAAAGACTTGACTAGATAAAGATATTTAAACTTTATTTTATTTTCTTCAGTATGCTTCTATTTAAGCTTGTTTTTGTATACTTAGAGAAATTTGTATTTAGATATTTAGAAAAACATATACATCAATGCTGCATTCATACCTGCCTTGGTGTAGCAGCCTGCGATATGAAGAAATAAGGGTAAGAAATGATATAACATTCAAAGAAGGATGTCTACTATGAATTAATGCCACACTGCTACATAAATCAGAAATGACACGTGAGCATGAAGGACTTTATTTAGGGAGAGGAAGGGGAAATTCCCTTAGAAGTGCTCTTAGCCTGGGTGGCTCTAGGAAAGAGGGAAGGTGACATGTGCATTGGAACTAGCAAAGGTAGATAGGGCTTGGGGCTTGAGCACTACCCTGTCCCTGTATGTGAATTGGAAATGCCAGCTCTTTGGTGGTTGTAACAGATAAGTTTCTTAAACAGAGTGTTGGGAAATAAGGTAAGGTGAATGCTCAGATAGCTGTTTTATGTATACATTGTTTGGTAGAAATCTACCCCAAAGTTCAGTGTTTTAAGTAATTATGTGTTGACTGTACTGTTGGGCAGTTTCCCTTGGGGTCACTTACATAGACTGTAGTCAGATAACTGGCGGGGACATAAAGGTTGTCATTATGTGTCATCTATTTTATGCCTGGTTTGTAATGGCTGCAATAGGAGAGAGATGGCCGCCTGTCTTCATATGGTTCCCACATGGCTACTCTAGGCTTCCTTATGTAATAGAGACCTCAAAATGATCAGGTTGCCTTCAGATCACGTGTTCCCAGAATCAGACCAAAGCTGTAAGGTGGCAGGACTTAGTTTAAGCAAGCAGTCACTCATCTATCTTGGTGAAAAAAGTTGAGTATACTTCTCAGTGGAAAAAAGGCTTGTGCCTCAAGTAACAGGAGTTGCTAGCAGCCACCATGGAGACAAGCTTATTGATTTAATTTTCTCCTAGCCTACAGCTCTTCAACCTCCTGTCTGTATTTAAGTACCATTCATTCTGATTATGATGGGTTATAGGTTGCTTTTAAATGTTAGACTAAAATATCTATTGATACTTACCTACTTTGCATTGTGTCTTCCTGTGAGCTGATGACAAGATCTTGGTAAGTTGGCCTTTAAGTAAGGCTCTCTTGCCTCAGTCTTCTCTAGTGCTGAGATTACAGGCATGTGTCCAAATGTGGCTTGTTTGGTTTTGAAATTTCTTTTAAATTGAGTTCTTATGCTGCCCAAATACCTGGACTCGCATGATTTTACTGCACTACCTTCCTAAAGCTGGAACTGTTCACCTCATCTAGCCTGGTTTAAAAACAAACAGCAGCAGCAGCAGCAACAGCAAACACGTTTAAAAGGGCTAGAACTATATCCATTTTTTTTTCTTTTTTTGGTGGTGGTGGTTCTGGGAATCAAACTCTGGGCTGAGATACTCAGTTAAGCCTTACTTTTTCATTATACTTGCAGACTTTTTTGATTATGTTAATTTCTGCTGTATTCATTCTTTGGAAATTGAAGTTTACTTAAGAGATTGGTCAGGAATTTTTGAGCTCAGTTCTCGTAAGGAGAATTGACTATTTTTGTCTGAATGGTTATGACTTAGGAAATGATTAGGACAGGAACTGTGTTTAAAAAAACTGTTTAAGTGTATTTGGTGTTCCAGCCTTAGGGCTGTTATGCTTTCCTGTGTTCACTTGAAGTGCACAGTGCTCCAAATTGTTTGGATGGGTACCTGTTCTTACTGCCAGGTTGTGTTGGTACCATGCTTACTGTAGGGCTGTTTAGAAGCATTTTAGAATGAATCCTTGAATGTTTATAGGAAATACTGATTCATCACACTTACCGATCAGCTGAATTGAGGTAGTCCGACACAGGCATCTCTATTTTTATCAAACTACTTATGTGGTGTTTCTGCACAGTAGAGTTTGACCTTAACACAGAACAAAAGGTGCTCTGCCACTTGCCTTACGTAACAGTTTCATGGGCAGGATGGAGATGTAGCTTAGTGGATGTGATACGGAGACCCTGCACACATCCACCACACACACTTCCTCTTTCTCACTGCTATTGATGCCTGAGGATAACTTGGGAGTAGTGTTACTTATAAAATGAAATGAGTCAGCAGGGCATTATTTTCTATATGAGATTCAGCAACAGGATAGCAAAAAATATTTTGTTCTTTCTGCATTTATCTCTTTACTTGTAAATCTCTCCTATGCAGTAGTTTTTGGTTAATTTTTCTCACACTAGCCCTGAAGGGATTGCCCAGTGATGCCCCAGCCTTCACAACCTAGTTCTCCCCGATCTCTGTCCCTCATATTACATCCACCTTTAGGTTATTTGCTATCACCTCCTCCTGGAGTGCTCACTTTCTTCTGTGCAAATGGCTGTATCTCTTGGATCCTTGTGAGCCCACCCTTTCATTTCCTGTTACTGTCTCTTGCCTCTTGGTAGTCAGTCTTGTGTCTGTCTTACTTTGTTCCTAGATCTACTTATAATGTTGGGTACCTCTAAGGGTACTTGTATTTTCTTAGTGTGTATCTGCACTTGAAGCTCCACAGGTATCTCTTTCCCTTTTTGCTCCTCTTAGGGCATGCTGGGCAGAGCACATTCTCTGACTCGAGAGAGCTATGCTTCCCACACACAAGGGTGAGGCACTCTGACTCTAGAGAGAGCTATGCTTCCCACACACAAGTGTGAGGAACTGAGGTGCAGCCAGAACCCTTCAGAAAAGTAAATTCGTCTGTTTTACTTTGGCCTGTGACTTAGATACTAGCAGAAGGTATAATAACTCTTGGTTTTTCAAGACAGAGTTTCTCTGAGTAGCCTTGGCTATTCTGGAGCTCATTCTGTAAATCAGGCCGGCCTCTTAATTCACAGAAATCCACCTGCCTCTGCATCCTGAGTGTTGGGATTAAAAGTGTGTGCCACCATGCCCTGCTGGAGGTATAACTCAATATGATTGTTCTCCTTATGTTGAATTATAGAGATGGCAGACATATTGAAAGTCCTGTTGCATTCATGATTGTATTTGATAACTGAACAGTGAACATGGAGCGCTTGTTGTAGAAGGGAACCTTGGTTCCTACTCCGCACCTTTTTCTTACTTTTTCCTAGAACTTTGCATTTTATCTGACCATCCTGAGATGTCCTTGACTGCTTTTTCTTGCAAAGGACTTTTTTTATCAAAACCCTGTCCAGCCAAGGCCACCTCCTTTGTAGGCTCTTTACATTATTTCATCCCTATCTTGCTTTATCTCTGAAAGGTTCTATCCTGCTTTGTTTTTTGATGTGAGGAATGATTTTGTTCTTAATACTCTGTTATTAAACTATAGTATTAGGTCTATGAATTAAGCCTTTTTTTTTTTTAAAGATTTCATTTATTTATTTTATGCATATTAGTGCTCTAAGAGAGCAGTAGAGGATCTAGATGGTTGTGAGCCACCATGTAGTTGCTGGGAATTGAACTCAGGACCTCTCGAAGAGCAGACAGTGCTCTTAACTGCTGAGCCATCTCTCCAGCCCCGAATTAAGCCTTTTTAAAGATTTATTATTTTTAATTTGTGTATGAGCTCCTCAAGTGTAGGTATTCTTGGAGGCCAGAAGAGGGCAGTAGAGCCTCTGAAGCCAGGTTAAAGGCAGCTAGCTGTATTGGTGCTGGGAAGTGAATTTGGGTTCTCTGCATGAGCCATGTATACTTTTAACCACTGAGCTATCTTTTCAGCCCCTTGTATTAAATTTTAATAGTAACATTTTTTTTGTTTGTTTGTTTAAAAAAAAAGTTATTTGGTATGGAGCTGTATGTATTACAGCACATTTATGGATGTTAAACAACCTGCAGGAGTTGGTTCTCTTCTTCCACCATGTGAGGCCTAGGGGGATTGAACTTGGGTCTCCAGGCTCAAAGACAAGAACCTCTACTTACTGAGCCATCTCACCATCTCCTTTGTTGAATTCTTAATGTATACTACATGCTAGAATTTGAACTAAATTTTATTTAAAAGCTTTTGTTCTTGTAACTTTAATGTTGATTTTCATCATTTAGAGAACAGACAATAGTCTCTTTATGTACTGACTGTATTGCATCAGTTTGGGTCTTGGCATCATGGTATTTACATACAGATGATAGAAACTTTTTGTAAAATGCATTTTAAGGCAGATAGTTTTCCTTATCTTAGCTGATCTACGTGTTCACCCTGAGCTTTAGGATGCCTGTTTAATCACCACAGTTTGACTCTATGGAGCACTTGCTCTCCATTGACCTGTGCATCAGATAAACAGAGTTAGGAAGACATTCCTACTTCACAATGGCAACTTTAGCTGGAGATGTTGTTTGTGGGTGGGTGCTTGCCTCGTGTGAAGCCCTGTGCTTGTTGTTGCATCCCCCATATTGATGAAACAGACACATAAAATACAGTGCAGCTGGGGCTGAGAAAATCTGTCCATCTTCTTCAGCTAACATTCTTATGTTGAAGGGCTTAAAGCCATTCACGAAGGCACCAGTACATGCTTGTTTCCATGCTGCAGTATGTTAGCATTCCAGCACTCTCCGTTAAAATCAAATAGTTCAATGGCTTATAAGGGTTTGTGTTTATGGCTCTGGTAGTCATGTGAAAGTTTAATATTTCTTTTCACTTAAAATACTTGTACTATTACATATATGTTTTCTTCTCCAAAGAGTCCTCTCCAGTAGTGTGATGGTTGTGTGTTACAGAGGTTAAATGAAGGCAAGCAACAGGTAATTTAGATCTCTAGGCATCGTATTTAAGGATATATTACCTTCATTGCATAGCTTGAAGGAGCTTAATAACTAGGAGAGACAGTTTCAGTGTTATTTTTCTTTCTTTTTCCTAGAAATCCTTTTTGCCAGATGTTTTTTAAAAAGATCTGCTTCTACAGAAGAAATAATTGTAAAAATTCTAACATCAAAAGATATGTTAAATATGTATTTTAAAAGTCATTTTATAGGGTTGAGAAGCATTTCACATGAGTTGTGAAAGAACCTTTAAGTACAGTCAAGATTTGGTGAATGAATACTTGTTTAAACTCCTTGTTTCCTGGTTCTCTTAATTTGGACAGGTGTTTATGTCATGTCTTGTTGCCCAGTTAGTGTGCACATGCTTGGGCATATGAGTGTGGAGACCTGTACATGATACCAGAATGTCATTTTCCTTTCAGAGTAGAGATTCTGGAAGACTTCACTGAGGAGTCTGAGAGCAGTTTTGTACACTTATAGGTAGACGGGTGGACTTAATTGTGTTTGAAATGTGGTGTGCCTGGTTTCTGTAGCACTATGTTTGCTTGGATTTCTTGATTCATATCTACCTACTGAGTCTCATGCCTGGCTTCTCCTTTGTTTCTCTTCTAAATGTGAGGTACATGTGAGTCCTTGTCTTTCTGCTCAACTTGGCCATGATCAGCTGGGTAAGTGGATATGGGCGGCTTAGTGCTGCCTCAGGTGTCTCTCCTGGTCATGATTTTAAGTATCCCTGTAGTTTGTACAGTTAGCCCCCACTGCCTCATAACTTCAGACTCTCTATCTTCAATATTACACGTTCAAAACAATAATCTTGAAAATCCTCCCAAATTTGCCCTCTATATTTTCCTCCATGCTGGAAAATAAGACTCACTTTCATCAAGCTATTGATGTTGCAAGCGCAGCTGAGTATTCTGTTGAAGGTGTAGCTCACCATTAGCCCTTCTCAGCCTGTACAGCTTAGTTGTCCCACTTACCTTGGTGTCACCTGTCCCACCCAAATTTCAGTTGCCATCATCTTTCACTTGTGTTACTAGCCCCCTGATTGGTCTTTATTTAAATTCCGACCCCTCTATAATTCGTTCTTCACCTATCAGAAAAATAATTTTCTGATGTGTCATAGGTTGAGGTTGAAGACCTGTCAGTACTCAGCCACCATGCTGTTTTTAGCTCTTGATATTTTTCTGAGAAAGCATCTCGCTCTAGCTCAGGCTAGCTTTGAGTTCACTATGTTGTCGAAGGGGACCTTGAACTCAACATTTTTTAGCATCCCAGGCTTAATGTGATATGATAGGTATACACAATGCCTGGCTGTAGTCTGTTTTATTTTTATATAACCTCGTTCAAACTCTGAAGAAAACACTCTAGTAGATTCCTATTGTACTTAGAATGCTTTATTCACTACCTGGACTAATTTGCCACCTCCTTGAGTTGTATTCTTTTCAGTTTCTCTTTTCTCACATGATATCCCAGTTTCGGTTTCATCTCTGTTGCTGTAATAAAGCACTGTGACCAAAAGCAACTCAGAGTAGGAAAGGGTTTATTTGGTTTATACTTAAAATTTACAGTTCATCATTGGAGGAAGTCAGGGCATGAACTCAACCTGAAGCCTGCTGGTTCTATCATAGGCTCGAGCTTAGCTACCTTCTTTGGGCCTAGGACCATCTTAGGGAATGGTGCCACTCATGGTGTGCTGTACCTTCCTGTAGCTGCTACCAATCAAGTGAGTCTCCCACTGACATGTCCATAGGTCAGTCTGATCTGTGTGACCCCTCAGTTGAAACTTTGCAGGTGACTCTTGGCTGTGCCAAAATGATAATTAAGTCAACTGGGGCAACACTCTCCACTTTCTTGTTAATGTTCATATTGGTATTCCTCTTTCCTTTAAAAGATGGACTGTGAATGCTCAGAGAATATACAGAGCTATCTCTATAATAGCCAGCCTCTGAGGAAATCCTGATTTCATGTTTGGCTGATGTTTGTGGTACCTGAGATTCAAAACCAGGGCCTTAGAGCATGCTAGGCCAGTGTTCTACCTCTGAACTACATTTTCCAGAGCCATAAATACCAACTTCTCTATTTTGAGACCGGAAGAGAATCGGCCAAAACGTTTTTGGTAACATACCATGACTGAGAGATCCAAGAGAATGAAGCAAGGAAGGCTATATGGTGCATCAGTGACAGAGCAGTACAAACTGCGTGGCCACTGACTACAGGAGTGTTGGGTTTAGACATGCACCAGGCACATGTCCAAAAGCAGAAGGAACACGTGTGTTATTAAGGGGTAGGGTAGGAACATTCCAGTGTGTTATGGTGGAAGGTCAGAGAACATTTTCTTGTTGTCTAAACTTTGCATTTAGTTTTTAGAACCACAGTTACAAACATTTCTTAGAATATAAAAAGAAACACAGCTCCCAAAGCACATAGCTCATGTTTATCAAGAAACACACACATGCACATGCACGCACACGCACACACCCACACCCCCACACACACACACACACACAGCACCTACTTTCCCCCCACCCCAAGATGCAACCTTTGTAGAATAAGTGTTTTTCTTTCATGGAAATTGGATGTGTGTGTCCTTATGTACATGCATGTGTTTTCAGTCTTTCACGAACCTTTTCTGTTGATATTCCTCTGGGAATTCAAGCCTTTGTAACATAGTTATAGAGGAACAAAATGGAAATTCCTTACATCATTACAAAACCTACCTTAGATTCCCAGCTTATTTTGCAAGAATACTTCTGTGCCCTGTGAACCTTCTCAAGTCTTTAGAAAAATAAATAAATAAAGAAAAGTGCTATGTGATAGCTACTTCTGTTGCTGTGATACTCCTGTGTGGCATTCTTCCTACAGCAAGACCACACCTCCTAAGCCTCCCCACACAGAGTCACTATTTGAGGACCAGCTGTTCAAATACATCAGTCCCGGGAGAGGGGAACGTTCTCGTTCAAACCACCATGTACCATAGTTCTCGATTTTTCAAAAGTTAATCCTTGTGGGCTCAGACAGCCCAGCTAATGTGATTGCTGCTACACCTGACAACCTAAGTTGCATCGACAGAACCCTTGGCAAAGTGGAAAATCCGCTCTACACAGTTGTCCTCTGACTTGTATAAACATGGAGAGTGCACCCATACACCAACTATAATAAATACTGAATGAGTAGTCTTTAGACCTAGATTTCAGATCAAATCCTTTAACACCTAAGGACAATTGCTTGACCATCCAGAGTATTTCCCAATGGTTAAAGGGTAGGATAATTTTTTTTTTCAGTCTTATTATGTATCTCAGGCTGGTTCTGAATTCTCAGTCCTTCTGCCACAGCCTCCTAACTGCTGGGATTATAGTCATTCACCACCAAGTTTGGCTTAAAATAAATAGTTAAATTATAATACTACTGTTTTCTCAAAATTGGGTTTTCCTTAAATTGGTTAACTCCAAATGGAAATAAGGGCTTATCTTTTTCATTCCATCTTCTTAGATCAGTCAGTTTAAGTTGTAGGAGGCAAATAAGGTAGATTATAACATGAGAAAAAAAACCTTCCACATGCCTTGTGCTATGTGGAAAATCTATGTCAGTCAAAGCCAGCCTTCTGTCTTGTGGCCTTTCTTGTGTATCATGTGACGTTTGTAGGCTGTGATTGCTACAGAGAAACGAAAGCCAGCAGTACTTATATACTTTATGGATGAAATAAATGCCATAGAATAAGATCAGCTATAGGGGCCGAGCTCTGCAGCATTAGGAATCATTTTCCTCATTGTCTGTTTCATGTAAGCCTCAGACAGAAACTATTTTAGCTGTTAGACATGTCTGATCAGTTCAGCCCAGAGCAAGGTTCTAAGTTTCTTCAAAGTCTTTATAGAGAGACTTTGTTATTGTCCAGCTCTACTGCTCTTTCTTGTGAATTCTGCATGCAAGCAGGAAGTGTCTGTTTGTGTTGAGAGGTTCCTGGAAACCAAAGTTTCCATTCAGTGATCTGTCCCTTTAGGCTTTGTTGTTAGTTGGACTTTGTGCACTGATAATTTACTAGGTAAACCCTGAGCTTCTTTTATATGGAAGCTGACTTGGGGAAAGAGATGACTACTGTAGCAACTCACAGGTAGGAATGCATTTCAGCAGTGGAGATGTTAGTTAAGTTAGTGCTACTTTATAAAATGCAATATTAAGTTTATGAAGGCATTTGAACAAAATTCACTAGAGGAGCTGGGGGAAGAATGGGACACTGGAAAGGTCTCAGGAGAGGAATGACGCTTCAGCTTCCCTGTTAAGAATTGGGAGAATTGTACAAGGGTAAGCCAGTGAGGTCACACAAAGGATAGGGGTTGGGGTGACTCCATCTGTTCGAGAAGCATAAGGCAGTTCTTAATTTTGCTAATTATAGAGCTACAAAGAAATAGGTTGACTTATTTCCTAACCATGTATTATTTTTACCTGTTTTCTGTGGAAGCATAGACAGCAGTGTTTATATTGATTGGTTTATTACATTTTGGAGCTTTGAAGATGCTGAAGTTGGAATGAACCAAGATATACCCAAGGCCAAGTAATCTGGTAGCCCCATGAAACATGCTGAAAGGGCAGGGAAACCTGCTGGAAGGTATTTGTGAGGTCACACAGAAGGCTGTGGTGACCAGAAACTGCAGTGACAGTGGACAAAAGGAACGAGGGTGTAGAAACCATTGCTGTAGAGGAGCCAGGGGTCTTAGCTTATTAGTGGCGTGAGGGTGATGATGCTACAGAGTAGAGGTGAGAGGTCATGCTGTCTTAGAAACAGAACTGCAAGCCTTCCCACCTGCCCACCCACCTTTGTCATCCATTTACAGCTTTCACTGTGCCTGTTCTCCATGTCTTAACCCGAAATGCATTCGTCTTAGGCTTACTATTACAGCCCTCCACCCCCTTTTAGATGAGGTCTCAGCCTTAAGCTGTTGCCAAGCTATCTTGGATTTAGACTAGGCTGGCTTCAAACCCACAGTGACCATACTTGTCTTAGCTTCCTAAGTGCTGGTGTTACAGGTGTGAGCTGCGGTGTGCTCCTCTATGCCCGATTTGCTCCAGTTGTTTTGAGGGCCAGCCTTTTAAGACACACTACCAAGTGTTCACTCTGCTCATGTTTACTTGTTTACAGACCTTCAAGGTAGAAGTGGGCGTTGGAGTCACCTGGACATATTAGCAACAAAACAATACCTTCTTACTTAAAATTTGAATGTTTATCCAACATGGATGCCTTTACATTAATTTTACAGACATGCTGCATTATTTTCTTACTAGGTTTCTTGGCATACCTTTTAATATGCACCCTAAATTGTGCCATGCTTATTTTCCCCTTGTCCTGCCCCCTAGTGGTTTAAAGATTTCTCATTGACCAGACTCATTCACTGTACATGGGCAGTGAGCCAGCTGAGGAGTTCTGTCCATTTGGGGTGGTAGGAGGACAAAGGGTTCAGTGGAAAGGAAAAGGAAGATGTTCAGGGAGCACTGATGGTTTACCATCAACAGAGAGGGCGAAAGGAAGCAGATGCTGATGCCAGTGCATCAGAGAAGTTGAGAAGGGAAAAGTAAAGACTGGGACGAGCTAGGGTCTACTTTGGTGACTGAGTATACCATCCATACCTGGGATTCCAGCACCATGGAGGCAGAGGCAAGGAGACGCAAGCTCTGGGCAGAACCGAGCATGTGGCATTAGAGTGTTTTCCTAGAATGCAGGAGGCTCTGGGATGCCTTCAAGGTAGCAAGATTGTTTATAGCACCTTTGCATAACTGCATTATGTGTGGAATCCTGTAGTGGTCTGCTGCCTATCTCTACATTGCTTGTAAACTGTTGGATACATATTTGGCAAGCAGTATGAAATAAAAATTAGCCTCGCCCCACTCCTTTTCTCATAATATTTGCATCAGCAGCCTTTGTGTGTATTTCACACATTCCAGGCTATGCTTAGTCTTAGCATTTGCCCTATCTTTTTTTTTTTCCTTAAAGGTTTATTTATTATTTATACAACATTCTGCCTGCACAACAGATCTTACTATAGATGGTTATGAGCCACCATGTGGTTGCTGGGATTGAACTCAGGACCTTTGGAAGAACAGCAAGTGTTCTTAACCTCTGAGCCATCTCTCCAGCCTCATTTACCCTGTCTTAATGCCCTCACTGTATACATCTTTTTTATTTCCTAGATTCAGTGTAGCTCAAATCTTGCTTAAAAAAAAAAAGTCCTACATTATTTATTTATTTATTTATTTATTATTTATTTATTTGTGTGTGTGTGTGTGTGTGTGTGTGTGTGTGTGTGTGTGGTTGTTTGTCAGTGAATATGTGCCAGAGCATGTATGAGCAGGTCAGAAGACAATTGTGGGAGTTGGCTTTTTCCACCGTGTGGGCTTTTGGGATTAAACTCATAGCAAGCATCTTTGTCCAAATGCTGAGATACCTTGTGGGCCCCTAAGTCTTGCTTCTTCTACTAAGCCCTTTTCCTTTAGAATATACTGCTTTTTATTACTCCTTGTCTTTGTCAGTTTTCTCTTCGTTGGAGCTAGTTTATGTTTCAGAGGTTTAGTCCATTATCATCATGGTGGGAAGCCTGGTTGCATGCAGGCAGACATGGTGCTGGAGAAGTAGTTATGAGATCTACACCTGGATAGACAGGCAGCCGGAAGGAGAGTGAACCACTGGGCCTAGCTTCAGCTTCTGAGAGCTCAAAAACCCACCGCCAGTGGCACACTACCTCTAAGAAAGCCACAACTATTTCAACAAGGCCACCACATCCTAATATTTTCGAATAATACCACTACCTGTGAGAACCATCATACTGCTTTTACATGGATAAGTCTTCCCCTTCTTCCCTTCTCTTTCTGACCCATTCACCCCTACCCCCACTTCTAATTTTCTTTATAAGTTAGATAATTAAATGCGTGCTACATAGTTTTATTTTCATTGTAAGGGATGTGATGGTAACACATTAGCGTCTGTGTATGGTTGGAAGAGCAAAAACTTTTTTTTCCTGTACTTTGATTTAAATTTTCTTTTTAAATTTTTTTATATTAATTACAGTATATTCACTTTGTATTCCAGCTGTAGTCCCCTCCCTCATTCCCTTCCCAACCCACCCTGTCTCCCTCATCTCCCCAAGTCCACTGATAGGGGAGGTCCTCCTCCCCTTCCCTCTGACCCTAGTCTATCAGGTCTCATCAGGAATGGCTGCATTGTCTTTTTCTGTGGCCTGGTAAGGCCGCTTCCCCCTCAGGGGGAGGTGATCAAAGAGCCAGCCACTGAGTTCATGTCAGAGACAGTCCCTGTTCCCCTTACTAGGGAAACTCAGTTGGAGACTCAACTGCCATGGGCTACATCTGTGTAGGGGTTCTAGGTTCTCTCCATGCATGGTCCTGGGTTGGAGTATCAATCTCAGAAAAGACCCCTGTGCCCAGATTTTTTGGTTCTGTTGCTCTCCTTGTGAAATTCCTGTCCCCTCCAGGTCTTTCTTTCTCCCCCTTCTTTCATAAGACTCCCTGCACCCTGCCCAAAGTTTAGCTATGAGTCTCAGCATCTGCTTTGATATCCTGCTGGGTAGAATCTTTCAGAGGCCCTCTGTGATAGGTTCCTGTCCTGTTCCCTGCTTTCTCCCTATTCTGATGTCTGTTGCATTTGCCTTTCTGAGTGAGGATTGATCATCTCAGCCAGGGTCCTCCTTCTTGCTTAGCTTTTTTAGGTGTACAGATTTTAATATGTTTATCCTATATTATATGTCTAATATCCACTTATAAGTGAGTATATATCATGTGTGTCTTTCTGCTTCTGAGATACCTCACTCAGGATGATCTTTTCTAGTTCCCACCATTTACCTGCAAACTTCCATGATTTCCTTGTTTTTAATTGCTGAGTAGTATTCCATTGTGTAAATGTACCACAATTTCTGTATCCATTCCTCAGTTGAGGGGCATCTGGGTTGTTTCCAGATTCTGGCTATTACAAGTAAAGCTGCTATGAACATGATTGAACAAATGTCCTTGTTGTGTACTTGAGCATCTTTTGGATACATGCCTAGGAGTGGTATAGCTGGATCTTGAGGAAGGAAGCGCTATTCATAATTGTCTGAGAAAGCACCAGATTGATTTCCAAAGTGGTTATACAAGTTTACATTCCCACCAGCAATGGAGGAGGGGGTTCCCCTTTCTCCACATCCTCTCCTGCATGTATTGTCACTTGGGTTTTTGATCTTAGCCATTCTGATGGGTGTAAGGTCAAATCTCAGGGTCATTTTGATTTGCATTTTCCTGATGACTAAGGATGTTGAACATTTCTTTAAGTGTTTCTCTGTCATTCGAAATTCCTCTATTGAGAATTTTCTGTTTAGTACAGGATTACTTGATTTTTTTACTGTTTAACTTCTTGAGTTCTTTATTGGTGAAGATCCTTTTCCAGTCTGTAGGCTGTTCTTTTGTTCTGATGACAGTGTCCTTTGCATTACAGAAGGTTTTTGATCTCATGAGGTCCCAATTATTGATTGTTGATCTTAGAGCCTGTGCTGTTGGTGTTCTGTTTAGGAAGTTGTCTCCTGTGCCAATGAGTCCTAGGCTCTGCCCCACTTTTTCTTCTAACAGATTTAGTGTGTCTGGTTTTATGTTGAGGTCTTTGATCCATTTGTATTTTAGTTTTGTGCAGGGTGATAAATATAGATCTATTTGTGTTTTTCTACATGTATATATCCAGTTAGACCAGCACCATTTGTTAAAGATGCTGTCTTTTTTTTCCCATTGTATGGTTTTGGCTTCTTTGTCTAAAATCAAGTATCTGTAGGTGTGTGGGTTTATTTCTGGGTCTTCTGTTTTATTCCATTGATCCACCGTTCTGTTTCTATGCCAGTTTTTATTACTATTTTTTATTACTATTGCTCTGTAGTACAGCTTGAGATCAGGGATGGAGATATCTCCAGATGATCTGTTATTGTACAGGATTGTTTTAGCAATTCTGGGTTTTTTTGTTTTTCCATATGAAGTTGAGAATTTTTCTTTCAAGGTCTGTAAAGAATTGTGTTGGTATTTTGATGAGAATTGCGTTGAATCAGTAGATTGCTTTTGGCAAGATGACTATATTCACCATCTTAATCCTACCAGTCCTTGAGCATGGGAGATCTTTCCATCTTCTGATATCTTCTTTAATATCTTTCTTCAGAGACTTGAAGTTTTTTTCAAACAGGTCTTTTACTTGGTTGGTTAGAGTCACCCCAAGGTACTTTATGTTGCTAGTGGTTATTGTGAAGGGTGTAGTTCTCTAATTTTTTTCTCAGCCCTTTTGTCTTTTGTATACAGGAGGGCTACTGATTATTTTGAGTTAATTTTGTATCCAGTTAATTTTGTTTATCAGCTGAAAGAGTTACCTGGTAGAATTTTTGGGGTCACTCATGTATACTATCATATCATCTGCAAATAGTGATACTTTGACATCTTCCTTTCCAAATTGTATCCCCTTGATCTCCTTCAATTGTCTTATTGCTCTAGCTAGAACTTCCAGTACTATATTGAATAGATATGGAGAGAGTGGGCAGCCTTGCCTTATCCCTGATTTCAGTGGGATTGATTTAAGTTTCTTTCTGTTTAGTTTGATGTTGACTATAGGCTTGCTGTATATTGTCTTTACTATGTTTAGGTATGTGCCTTGACTTTAAACATGAATGGTGTTGGAATTTGTCAAATGACTTTTTGGTCTCTAAGTAGATGATCATGTGATTTTCGATTTAAATTTTCTAAATTTTGCACTTAATTTTTTTTCTCTGCACATAACTTGAACTACTTTCTCTTATTAAAAAAGAAATCAAATTGAGGCAGTAACATTTACTGTATATAATAAACCTGCAAAGAAAAGATGTTAGACTGGGAATCAGGACCAAAGGCATTCTTAGACCAACCCCTTCCAGATGCTGAATTTCAGTTTCCTAGTATGTAAATAAAGGTCTCAAGTAAAGCCTCTTAAAACCTTCCCAGGTCTTTGTCCTGTTCACATATTCAAGATGCTTCCAAGCAGCTAGCCCTTGCTCCTTTTCTGACTGAGCCAAAAACCAGACTTGTATTAACCAGTGCTGATGTCATGCTTTCCTTTTATATCCTAGTTTGAGACTAGTCATTACTGATTCACTTGAAATTTATTTCTGGTCTGTTGTTGCATCCACAGCAGAAATCTATCAGTCATTGAAGAGCATCACCTTACCTGGTCGTGATTTATTTGCTCATAATTTTCTTTTTAAGGTATTTTCAAGAGAAATAATTCCAGATTGATGGATGAAATTTTAAAACAACAACAGGAACTTTTGGGCCTAGATTGTTCCAAATGTTCACCAGAGTTTGCAAATAGTAACGACAAAGACGATCAAGGTAAGTGTGTATGGGCATTTGGACACACGACAGGTTTCAGGTCAGATTTTGTCACATTCTTTAGTCTTGCTCTGTTGTTCTTTATTATCAATAAATTATCTTGGTAGAAGATAGTTTTCAGAAAATGATAAAATAACAATTGACATTAAAAAAAAAACGAATCCACATTAAAGAATGTATTTAACCAGGCAGATTTTATAGTCCTGTGAACAGCGATGCCCAGGAACAGATACATTTAAAATAGTGAGTTTATGAATCATGCAAAACTGCTTTTTGTACAGGGTAATATGAAAGAAGGTTTATAAGTAATACTTTTGCATTGCTATCAGTTATCTAGGGTTCTAACAGTTCTAAAGCAGCTTCCAGAGTCAGATGCGCATATGGACAGGGCACACAAAATCACTGAAAGACAGTTCTTTAGTCTGTAGTTCTCTTTAATGTTATAACTAAATTGACTATGGGTGTAGATGGCATTTTTAGATAAGCAGAAGTTGAAGGCAGCCTCTTGTAGATGGTTTATTCATTGTACAAAGTTACTTTTAGGATTTGGAAACAGTGCTGCATAAAAATAGGCCTGATCTCTCTCTCTCTCTCTCTCTCTCTCTCTCTCTCTCTCTATCTATCTATCTAATAGACCTGGGGTGCATGGCTCTGTTCAGAGGTGACTAGCAGGTGTGTTTGGATACTGACACTGAAGGGCTTGAGTGGTTCCTAGTTATCACAATTGTATCTTTGGTTTGAGCTTATTTCATTAAACTGATTTTGAAATAAATATGGAAAAGTGTGCTTTACCTATTATAGTGTCTGTTTTTTTTCCTCTCTAGTTTTAAATTGCCCTTCGGCAGTGAAGGTGCTGTCCCCAGAAGATGGAAAAGCGGATATCGTGAGAGCTGCCCAGGACTTCTGCCAGTTAGTAGCCCAGCAGCAAAGGAAACCCACAGATCTGGATGTAGATCTACTAGATGGCTTACTTAGTAAGTAAGAAATGTTTCCCCAAGACACAGATGAAAGTAAACCTGGGTTTTGCCCGCCCTGGTGGTTCATACCTTTAATCCCAGCATTCAGGAGGCAGAGGCAGGCGGATCTTTGGGGTCTAGGCTAGCTAAGCAGTACTACATAGTGAGACACCATCTTGGGGTGGGGAGAAAGGGAGGCTTTTATTGCTGAACCACTTACAGTTCTAAAGAAAAGTCTTTTTTATTTTATTTTGGGTATGTGAATTGGCACATGGGCAGTGGTAAGAATGATTGGTGGAGCACGTTGTCCTGGCCCTGTCTTTACACTGGGCTTTCTTCCCATGCTTTCCTTTTGTCCTTCCCTCCATGTGGGGATTTTGCCATATAGTCATGGCTGAAGGATTTTATGTGAGCGCCATTTCCAGGCTCTTCTGTTAGTGTCTGGACATTGAGCCTGTATCCTCAACCCAGTAGAACTGTGAGTGGTGCTATTCATCAGTCCCCTTAAGTTTCACACTTGTAGCTAGCAAAACTATGGACTTTGATTGTTCTCTGCTACAGGTACCTTCCAGCTGTCATTTCTGTCCACATCAGGGCAGTGAGAAGCAAATCCCCTCCAGGCGCTCTTTCTGCAGTTAATTGGGGTTAGAGGTGCCTGGGTTTGGAACAGTCCCAAACAAGAAAACAAGTTCTTAGTTGAAACTCTTATCTGCTTTAACAATTGTAGTTTTAAATGGTAATTGCCTGCCTTTGGACAGTATCCACTGCTCTTGAAAGACTGGTTTTGTTGAGTTATTTTAAGACTTTTTTTTTTTTTTAAATGAAGATCTGTTAGCTCCACATTTATCAGGCACCTCTCTCTTCCATCTCTCAGAAGAGAACTGCTTTGTATGTAGCAGTGAGTTTGGTTTCAGTGTTTCATATGTGTCTAGTATGAACTTTTTCTTTTTGCTTTTTTTTTAATTCTTTATTAATTACACTTTATTCACTTTGTACCCCCCCTGTGGTTCCCTCACTCCTCCTGTCCCAATCCCTCCCTTCCTCCACCCTCTTCACACATGCCCCTCCCCAAGTCCACTGATAGGGAGGAGGTCTTTTTTTCCTTCCTTCTGATCCTAGTCTATTAAGTTTCATCAGGAGTGGCTGCATTGTCTTCTTCTGTGGCCTGGTTATGCTGCTCCCCCTTCAGGGGGAGGTAATTAAAGAGCAGGCCAATCAGTTCATGTCAGAGACAGACCTTGTTCCTCTTACTATGGAATCCACTTGGACACTGAACTGCCATGGGCTACATCTGTGCAGGTGTCTTAGGTTCTCTCCATGCATGGTCCTTGGTTGGAGTATCAGTCTCAGGAAAGACCCCTGTGCTCAGATTTTTTGGTTCTGTTGCTCTCCTTGTGGAGTTCCTATCCTCTGCAGATCTTGCTGTTTCCCCCTTCTTTCATAAGGTTCCCTGCACTCTGCCCAAAGGTTGGCCATAAGTCTCAGCATCTGCTTTGATAGTCTGCAGGCAGAGCCTTTCAGAGGTCCTCTGTGTCAGACTCCTGATTTGTTCCCTGTTTTCTCCTTCTGATGTTCATCCTCTTTGCCTTTCTGGATAGGGATTGAGCATTTTAGCAAGAGTCCTCCCTCTTGATTAGTTTCTTTAGTTGTACAGATTTTAGTAGGTTTATACTATATTATATGTCTATATGAGTGAGTATATACTGTGTATGTCTTTCTGCTTCTGGGACAGCTCGCTCAGGATGATCCTTTCCAGGTCCTACCATTTACCTGAAAATTTCATGATTTCCTTATTTTTCATTGCTGAGTAGTACTCCAGTGTGTAGATGTCCCACAATTTCTTTATCCATTCATCAGTTGAGGGGCATCTGGGCTCTTTCAAGCTTCTGGCTATTACAAATAAAGCTGCTACAAACATGGTTGAGCAAATGTCCTTATTGTGTACTTGAGCCCCTTTTGGATATATGCCTAGGAGTGGTATGGCTGGATCTTGAGGAAGCGCTATTCCTAGTTGTCTGAGAAAGCGCCAGATTGATTTCCAGAGTGGTTGTACAAGTTTACATTCCCACCAGCAGTGGAGGAGGGTTCCCCTTTCTCCAGCATGTGTTGTCACTTGAGTTTTTGATCTTAGCCATTCTGATGGGTGTAAGGTGAAATTTCAGGGTCGTTTTGATTTGCATTTCCCTTATGACTAAGGATGTTGAACATTTCTTTAATAGCATGAACTTTTAAAGGGACTTTGTCAGAGAAATGATGGGTATTACTACTGGGTGAACTTGTGTAATCCAGTCTTCCCCATCTCCTCTTGGTTTTGGTGTTGGGCTAATCCTGCCCCATTACCAGCTCTGATCTCTTACTTGTCACAGAAGGACTGATCCTTGGAGAGATTTTTGAACCAGAGGAGTTGTGACAGAACTGAGTACACAGCAACTGTTGAAACATGGGTCTCTTGGATTATAGGGCAGCAACTGTTAGAACATGGGTCTCTTGGATTATAGGGTCGTAATTGTTGTACCAACTACTGTGTAGACTTTATTTTCACAGATGAAACATCCATATCTGCCCCTCCTCCAGCCAGGTCTCATGGAAGTGAATTCATAATACAGGTAGAAAAATGTTCATGTACTATTGAGGCCAGGGTCCACCTCTTGTTTCTCTGAATGCTGTTGGAGCTCTAGGGAACATTGAAGACATTTATATGGGTGGCTAGGAATTGGTTTTTCAGGTTCCCTACCAAAGATACGGGCATTGAATGAAAGGAGGTAGATAGATACCTTTTCCTCTTTCTTTTCTTTTTGTTGGTGTTGTGTTTTGTTTTTTGAGATAAGGTGCCACTGTATAGATTAGGTTGCCCTCAAAGTCAGAGATCTGCCTATTTCTGCCTCCTGAGTGGTCTTTGGTGTTTCTTTTTTTTTTTTTAAAGATTTATTTTTTATTAAAGTTTTTTTAAACACAAGAATGTGGGTACTCTGGGAATCTGGAAGCAGCTGTCAAACTCCTGAGAGCAGCAGTTGTGAGCTGCCTGATATGGATGCTGGGAACTGAACTCTGGTCTTCTGGAGGAACACTGTGGGCTCGTAAGCAGTGACCCACCTCTCCAGCTCCAAGATGGCTAATTCTTTATGAGCTTTTTATTTTCTATAGTTTCTCAGTTCTGGGGCCAGTATAAGCAGTTATGTCCCCCAAAGCAGTGTCCTTTCCAAGATGTTAAGAAAAAAGAGGGTTGGGAGAGGAAAAATGATATTATTTTAGAAGATAATCAGCACAGTTGGATGGACTTTTAGGAATTTGCATATTTGGAGTGAACCTAGTTCTCATATTTGTTTGGAGGGGGGTGGGTCTTGGGAGATGAGGTCTCTGAGGGCAATAGGCAGGGAGCCCCAGAAGCCCTTGTCATGTTTGTGTGTAAATGGTACATGTTAATTTCATGTATGTCTTTATTCTAAAGGTTCACATGGTTTCCCTGATCCTGATTTAGTGTTGAAGTTTGGTCCTGTGGACAGCACATTAGGCTTTCTTCCCTGGCAAATCAGATTGACTGAGATTATGTAAGTAACTGAAAGTATGTTGATTCTGTTCCTAGCATTGATCCTAGTATTGTACTAGATCTAATGGCAATACCTCATCTTTTATTTCAGGTGCTTAAGCATGAGTGGCAAAATAAAGGGTTGTAGATGAATTAGACAGTAATGTATGCGATTGTGCAGATGTTTGGTATTGACGGTAATTATATTAGGGGATCATTAATGAGCAATATCTGAGTGCTAGAGTTGTTGCTGAACAGAAAAGGTAGGCGTATACCCAGGCATGATCCTGATATCACAGTGACAGTGGAAAGAGAAGCAAAAGAAATAATGGTGTTTAGAGATGTGAATGAAACGAGGCCTAGGGCTTTAGAGTCTAATGGTTTTAATAACAAAATGAGTAGGCTGGGAGTGGAAACAGCTGGAACCCGTAGCTAGTACTGGAATGGTAATATTGGAAAGTTTGGCCATTATGCCTAAGAGTAGGTCTAAGGAAAAACATAAATTAAAAAGACAGTTGAAGCAGTCATACCTATGATTTTGGGACAATGAAGGGAACAAAATTACTTATATAGAATAGGGTTTGCACACTTCTAAATGGCCAGAAAATAAGTATATTAGATTTTCAGGTCATATAGTATCTTTCTACTTAATCATTAAATTTGCCTGACTCAGCAGGTACAGGTAAATCACAGACATCTCATGAACAAGTATGGCTTTTATTTATAAAAATAAACTGTTAAGTTGGGCATGCCTATTAGTTTTCTGTACCTGGGAGGCTGAGGGGGGGTGGCGGGGGTGGCGGGGGGAGAAGGTTGAGGCCAGCCTCTGGACAAGCCTGAAACCTTGTCTAACAAACAAAACAGTTAAGCAAACAAAGAGTGTTATTTTTGACCCTGGTTTAGAATAAAAGAAAGATTCCCCTCCTCCCCCAGACAGGGTTTTTCTGTGTAGCTTTGACTGTCCTGAAATCTCACTCTGTAGACCAGGCTGTCCTCAAATTCAGATCTACCTATCTGTTCCTTGAGTGCTGGGAGTAAAGATATGTGCCACCACGTCTGGCTAGAATAAAAGAGACTTAACAGCTTTAAATATATTCCACTTCTCCATTATGAGTGGAAAAATACTAGAAATCATCTGTGCTACGAGAATTATTTACCAAGTGTGACTACGAACCCTAGTGCTTTACTAATTGTGGTAAAGCTTCAGAGAGGAAGTGCAGTGACTCCCAAGGTTTTAAGCTGAATGGAAGAATTGTTTTGAGAGGAAATCTCAAAGTAAAGGGAATCCTCACTTAGAAAGGGGAGGTGCAGATGATTTCAAGGCTGTAGACTTTTTAATGGACTGCTTAGTAGGACACACGTATGCAGGGAATTGGTGATTGGATAAGGTTAAAAAATGAAAGAATCACCAGTGTCCTAGAAATGGTTGACCCTGTCAAAATAAAGGATCTCTCCAAAGTACCCTTTAAGAAATGCAAGTTCACTAAAAGAAAAGAGCTATCAAGTGAAGAGGCTTGAGAGCACTGTTAGAGTGTGGGTGACTGTCCTGCCACCTCACTCACTGCACAAAGATGAAAGGGTAAACAGGCTGGGTCGAGTCCATTTTTCAGGCCTGGTTATGCTATGAGAGGCCTGTGTCTATTGTCACCAAGGTTTTCCAAGACCTCCCAGGAACTTCTCAGGTCAGTGTCAGGAAGTTATCTGGAAGGTGGTTCTGAGAGAAGACTGTTAAGAGCAGGTAGGTCTTGTCTCAGCTGTGTAGCTCAGTAATGCAGCTTGGCAAAATTGGACTAATCTATCATTATTGTTATTATTAAGATAGGGATCGTTTTAGGCCTGGCATTTCTGTATAGACCAGGCTGGCCTTGCACAACAGAGATCTGCCTGCCTTTGCCTCTCGAGTGATAGAATTAAAGGCATGCACCACCACACCTGGCTACTGTTATTTTTTTAAATGAGCATTTTAATGTAGAGTTGAGGATTTAAATAGCACAGGTGACAGATACCTAGCACATAACAGGTTGTCCAGTGTACCTGTGTCTATGCATTTGTCCTAGGACTCATATTTTATTGAGTTTTGTTTGTATTTGTGTGCCATCTAGAAGACTAAGACCATGATGTCAGATAATCTGAGATGTCAGGCATCTCAATTCTAAAGTGAGCATGCCAAGAAGCATTCAGTAACATTTGAGACAGCGAGGGTAGTGGCACACAGTGCTTCCTGAAGACTGGTAAATAGGGCAGTTGCTAAAAATGTGGAAGATGGGGGATGCTAGAGGTTTAAGGGGGACAGGAAGCAAATTTTAGGAAGAATGCTATCAAATATCATTTGACTAGATACAGTAGGACAAGATTGGCAACAGAGATTATTATTTTCATTTGATGTTAAGAGACTAGAAGGAAAGTTGGTCACTTTAAAAATTCTTGGCAGTTGGAGGAAGGATAGTAAAGAGCTGTAGTGGAAGAGAACTGTAGGGTCAGGGATCAGGTAGGAGGGTTTTTATAGTAGGGTATATTTGTGTGGGGGGGGGGTTGTGGTGTGTGATGTGGAACTCTGAATGTAAATCTGACCATGTGTTTGACTCTTACATTTTTGAGTATACAAGCCTCATATGAAGATGTACAAAGTAGAGGGCTTTTTTTTATGTCAGTTATTGAAAATTATTTCACATAAAGTACTTGGAGCCCTCTTGTAGTGTGTTCATCATGCCTTTCACATGCTTGTCTTCACAGTGTGGGTGTTCCTGTAGCAGTTGGCAGTGGTTACAGTTCATTGATTGGTTGCTCGCTGTATCACTGTGTGGGAGTGCATGCAGCTCTAGCTGAGCCTAAGCCTGGCTCCCACAAACTGTCCTGGCTTCACTGTGGCCATGTCAAGTTCTTACAGTGAATCTGAGTACATTGTTAATACAGATTTTTTAACCTTAACATAGGTTTCTGCATTAATGCATTGTGAATCTAACACACTGTAAATGACTTTTCTCTTGAATAGAGAAGGGCAGATTATGTTTGCTTGAACTATCTTTCAGTGAGGTTGATAAGAAGATTAAACTATTCTGCAGATAATTTGCTTTTTTCTGCCCTTAGCTTTCTTTCTTGGCTAAGATACCCCCTCTCCATATTACAGTGTATCATCTAATTCCCTTTCGGTTACCCTCTCTCCATATTACAGTATATCATCTAATCCCCTTCTTGTGTTTTGTTTTTTCTTTCCAGCTCTTTGCCTTCTCATCTAAACATCAGTTACGAGGACTTTTTCTCCGCTCTTCGGCAGTATGCAGCTTGTGAACAGCGTCTGGGAAAGTAATGGTCCCTGACTCCGTATTATGATTTCAGGCTTTTGGAGAAAAGGACCCAAGTGACTCTGATGTTTACAAAATACCTATAAAACCCTGTACACACCTAGTTCATATTCCTCATAATTTATCAACAAACACAAAAAAGTGTCTTACTTGAGAGCGAATGAGTGTGTGCGTGTGTGTGTGCATGTGTGGATGAAAATAAATTTATAAATGGGGGCACATTGGAGTATATAGACCTACAGTTCAAGCAAGTAGCAGCAGTGTGTGTCTTAGCAGTGGAGAGATTTCGGGCGTAAAGGCTTCAGCTCCTGCTACTTCCCTGTTTTTGTGGGGAGTATAGGGAGTGAGTACAGCTGTTCTAGTTGTTTTTTGGGGGGAGATAATTTTTGTTTAGTCTTTCTTAATGACCAAACTTTAATTTCTAAGAATAATATATTGAGTTACTGAGGGGAAGTATTCTCATTGTGAGCGGCATTCAGAGGCTCTGGATGTTCACTCGTTGAACTTTGCTCACTTGCAGAGTGAAGGGAACATCCTCAGATTTCCGTCCATTTCATTTCTTCATTACAGTAAACAGTATGACTTGAGAGGACTGGTTTGGTGTCTCTTCTGGGTTATAAAGATCATATTGAAGTATAGAATATAAAACTTTTACATTCTGAATTAGGCCGTTAAAAACCAAAAAGGTAAATAAGCAGTCATCTTAAAGATGCAAAACTTCCGAAAGAACAGTTTGGATTTTCTTATTTGTGTGATGAGTAGTATGGTATATAGTACCCAAAGCATTTTAAAAAATGTTTCCATTATCTTTTTATTTAAAATAGACATTTGTGAGAAGTTACCAAGGCAGCTTTACCTCAGAAGTAACCTGCTCCTCTCAAGTGGCACTGGGATTTTCTCTTCCCAGTTAGTCTCGTGACAACTGCATGAGGGTTAAGTGGGATGGGGGCTTGTCTGAGCATAACTGAACTTGATCTTTTGTGTTCTCTTGTATTACAGAGAACAGCACTGGTTCTGACAGAATTGAATTCTTGACAGGTTAATGGTTTTTTTTTTCTACACTACTAATCTTTGGATAGAAACCATTCTTTATATTTGATGGATAGTTTTCAGAAAACTTTTATCAACAAACATACAAGAGTCATGTGCATTTAGAATAGAGTGGTTTAAATACTAGGCCTCAGAAATCTGAAAAAAATAGCAAAGGAAATGGATTTGGAAAATATGGTCTGGAACTGCTTGTCAGACTCTGAAGAATACATGTTTCAGCTTTGGATTACAAACCCCATTTATGATTTTTAAACTATACTTGAAATAAAATGATTAAAATGAATTTTGGTCCAGTGACATTACTTTGCACTTCAGTTTTTTTTTTTTGTACAAAATTTTAAAGTCTTAATTTATTGCCAAAATTTTGTGTGAAGCTACAATGTATCTAAAGGTTATTAGCGAATTCTCTGTTTCTGTTCCCCTGTGCTGTGTGTGATTTGTATTCCTCTTGTTTTATTCCAACATGGCAGGGTTAATTTAAGGCAGTTTAAGGCCTTTTATAAACATGATAGGCCATTATAGACTATGCACAGCTTTAATAAATTAAATTTACTGGGTCCAATTGAAATAAGAGGATTCAAGGTTTGTTAAAATGAAGTTTGCCAAGTTACCCTTTGGAACAGAGCCAAAATCCTCAAGAGTTGAGTTTTTATACTTTCTTCCTTCTGAAGTGTAACAGCAAAGCAAATCCATAGCACATGACCCAAGACTGTCGTGGCTTTAGGAAAAATTTCATAAGCAAGCTGAGGGTTTTGAATTTAAATCTAAGCATTCAGGAATCGTCTCAGATCAGATCAACTGCCAATGCAGTCTCCACAACCTGAAAAGCACTGGGCATTCTTCAGTTCCTACCACAATCATCCCGAGGTGGCTGTCATCAAAACTCTCTTTGTGCTCCCAAGGAACTTCGTGTCCATGTGTACTAAAGGTTTTCTCTTTAAATTGTTTCTCCTTGACACACTCCACAATGGAAAAGACACCAAATCAAAGCTACTCAACAGATGGTGTGTGGCATATAAAGAGGTTGGAGGGATTAACTTCATGTTGGAGTCTGATTGTAGATTGAGCCTTGAAACTGAATAGTTAATTGTTGGAAGTTGAAAAGCTGATTATAATGTGAATAGCAAATTCTGGTATGTTGTGACTAAGGCTTAAGAATGCCTGTTTCTGACAAAATATTCCAATATTAGTGAACAGTGCCAAATACACTGTGCATATCGGTAATTTCCCATTTGAATGTATGAATGTGTGTTAATTAGCTGCTCCCATCTGTATGAAGGTTGGTCCCATGCTTAGAGTCAGTGAAGTCCTTGTGATGTTTGTTATGCCTGTAGATTTTGGCGACATGTAAATAATGTATACAGCAAGTTTTTATGATTAAGGAATCAAATTTATTGAATTTTATTATTGAAAGTTGAAATAAAGATGTATGAACCAAAAAAATCAATAAAAGAATATACTCTTTTCATGGACTGTAGTATTATGTGAATATTACATTTGGTCTGTACATTTGGGGATTCTGAAGTGTATGACCAGATAGCAATCCTGGAATGCATTCTCATTTTTACCTGGTTAAACATTTGCAATCTTACTTTGCTTTTTATTTAATAATAGAGTGACATTCAGCTCTTTCTTGGTGGGATTGTCAGGTTTCACAGAAACTAAAAGTTAAATTTTCAGTGAACATAGGAATGTTAATTTGAAAATAAATGTAGTGTATCTTTTTAAGAAGTGCTTTGATTTGAAGAGAAGAGCTGCCATGTCTTATGCAGCATAGTGTTCCCTTTCTTAAGACCTCATTGTAAGACACCTTTGTATGCATAGTATTCACCTAGATCCAGGATTCACCAAAGGTCACATTTTAACTCTTCATAGGAAATGCCTTTAACAAAAGTGACCTCATTGCACAATAGTAGTGCATCTGACTCCCAAAAGTGACTGTAGGAGATGGTTTGAAGGAGAACCCAGGGCAGGTGTTAGCCATTACTCAAGATTCCAATCTATATCTGTAAAGTGATAAAATTTGTGGAAACGCAGAATGTGAAAAGAATTTGCTTGAGGCACAGCATATGTCATGAAGAATAATAAAATTTAAACAATTCAGGGAACAAAGAGGAAGACCTCTTGAATACATTTTAGATGACAATCCTTTCAGGACTCTTTTGTACTTTTATTTTAAAATGTGATACCATGCCAGGCTTAATAAAGAGATTCTTTTGAACTATACACCTAGAATTTGAGTTTTTCTGCTTGGTATTTGGTTATTTTTTTTAGATATAAGTGGTGATATCTCATTAGCTATGTGGAAAAAAAGACAGTCCACATTCATTTTAATGAGTATTTAATCTTCATCCAAAGTTTGAAAATTTGTGTTCATTTTTTTAAATTTATCTTTTAACAATTTAGGGAGTAGAAATTAAGTACTAGATATAAAGGAGTGCAAAAAATAAAAATGAAAGGTAATCTCAGCTTTTTTGTTGTTGACCATTCCCTTTCTTTAGAACTAGTTCTGTTAAGAAGACAAGAAACTGGAGCTTAGGAAAGTGAGGAAAAAGAATTGTCAGCTCAAGTCTGTAGGAAATGGGTGTGGTAGTTTGAATAGGAATGGCCCCCTTAGACTCAAGTGTTTGAATGCTTGGCCCCTGGTGAGTGGCACTCTTAGAGGAGACTGTCACCTTGTTGGAGTAGGTGTGGCCTTAGAGGAAGTGTGCCGCTGTGGGGCAGGCTTTGAGGTCTTCCATGCTCAAGCTAGGCCTAATGTCACTTTTAATTCTGCTGCCTCCCAGTCCAGATGTGGAACTCTCAGCTCCTTCACCACCGTGTGTGCCTGCCTGCTTTCATGTTTACCTGCATGACGATAATGGACTAAACCTGTGAAACTGTAAGCCGGACCCAATTAAGTGCTTTCCTTTATGGGAGCTGCCGTGGTCATAGTGCCTCTTCATAGCAATAAAAACCGTAACTAAGACAATGGGTGTCAGCTCAAGTCTGTAGGAGATGGTTAAGTGTCAGGTCTGTCAAGGAGTATGTCCACGGTGGTTGATATAGTACTTTTATCTTGTATGGGTTTGGTTAGAGCTTGGAGCCTGTTATTTTCTAAGTACTCCTAACAATGCTAGTTCCTTAGGCTACACAGGAGCATGTTAAATTCACTCTATTTAATGGAGAAAAGTGGGGGATTGTAACAGTAACCAAGTATTTCTGCAGTAGATTTCAGATAACTTGAAAGAAAATAGGACATCAAGAAAAATGTAAAAGTGTTTATCTGGGGCGGTTGGACATAAAGTTTGTCTAATGCTTTGCGTCTCAGTGGAGACATTTCTTGCCACTTTGATCAAGAGGGCATGACTGTCTTTATTAGAAAACAACGAAGAGGCTAGGCATGCACAGCCCTCCCATCAGAGTCACCCACCCTTAGAGCTGAGTAGAATCTACGGATAAATATGGTTTCTAGAGTTTTGTCTTTTTTTTTTCTTCTTCTTTCTTTCTTTAGTTTGGGGAGGAGTAATACCAGATGTTACCCAGAGTCATCTGTTGAGTGGTTTGGTTTATACTAAACTTTTTTTTTTAATGTGTTCTTTAAAGAGATGAGCCACACTTGGTAGTTAGGCTTAGCTTCTTTTCCAAGTCTAAATCTCTTCCTCTATGTCCTGTCTTACATTTCTCTGTCCGTATGTTTGTGTGTGCCACATCACACTCACACGTGGCAGTCAGAGGGTGGCATTGAGAAGTCAGTTCTTCCACCACATGGACCCTGGGGATAGAACTCAAGTCCTTACCTTGGTAGCAATCACCTTTACGCACTAAGCCATCTTGGTGGCTCCAAATCTTTATTTTCACAACTAATGACTTCTAATGTTCCTCTTGTCAGCAACTTTTTCCCCCTCCTGTTTTCTGTGTGTTAAATTCTTTGCCTTAGCTATAAAATGAACTTGGACTTTCAGTCTTTGTAATTCGTTCAAGTGGTTGTCTATCACCCTTCACTGGTAAAATAGCCCCGAAACTTCCTTTCTTACCACCTCAAAATTCTTGACCTCTTAATTAGTTCTAGTATCATGTCATCCTTTCATTTAGTTCTGTGTGATTCATTTAATTATGGAACTGTTTGCACAGCTTGCTCGTTGGCAGGGCATAGCAACACAGTGACTCGAGATGATGTGTGTACACCGGAATGGTTGAGGGAAGCTAACCATTCCAGTGATTATTGGCACATTTAGTGTGTGTGTGTGGTGAGAGTAGTCATTTTCAAGAAAATCCATTGTGATTCAGTTACCATGCCATACAATAGATGTCTTTATTCTTTTTAAAAATAATAACATGTTTTGCATGTGTGTATGTCTATGGAGCACATGCATGCCAGGTACCCAGGGAGGCCAGAAAAGGCCATTGAATCCCCCAGGACTGGAGTTACAGATGGTTGTAAGCTGCCATTTGGGTTCTGAGAATGGAATCCAGGTCCTGTGAAAGAGCAGCTAATGAGTGCTTGTAACCGCTTAAGCCCATCTCCAGCCCTACTTTATTCTTCATGACTGAAACTTTGTGCCCTCAGACAGTCTTTGTCCTCCCCAGTCCCCACTCCACCAGGCTAGCCATCACTTCACTCTATGCTTCTCTGAGCTAAACTTTATTTGTTAATGGTTTTATTCAAAAGCTCTTGTCTCTATAACTTAAAAAGATACTTTTCTGCCACAGAATTTCTCCCAGCTCTTTGAAGGAGTATCACAATTTGTTGTGTGACAAAACTTTCCTGAGGACACACAAAATACATGTCTACTCACCACTAATAGGGAATCTGTGACAGGTCAAAGTACAGATATCACCAGAGTCCAACCTGGTGAACCGTAGGTTTTATTTTTTTAATGAATTTTTTTATTATTACAGTTCATTCACTTTGTATTCCAGCTGTGGCCCCCACCCTTGTCCTCTCCTAATCCCACCTTCTCTCCCTCCCTCCCTCATCTCCTCCATGCCCCTCTCCAAGTCCACTGATAGGGGAGGACTTTCTCTCCTTCCATCTGACCCTAGCCCATCAGCTCTCATCAGGGCTGTCTTTCATAGTCTTCCTCTGTGGCCTGGTAAAGCTGCTCCCCCATTAGGGGGAGGTGATCAAAGTGAGCTCAACTTTTATATACTACATGTAAGTGAGATCATGCCACATTTGTCTTTCTGTGTCTGTTTCATTTAACATAATGGCTCCTATGTAATCCACCTTAGCATAAAAGTATTACCTTTGTGCATTTATACCACATAGATTGGTTATATATCTTACTGTGGCTAATGAACATGATGTCAGATGTCTCAGTGCATTCATTTCCTCTGATACATGTCTCCTGGTGGGATTCTATAGTACTTTGGCTTTCATCATGCTTCTGTTATTCTGCCACCAACATGCAAGGTTTTCATTTCCAACACATTTCATTTTCTCTCTCTCCAAGCAATGTGGGCATTTTAGCAATGTTGATTACTCCAGTCTGCTAATTTATTTGTATCTTTTAAAAATTATTTTCTTTTATTTTTATTAATTACAGTTTATTCACTTTGTAGCCCAGCTTAGCCCTTCTCATCTCCTCCTGATTCCACCCTCCCTCCCTCTTCTCCTATGACCTAACCCCATTCCAATGATAGGGGAGGTCCTCCCCTTCCATCTGACCCTAGTCTATCAGGTCTTATCAGGACTGGCTTCTTTGTTTTCCTCTGTGGACTGGTAAGGCTGCCTTAGGTGAAGATGATAAAAAAAAAAAAAATTCACAAATCTTTTGCAGTTTCCAGTGTACATATCTTTTATCTCCTTGTTGAACTTTTATCAAGTATTTACTTTTTGTAGTTTTGTAGTAGGATTGTTTTTCTGGATTTTCCTTTGACAGCTAATTGCTGGTGTGTGGAAACACTGTTAATGCTTTTATGCTTTTATGCTGACTTAAACAGGACAGGAACTTACTTTGTTCAGGCATCAGGCTTAGTATTTGTTTAATTAATGAGAATCTAAGGACTCTTTGAAATCTAATTTGCCAGCTTATAAAGTTAGCCTGAATGTTACTAAAACCAAATCTATACTTTTGTTATTTTTCTTTTTGAGATAGGGTCTCATTATGTAACACTGGCTAATGGGCCATCTGACTCACAGAGATCTGATTGCCTCCCAGGTGCTGAGATAAAAGGCTGGACACAGCACCTGTCTCTAACAAGTCCTTATTCCATTTAACACACCTTTCTGCCTGTGAGTTTTTAAATATTTCTTAGTTTCTATACTTAATTTATTGGAATTTATTATTTACTTCTTTTTCTAAAACCTTGAGTCCCAGAGAACCATAAGAATTAAGTGTTTAACCTGTCTGCCATGTTTCAGTTAAAAAGTTAGTTTATTTTGTCTGCACTTTCCTATCACGATTCATGATTGGAAGCAGTCAGGGTAGGAACTTGAAGGCAGTAGCAGATGCAGAGGCCATGGGGAGTGCTGATTACTGGAAAGTTTGCTTCTCCTGGCTTGGTCATCCTGTAGAACCCAGGACCACCAACCCAGGGATGGCACCACCCACAGTGGTCTGGCCCCTCCCACACCAAGCACTAATTAATAAAATGCTCTACAATCTTGCCTGTAGGCTGTTTTGTGGAGGCATGTTTTTCAGTTGAGGTTGTCTCTCAGATGACTTTGGCTTGTGTAGAGTTAACATAAGAACTAATCAGCATATTCACCTAACCCAAAATATCACCGTGTTCAAAAGACTAAAGAGACTGTCTGCAATTTCATTTTTATTCTCTTGAGTCATTGTACCTTTCAAATCTGTTTTGTTAGAACTGTACATGCCCTGACCCCCAGTTGTACCTTATTGTTAGATTGTGATAAATTTCTCTTTTCCAAAACTGGCCTTTTCTACTTGTTATGATCAGTTAGGTCATTGTTTTGTTTTCCTGAACTATTACAGTAGCCCCCTGTTATGGGCAAAATTGTATCATACTTCTTGTCTAATTCTTATCCTGAAGCAATTCATCCACCCCACCTTCTTTAGGAAGTGTTATGTAGAAATAGAGCCTGTAGAGGAGTAATTGAGGTTAAATAGGTCATAAGGGTAGACCTGGAATCCAACAGAATTGGTGCCATTTGAAGAAGAAGATGGTATGCTAGAGCTGAAGGAGGTAGCCATCTGATGCAAGTCAAGAAGAGATCCCTCAGCTAGATGGTGCTTTGATTTGAGAGCTCCAGTCTCCAGAAAAGAAAACTTGATCTTTGTTTTATACACTCAGTGTGTGGTATTTTGTTGTGGCAGCCCGAGGAGACTAACATAGCTCTCAGTGTTTATCCCACCTATCTTAGTTACTGTTCTGTTGTTGTGAAGGGATGACCAAGGAAACTAGAGAAGAAAGCATTTAATTGGGGCCTTCTTAGAGTTTCAGAGGGTGAGTTTCACAGTGGGGAGCATGGCAGCGGGCAGGCAGGCATTGTGCTGGAGCAGTAGCTGCGAGCTTACATCTTACCCACAGGTTGGAGGCTGGGTGGGTGAGGATGCAGAGGGAGGGTGACTGACTGGGAATGGCATGGGTTTCTCAAGCCCCAGAACATACTTCATTGGCACACCTCCAACACCACACCTAATACTTCCTAAACAATCCACTGTCTGGAAACCAAACATTCAGGGACCCTGCCTCCAATACAACAGAATACCCAAAAAATGGCTGTAGCCGTAGTATAATCACGCACCATTTGCTCTTGTTTATGATACACTGCAACTTTGGTCAGATTATTAGATTTAGTAGGAATGCTCTTTCATTTCTGCCTGTTAGAATCCTTTACCTTTCCATTGGACAAGGCTGTGGCTTCTCTGATGTCTTCTCCATTTCTCCCAACTCGATGTAGCTTTGTGTTCATAAATTCTGCCACATAGAATTTTCCCTTTTTTGGCCGACACATTTCCCCTGTCTGACATGCAATAGTTTCTCAATGAATATTTTAATTCATTATGGGTATATATATATATATATATATATATGAAATTTGTTGTTTCTAACTCCTACAGTATTTAACAGTGTAGGGAGTAAGTTTAAATTCTATTGGTGCCATTAGGACTCCTTGTTTGTGTTACATAATGCTTTGTAGAACAGACCTTTAATGTAATTTTCTTACAGACTATTTCCTCTAGTCCATTATATCAAGGAAATTCCTAAACTGTACATTCAAGTCCAGGCACACCATACTTTCCGAAACATTGGTTTCTCACTTGTTTAAAAGAAGGAGAAGGAAGGGAGAATGCCCTTGAGAACAAGAGACTGCTCTGAATGCTGGCAGTCCTAGTTAGCCTTGACACACAGGGGATGAACAAACATCAGCTGAGGCATTGCCTCCGTCCGATTGGCCTATGGACACTCCTGGGAGGCATTTTCTTGAATGCTGCCTGATGGCGGAGAGCCTTGCCATGCCTGAGCGCTTAGCCCTGGGTTAGATAATGAAGTTGTCAGAGAAGAACAAACAGCCAGTAAGCAGCGTTCTTCTGTGGTGCTGTAGGCTTCAGTTCTTGACTCCAGGTTCCTGCTTGCCTGAGCTCCTGCCTTGACTTACCCCGACGATATAGACCCGTTTATATAGACCCCTTCCTTCCCAAGTTGTTTCTGGTCTGTATTTCACACAGCCACAGAAAGAAAACTGGGACAGCAGTATTGATATAATTGTATGCAAATTCTTACTTAGGTTTTTGTTTTTTTTTTTAAATTAGTTTGTTGTTATTTTTCTTGTTTTTCAGATATTAGGTCATGCAGTCGGCGAACACAGCTTTAACTCGTCTTTTTTTCCTTTTTAAATTCATCTTTCAAGTGTATGTTATTGACATCCAAGTTGTTTTCCTCCTCATTTCCTGTTTGTGTTCAGTCTCCCCCGACTCCACCCTCCTCCTGACCCCCACCTCCTGATCTTCCTGTCCATCCGTGAATCATTTCTTCTAATGCTTAATGTTTATGACCTACATTTTTAATTCATTTTGCTACTTTGTTCCTAAATAATTATTTATTCCTTTTGCTTACTACATTTTTCTTTTACCTGTCTTTATTGCTATTTTATAGCTTTTAAAACTAAGAAATATGCCAGACGCTGTGGCCCATGCCTGTAATCCCAGCACTCGGGGAGGCAGAGGCAGGCGGGTTGCTATGAGTTCAAGGCCAGCTTGGTCTATAGAGTGAGTCCAAAACAAAAATATATATATTTCTTTTTTGTGGTTTTCTTGAGACAGGATTTCTCTGTGTAGCCATGGCTCTCTCCTGGACTCACTTTGTATATGAGGCTGCCATTGAATGCAAAGGAAACTCACGCCCGACTCATATATTTTAATATCTAACTTCTATTGGAATTTTTAAAAGTATTATTTATTTATTATATATACAATGTTCTGTCTGCATGTACACTGCATACCCAGAAGACACCAGATCTCATTAGAGATGGTTATGAGCCACCATGTGGTTGCTGGGAATTGAACTCAGGACCTTTAGGAAGAACAGCCAGTGCTCTTAACCTCTGAGACATCTCTCCAGCCCCTTTATTGGAATTTTTGTAAGTATCTGTCAGTCTTGATTTTTGTGTTCTCTTATTTGCCTGAATTGTATATAAGTTCATTTGTTTGCTTGTTTGCTTTGAGACGGGCTCTACTATATAGCCTGTGCTTGCTCAGATTCGCAGTCCTCCTCTGCTAGCCTCTGAAGTACTAGGATATATGCGTGTGCCATATCTGTTTCTAGATTTTAATTTCTTTTGATGTGTGCATTTTATTTTATATGTGTGTGTTTCTGGTGCCTGTGGAGGTCAGAAGAAGGAGTCAGATCCCCTGCAACTGGAGGTACAGACCATGTGGGTACTAGGACCAGAATTCAGGTTCTTTTATAACAGGAGCAAATGCTCATACCTCCTGTGCCATCTCGCCAACCTCTGTTGTTAGTTTTGGGTTTTTTGTTTTTGTTTTTTACATTTGTTTTTATTTATGTGTATGTCTGTATTTTTATTTGAGTGAATGCCATGTTTGTGCTGGGCTAATGGAGGCCAGAAGAAGGTGTCAGAACCCCTGGAGCTGGAGTTACCGTCAATTGCCAGCCAACTGATGTGGGACCTCTGGAAGAGCAGGAAGTCTTAATGCTGAGCCATCTCTTCAGCTATAGTTTTTACTTAACAAATTATTAGCTTCTAAATTGACAGTGTTGTGATCAGAGACTGTTGCAGGCACTCTTTCTAGTTTCTGCATCTCTGAAGCTTTCTTTGTGATATGTCAATTTCTTTGGATCTATAACATTATTCAAAAAGAACAGATTCTCTGATGTCAGGGTATGGTTTTGAAGATTTATAATATGCACCTTATTAACATTTCATTAGGCCTTTTATATATGTAACATATATTTTCTTGATTTCTTCTGTACTGGTATAATGAATTACTAGTGTGTTTCTGCTGATTCTGCCTTGCCTATATTGTAGTCTATTTTATGAAGGTGCTATACCTAGTTTATATTTAGATACTCAGAACTGTTATGTTTTTGCTTTGGATTCTGGCCACTTACTGTAAAGGTGTCTTTATTTCTTGTGGTGCTTTGGGGCCTGAATTCTCCTATATGAGCTCTCAGGCATTCAAGTCTGCTTCATTTGCAAGTGCCCAGCCTCTTTGCCTATTCTCTTATTTTTAACCTTTGTGAACAAGGCAAATGAGTTAAGCTCATTTACATTTATTGATCCAGCTTACTATCGAGTGTCTTAGAGGAATGAGCTTGACTTGCAAATGCACTATTAGAGCCACCTTGGTGGTTTACAGCGCCGTGGGGAAGACGTTGTAAACACAGCTCATGTCAATGATCCTGTCTATGTTTACTACATTTGTATAATTAAGAATACTTGGCAGTTTTGAGTCCAGGCCAGCCAGGGCTCTGCTACACAGAGAAACCGTGTTTAAAAAAAGAAAAAATTATTTGGCAGTTTTATGAAAAAACGTGACTATTCTAAGCCAACAACTTGAATGTTTCAAAATTATCTGACGTCCCTGGGTGACATGGTGTTGTGCCTTCTACCAAGTGTGGGTCCCAGGGATCAAACTCAGGTCAGTGGGACCTTTACCTGCTGTACCATCTCATGGGCTCTAATGTATACTTCCCCCCCCCCCTTCTTTAAGGGTTTCTCTATGTAGCCCTGGCTGTTCTGGCTGGTCTCAGATCCACCTGTCTCTGCCTCCCTGGTACTGGGCTCAAAGGTGTGCGCTACCACTGACGGGCTCCTGATGTGTACTCTTTAAAGGAACACCTTCATTCAGAAAATCTTACCGGTTTCTTAAGGCAATCTCACCAGTACAGCTCGGTGGGAAACAAGGAGAATCTTCATACAGAAGTGTAGAATAAAAATAAAGGAGTATGCCTTAAGTTTTGTGAAAGAATTGCCAGAAGCATCTGTTTAGGCTGCTGCTGCCTGTGTACTGTTCTTTAGCCCAGAGGTGTTTCCCCCCTTTAGTATGGTGGCTAAATATGCCATATAGAGGGAACGGATAGTCTCTAGCACAAATTTAAATTTCTGAAATCTCCTTTCTTCATTAGTTTTCATGTGCCTCAGTTTTCTCTGTTCTGTAATTTTCTGTTTATTGCCATATTTCCTCATCTCTCTTTCTGGCCCTAGTTTTTGCTTCGTTGCTTTTTGGATTGTTGTTTTTTCTGTCTTTTGAGACAGAGTTTCATTACATAGGCAAGGCTGATGTTAAACTTATAATTCTTTTCCCTAGTGCTGGGTACAAGTGTGTGCTACCATACCTGGCTTAGGTAGTCATTTTAAACCATACACACACACACACACACACACACACACACGCACACGCACACGCACATGCACACGCACACGCACGCACACAAATACTCTTCTGCTTGAGTAAACCTTGAATAGGTACCAATTAAAGTATCTGGAGTCTTGGTTGAAGAAAAGGATGTGGCTTACTGCATCTCAGAACATGCCACCAGAGCTCAGAAGTGCTTCCTACCCCTGGCCCAGCCTCCTCCCTCTGCTCCTGTTCTCTGAATTGATTAGACGTCACCACATAGTCAAAGCTGGGGAAAGGTAACTAAAGTCATGGCTTCCTTATACAAATGTGGTCCTGCTGTGGCCTGGGAGATAAAGCCAGTCTCCCCTGCACTTAAACCATTGTGTTAAGGGTGGGTGGATGTCCAAACAAGATCAGGATGTTAGGAACAGTCATGGAAAACAAAGGTGCCTGCTAAATTCCATTTGTACAAATGAGTTTATTTATGGTAATCTTGGAAAACAAGAAATAGCAATGAATCTGGCACTGAAACAGATACTACACCGAAAGATATGCTTGCTTGTCTGGGGAGAAGTAAATGGAGCAGAGGCTGGGAAGTGGTGAACTCCAGGTAGGGACAGGATCAGAAAGGATTCAGGTAAAGATCAAGCCCGGAAGGTATTTCTAAAGGGAGGAAAGCAAACTTCAAGGGCCAGCTTGGCTGGCTGCAGATTTTGCCTTAGGTCATCACACTCTATTGTTTGTATAGCTCATAAATAAACCAGCAGCTCTGGATACTTGAGCACAGTTGGAAGCTGAGGTCGGAACTGCAAGCATTTCTTTCTTAATTGAGTCATCTGGGAAATCACCTCTGGTTGTTTGTGGGGTCTTCGGACAAAAAGGGAATGCATAAGCATGTGATGGTGAAGAGCAGGGTCAGCAGTGTGGTTTGCAGGGCTCAGTGCAAAGTGAAAACTCAGGGCTCCTTGCTAAAAACTTAGTAAGAGCTTGCAGATGTTGACAGCCTTAGCCACACACTCATGAAGACCCCCACCCTTTTTCAGTGAGGAATAGTGCTTCTTGTAGAATCGAAAAGGGCAAGTGGTTCCCTGCCATCCCTTCAAAGCCCCTTGCTGTGTAGCTTTACCGTGGCTGTGTAGCACCGTCTGAGTGTGCTCTCTGTTGGGTCACAAAGAAACCTGGAACAAATGGCTAACCGTGGTGTCTATTGCTATACCCAAACACACGCTGGCCTGTAGGCTCTCTCAGCGTCTCGAGTACCTGTTACCAAGTTCTAGCTCATCTTAGCTCTTCTCACCATGCCCCTTACCCTACACCTCTCCAGCCCAAGAGTTTTGCTTCCCTTCCTCCAGCTTCTCTTTCCATATAACCCTGCCATTTCAGCTGTGTGCTCTTCTTGACACCCTCCTCTCTTGGTTTTCTTGGTCCTTGGCTCCTCTCTTGGTCCACTTGCCCTCTTTCCTCTTCCTCTCTCACCATGGCCCAGTTTAGGCTGCACTCTCCCTCATATCCACAATAAAATCCTTCTCTTCAACTGTACTTTGGAGCTGTCATGTCTCCATTTCATTTAGTATATGAAAATCTATTTTTATAGATAATATATACTAAATAATACGTATTTAGTATATAATTATAAAGCAGTTCCTTGACTCCAGTTCTGCAGCTGAGGACAAAGCATTTAAAATTTCTCAGGCTTTACTGTTTTCATTTGTTATGAGTGGTCTAGACCAATAGTATTTGAATCTGTTATTTTAATGCTATAGACTCATTTTTTTCCCTTAAAACAAAGAAAAAAACGTTCAGAGTTTGATATGGTCCAAACTAGTGTTGAAACCTAATCTCCAGTGTGATGATATTAAGAAGTAGAGCCTTTAGGAGGTGACTGTGTCATGCAGATGGATCCTTCATGAATGGAATTAGTGTCTTTATAAAGGGCTGAAGAGACCAGGGTTATTCCCTCTCCCCATGTGAGGTCACAGCAGATAGATGGCCATAGTATGAGGAAGTGGGTTTCGCCAGACACCCCTTCTTCAAGCATCTTGACCTTGAACTTCCCATTTGTGATGGTTAATCCCAGTTGTCATTTCGATGGAATCTGGAATCTTAAGAGATACCACTCTATGCCAGTCTGTGAGATTATGTCCTGCAACGGTTAACTAAGTTGGGAAGACCCTTCCCCATAGTGGCAGCACCTTCTGGCAGCCAAGATATAAGAGGTCTGAGAGAAAAGCAGAGCTGCTTTTGCCTGCCTGCCTTCACCCCTTGCTGGAGAGTGCATCTACTTTGTTGGTGCTGCCGCCTCCATCCTCTGCTGATCAAAGCATAATTTCTTCAGCCTTTGAACATAGATCAAAGACCAGTGGATCCGCTGGACACCTCTAGGTCTTCCCTGCCAGATTAGGATGTCTGAGACATCCATCCTTGTAGATTGAGCAGCTGCTGGGTTCTCAGCCTCTTCAACATGCACAAAGCCATGTTTAGAACATCTGGGATCTGTCATTCTATTGGTTTTGTTTTTCTGTTGGATTCTATCTAATACACTAACTGTTAGAACCATAAAAAAATAAGTTTCTAGTATTTTGTTATGGTAGCCTAACTGGACTAAAACAGAGCTCCAAGCGCAAAGTGGTACTTTTCTGATTAAAATCTCCTCTCTTGTAGAAGGTTCTGGGATTCACAGAAAAATCTGGTATTTTTATTTAGATCAGAGTTGCAAATTGCATCCTTCAGATCACACCTGTCCACCCTGTGTCTTTGTGCATAAAGTTTTATTAGAAAATAGCTACACGTATTTGTTTTTAAATTTTGTTTTGTTTTTTCAAGACAGGGTTTCTCTGTGTAGTCTTGGCTGTCCTGGATTCACTTTGTAGACCAGGTTGGCCTCTGCCTTCCTGAGTTTTGGGACTACAGACATGTGCTCCTGTACCCGGCTATTTATTTGTTCTTATATTGGTTAGCAGAGCTGATAATACTCCATAGGTTACTTTTTGAGGAGACTTGTTGCGTTGCCTTGATATCACTATGTAGACCAGGCTGGTCCTAGCTTGTGGCAATTTTCCTGTCCTAGCTTGTGAATTTACATGTATGTGATATTGTTCCTAATTTACTCATTATTTCTTAACTGAAAACCTTTGCTTTTTAACCTAAATGATTTATTCCAGTGATGGGAAGATGCCAACTACTGGGCTTGGAGCAATGGACAAGAAAGGGAGGCAAGAAGTTAGCTAGACAGGAAGAGGTATGTGGCCCATGGATATAGATACTGAAACCAAGGCAGGAGCCCTGTTGCTAACACAGAGATACAAGAATGATGTGACAAGTAGCAAGTTTGTCTTACATTTAGCTTTTTTAAAACTATGAATTATTCTAGGACTTTCTCTCTATACAAGTCTGGATCCTCGATCCTTGTGGGAGAATAGAGGTGGAGAATGGAGAAATATGGGGGCAGGACCCAGGTGAGTCCTCATCAAAGTTAGAGAGATGAGAAGGTAATGGTCCCACAGAACATGACAGTGAAATACTCATGTCTACAGTGAACTGAATATTGAGACTAAATAGAAGGGAAAATCTCAGAAGGGTATAGTAATGACTGATTGAAAACAAAACAGTCTGTTTCCTAAACACTTGGGGTGGGTACTGTAAAAGAAATGGAATTGCACAGGTGCACAAATCAATTTCTGAGTGTGTGTAACAAATATTTCTAGAATGTTTCTACTAGAAATACTTTTGCAGGAAAATAAAATGGCTATGGAGAATAATTCTGTGTGTTTTAGGTTCCCTGTGGTAGTTCTAAACAAAGATTCCAAGGTAAGTTTTTCAAACCCACTGAACCTGTACATGAGGCTTTGGCAGACATTGTGAGCTGAATTTAGATGCATTCAATTAATGTACTGAAAGCATGACCCCTAGTAACTCCAAGTATCACTGTGTTTGCAAATAGGACCTTCAAAGAGGTGGGTAAGTTAAAATCATGTCAGCAATTTGGATGGCTGAAAAAGGTGTAAGGAATCATACTATTTACCTAAACAAACAAACAAACAAACAAACAACCCTACTTAATTCAGCATACAAATATATATATATATATATTTGTTCTTTTAATATATATTAGTATATTTTATATTGCTATATATTAAATTAACTTTTATCTTTTGGTTTGACGGTGCTTCCTCCCAGAGCAGAAGACCACCTAACAAAAACCACAATCCTAAACTGGGCATAATGGCACATGATTTTAATTCCAGTACTTGTGAGGCAGAGAGGCAGGCTGATCTCTTTGAATTTGAGGACAGCCTGGTCTGCATAGTTCCAGGACAGCTAGGGCTACAGACTTTTTTTTTGTCTCAAAGTTAAAATAACAACAACAAAAATATCAATACCAGACATGAAAAGCCCCCCTTTGAATTGTTGGCTAGTAGTCTCAAAGAGACTCCCCCAAACACCCAGCCTATTGCTGTTGCTCTTAGTTAACCCCTACTTCCCACCCAGAAATAGGGCTGAGAAGCCCTTGAGGTAAAACTGACCTGAGTGCCTACTTCTTAAGAGGTAACAAAAGCCATTGATTCCATGTCAGCAATAGTCTCTGTTCCCCTTACTAGGGTGCCCACTTGGATACTGAGCTACCATGGGCTACATCTAAGCAGGGGTTCTAGGTTATATCCATACATGGTCCTTGGTTGGAGAAACAGTCTCATAAAAGATGCCTGTGCCCAGATATATTTGGTCCTTGTGGAGCTCTCATTCTCTCCAGGACATACTAACTCCCCCTTCTTTCATATGATTCCCTGTACTCTGCCAAAGGTTTGGTTATGAGTCTCAGTATCTGCTTTGATACACTGCTAGGTAGAGACTTTCAGAGGCCCTCAGTGGTAGGCTCCTGTCCTGTTACTTGTTTTCTCCTACATCCAGTGTCCATCCCATTTGACATGAACTCAATGGCTGGCTCTTTGACCTCCCCCCCACCCAAGGGAGGAGCAGCCCTGCTAGGCCAAAGAGGAGGACTTGTGGCCAGGTCTGAAGATACCTGATAAAACAGGGTCAGATGAAAGGCGAGGAGGTCCTCCTCAATCAGTGGACTTAGAAAGGGTTAAGGAGAAGATGAGGGAAGGAGGGTGGGATTGGGAGGGAATGAGGTAGTGGGATACAGCTGGGATACAAAGTTAATAAACTGTAACTAATATTAAAAAAATAAAAATTTAATTAAAAAAAAAGTAACAAAAGGCACCTAGTGAGTGTCCAAAGGAGAGAGGCAACCTGTGGTTTCACCCAGCTGTGACACCTATGAACTACATCAATAGTCATCATGGCATGATAACTCTACAGGTCCAGCAGTGATGGTAACCAACAGTTCTGATTGGAGGTAAGACCTGTTCAATAAGTGGATACCTGGTCCAGAAAACCTAGCTAACTCATCAGTGCTAGCAAAATGGAAAATAAGTAAATAAAAGGAGAACATGACAGCTCCTAGTTATGGAACAGGAGAAAGTTTATTGTAGGTATGAGGGAGAGCATAGCGGGAGGCAGAGACATCTGGAGGAGTCCAGACTGGATATGACCAGCAAACTGAACTAGGTCATGTGATAAGAGACTGGAGGAGAGAAGAAAAGAGAGGAAGCTGGAGTAGTGACCAAGAGGCCAAAATGGCCAAAAAGGACCCTGTGGCCAAAATGGCTGGCTTATATAGGGGAAGAACAGCTGAGGAAAGGGCATCCCATCCCAGTCCCTGGACTGGAGAGGTTTAGGGGGTAAAATATGCCAGCCAGGAGGTCCCTGTAACAGGTAGAGTCTGAGGGATGCTGGGAGAAACTGGTGGCCAGCCTCAGCTTTGGTATGTTAATAGCGACCTCAGTTAGCTGTTTGTCCCAGGTTTGAGACCTAACACTAGTGAAATCATGCTTATTGGATGAGAATCTACAACCACTGAACCCAGCATAATACCTAAGAACAATCAATGAACATTTGCCTCTCTCTCCACAGATAAGGATAGTCTTCACTCCTCATCAAGGACGTTTTTCTTTGCAAGAAAGACCACTACAGAAAGCTACAACCCATCAAAATGCAGAGTTGTGGAACCTATCCCAATGTATATATCTACAAAACACTTGCACACACAAGGCTCAGGGGACATTGTACAAGACAGGTCAAAAAGATTGCAAGAGCCGGATGATCCAGGACTTGGCTGGGAGATTGTGTCTCCTAGTAACATCAGAAGCTGTAAAGTCTCACCCATGTGACCTTCCAAATGTGAGCTAAACAAGGACACACACATTCCAAACTGGATGGGGGAAAGCCTGAGACGCCTCAACACTACACAAAGAAATACAGGCAACTAAATTATGCTAGGTGCAGGAAAGGTGGCCCTTCCCAGGGAGCAGCACACTGATTAAGTTATCTAGTGCCTTAAATGGCTAGCTCTTATCTAGCATAGGTAGAAAACTATATGGACTTAACAGAGTATATTTGGGGATATATATATGATATACAAATACATATATGCATGCAATAACAATTGATGAAAAGAGAGGCCATAGTTTGAAGGAGAGTGGGGAGGGGTACATGGGAGGGTTTGGAGTGAGGAAAGGGAAGGGAGAAATCTTGTAATCAAAATACAATATCAAAAATAAAAGAAAAAAATGAGTAATCCAATTTGACCAGTATCTTTGTGTAAAGTAGAAATTCTGGTATAGAGACACCAGGATATACTTTCAGAGTGATGACCATTTGAGGTCCCAGAGAAGGCAGCCACCTGCCAGTCAAGGAGGCCTCCAAAGAAAATATGTCCCAGGGGCTTCTGTGGAGGCTGGTGCACCAAACAAGGACCATGCATGGAGAGGACCCAGGCTCCCTGCTCAGATGTAGCCTATAGGCAGCTCAGTCTCCATATAGATCACCTAGTAAGGGGACCAAGGGTTGTCTATGACATGGACTCTGTTGCCTGCTCTTTGATTACTTCCCCTGGTGAAGTGGCCTTGTAGGCCACATAGGAAGAGGATGCAGGTAGTCCTGAGGAGACTTGATTGTCTGGGGTCAGTTGGTAAGGAAGGAGGGCTCCCCCTTTCTGAGGACTAGGGGATGAAGATGGGGAAGAGGGAGGGAAGGAGGGTGGGATTGGGAGGAGACAAGGGAAGGGGCTATGATCGAGGTGTAAAAATGATTAAATTAATAACAATAATAAAAGAATTGGAAAAAGAAAATATATGTCAACATTTAAAAAATTAAAATAATGGTTATTTTATGTGCGTGTATGTGTGTCGAGAGCATATGTAAGCACAAAAGCAGAGAACAATTTTTCAGGAGTCAATTCTGTCCTTATGAAATAGAGTCTGAGGATTGAGCTCAGGTCATCATGTTTGCACTGTAAGTATTTATATCCCCTGCACCATCTCACTGTCCCTAAATCTGTCAATTTTTTTGATATACAGGTAACAATAACAAATGAATTTATTACATGTGACCTTTGAAAGTCTACACAGATGATTCTGATAGTCACAATGGTTGAGAATCACTTGGCTTAAGTTAGGATATAAACCCAGGAGGAAGAAAATTGGAGAGTGCCAAAAATATGGGAAGCATTGTCTATCTAATAAATATCGAAGAATAATAAGCTTGAGCTTGTGTTGCCCAACGGGGCTTTCGTTTTTTGTTTGCTGTGTACATGAAGCACTTTCTATGCCACTCTAGCATATCTTGTGTTTGAGGTTGAACAAGTTTCATCTTTTTTGGGGAACCTTGCCTCCAGCCAATCAGAGCAGGCACATTTCTGATTTGTGTTCTGTTCTTGTCTCCCATCTGTTCTCATGTACAAGACACAAAAGCCAAAATACGAAGGACTGTCTTTTAAGCTAAGTGCCATTTTCAGTCCCATAATCACGGTGTTCTCCATAGCTTGTATCAATTCCATTTCTCAAAGAGTTGCAGCAGCTTGTTTAGATCAGAGAAGCACTTATTAAGCACATTTGGCTCTGATGAAGACAAATTCATGTTCTAATGATCTTTATCTGTCTGAAAATAGCAAGTCTCCACTATGTTAGTTTCTGCGCAGAGAATATTAATGTTTACTCTTCTTCACTGATAATGAATTGAAATGGCTTTTGACAAATCACCCTGTTCTTCTACAATCCCTCCCCCACCCAACTCCTTAACCTCTTGAGTCTGGAATTTCCTCTGTAGATCAAGGTGGCCTTCAATGTGCAGATTCTGGAAATTCACCTGCTTCTGCCTCCTGAGTGCTAATGTTAAAGGCGTATCCCAACATGCCAGACATGAAAGGCCTCTTCCTTTCTCTTATTGTTTAACATGGGCTGTGCCTCTGCATCAGAAAAATAAAAAGACCCTTCCAATATCTGCCACGTGGCAGGTGGTGTGATTCTTCCACTGGTGGGACCACTACAGCCATTGTGATACTGAATCACAGTCCTCCACAACTCTCACCGTGGAGGTCATCCTGAGGTGTGCCGTTGTGGCTGCCAGAGGTTGGCTCTCCTGGCAGCCTCTACCCTGAAAACTACACACTCCTAATTTCCAGAGCCCTCACTCTACTTCCTCTCTCCCCTTCTGAGCATTTCCAGGTGCTCCTACAGTGGGTCCTTCAGCTCTTAGGATGAGCATGGCTACTGCATACACAACAAATGACCCCAGCCTTACCAGCACGTAAGCAGCTATGGCTGGGCTCTAGAACATAAGTATGCTGCCATCCCCAGTATACCCTGACTCGCATTACTGGGGTCCTTCATGCCTGCAGTTGCATATGGCAGCTGAGATCATATATGCTGCTCAGACCCAACCTATGTTGCCACATAAGTGGCACATGCTGGCTCTATGATCAAGCACATATGGATCACTGGACCTTGTGTTCCTATTGGCTCTTGTCCTTTGCTTGTTTGCATTGCCCTTTGCTCTCAAAGTGGACTCCTTGTATTTCTCACCACGGAGCACGATGTAGCTGTTAGTGTCGTGGACCAGGCATCTTAAGCTGATATAGCTGTGCCCCACAGCCTTAACTGAGACTCGTGCCAGTATGGAAGATTCCTTCAAATATGCACAGACCTATGCAAGTCTACATGGACCACAAAGAATTAGAGAAACATGACACTGACAAAGTAACACAGTAAACCCAACATCTATTTGACTTTTAACTCCTAAGAGATGGGACTTTACAAACTGCCTGATAAAGTCAAAATAGTTGATCTAAAGAAGTCCAGTGAGTTCTCAGGACATAGCTCTTTGTCAGTGAGTCAAAATTCCAGTATGGACACAAAAGATACATTTGAGGCCAGACCCTCAAGAAGCTATTGGGAATTGATAGCTGCTGAGGGAAAGAGTCATTTTTCTTTGGGGATATTGCCTTGGTAGGTTGTACCTAGTTCACACTCATGTGCATATGGGTGGCACTAATTGGACCCAGTGGGTTATTAAAGGAGAGAACATGAAGTTGGGAGAGAGACATATTGAGGAGAACATATTGGATGGGTCAATGAGGTTGTATATATATGTGTGTTTGTGAAATGTTCAAAGAGTAAATAAAATTATTTAAAAAGTGAAAGGATAAAATAAAAGGCTGAAGAAACTTTTTGAAGTTTTATTAAGTTTAATATTTTTATTAATTCTTTGAGAATTTAATACATGTGTACATGCATTTTGATAATATTAACTCCATTCTTCCCCTACTATCTCTTCCCAGATTTACACCCACCTCCTATTCCCTTCACTACTTCTTATCCTCTTTTATTTTCATTTTTTTTTACTAGCCCACTAAATTTAGTTTTTAGTACCTGTATGCTTGTGGGACATTTGAAATTTTGAGGCATCGCTCACAGCTAACATTTGCATTCGAGGATCACAGAAGGGAATAGAGAATGAAACAAACCAAAACAAAGCAAACCAAACAAATCAAAATCACAACCAAGCTTATTTAAAGAAATATTCCCAAGACTTTCCAAGCTTGGAAAAATACATGGATATTTAGGTACATAGAGCTCAAAGTTCCCATAGAAGACTTCACTGAGATATATTACAATCAAACTATAAAACATTTAGGACAAGAGAGGGAATTTTGAAAGCAACAAAAGCAAAGAAACATCACATATAAGAAAGCTTTTATATTGTAATCAAAAGACTTCTCAGCACAAACCTTGTAGTTTGAGAGAGCATGAGATGTTATATTTAAAGTGATGAAAGAAAGCAACTGTCTAGTGAAAAGTTTTGTTGCTGTTTTGTTTTCTGGCAAAACTGTCATTCACAATGGAAAGTTAAGGACTTTCTCAGACAAAAGCTGAGGGAGGACCTCTTATGCATATTCTATAATCAATGGCAATGGTTAGTAACTTATTGTATATTTATTATTTGGTAAGAAATTAGGTCTTATGTTTTCACCACAAAAACACAGCACAGGCAGGTATTCGAAGTTGTGGATATTAATTTAGTTGTGCAAATTATTTCTGAATGTGAATATTTATCAAATATCATGTACATGTATCAAACACACGTACAACATCCTTAGTCAGACCTAAGGAAACCTAGAAAATAAGGACCATTTGTGCTTCTCAGTTCCCCCATGATGTTTCTCTACCGACCCTGCATATTCAGTCTTCATGCCACAGGCTCTGTTATCCCTTTGCATTCACTGCTAGGATGATCAGAACCAGATCAGGACTTCCATTTTCTACTGAGCATATTATAAACTCATCATTCATGCTATGTTTTCCACTTATCACCATTCCCTCTTCACTTGTTTCACTTTCTGTAAAGTTTAATTAGGCATATTGAAGTCTTGAAAGAAGCAGATCTTACCTCCTCCAGCATTAAACTGAAGAGTAAGTAGTAAAGAAACAACGGGACTGCTTCTAGGTTTCAGAAACATGAGAACATTTCCCTCATGGGAACAATAAACAAATCAATCTGGTCCTTGCCTTTGTACTTCCTCCTGGTGGCTTCAAATGCTTATCCACCTGTTACAGACACATTCCCCCTCTCCCCCCCCGACATTTATCTGTCTATCTGTCTGTCTCTCTTTCTGCACCTAAGCAAATGCTTTTTGTTGCAGGATATTTGATTCCCATTGTGAATTCCGAGATTGTGAACTATAAAAACCTGTTCCTAATTGTGGTATAGCTCAGTCTTTATCCTAGAGATTTCTGTTTGCTATAAACAAGTACTTGTGGTGTGACTCAGCCCTAGCACACACCTTTAATTCAAGAGCTTTCTGTAAATAGAATTAAATAAAGTTAACCCAGGATCAAGAGTTAGAGCAATCAACCAGATTGACCAGAAGTGAACATGGGAAAAAAAAAACATAGAGAGTGAGAGGAAGTTTGGAGGATGGATAGAGAGATGCACAGGAAATAGTAAGGAGGGGCATTCAGTTTGAAGGGTTTTTAAGACATTGTGGAGAAAAATAAAGGGCTTTTACCTTCTGTGATATCAACTGACTAGGAGGGTCAGCTGGGTGCTTTCTCTGCCTTGCTGAGCTAGCAGGTTTTCACCCCAGCATCTGATTCCCAAGTCTTTATTGGGTTTTTCATTCTTTATAACAGCCTTCAGTTGTTTTTTTTTTTTTTTTAAGATTTTCTCACTGCCTCCCTCTCCCTATTCACATCAATGCTTGGAAATAAATGTTTCAGCTCACAAACTGCACTACTTTACTAAATCTCTTAGTTTAGCAAGATCCAGATTCTGAGGATCTCTACAGTGTACCACAGAACCGTCTCTCCCTCCAGTTTTACACGAGATCCATGGAGATGTTCCCATTTCAGATGCTCTGTGCGGTGTTCTCTCATTCCCCACCTCCACTCTCTGCCTCTCTCTCCCTCTTTCTTACCATTATAAAGCTCCAAGGTATCCCCACCAGGGCACATTTCTGATGGTGAAATCCCTGTGGTTTTCTTTCTTCTGACTCACATGCTATTTTTAGGATGTCAATGGAAATAGCTCAGTTAATTTCCTGACCCTTCGATGAACACATACTTCTTGGGGAAACACTCTGTACTGATAACTTCTTAGGAAAACTACAAGAGTCCTGGTCCTTTACAGATTGAAGAAAAAAATTAATAAACTTTTTTTTTTCACTAAGTCTTCTCAAACAATATAAGAAAAATGTAATTTTAGAAAGTTTTCCAATCATGAAGTACCTCCATTACATTTTATTTAAGTTTCTTCAATTTAATGCTGAAATTTATGTAATACAACTGTAGTCTATGAAATAAGATATTGCTCCTAATTACAAGATATTTTAAAGTAATATATTTGTCCTTACGTGTGGCTAAATATAACAGCTTTTAAAGGAGGAATTAAAAACATAATTCTCAGTGTCCAGTTCCCAAGAATCCTAATGTAAGTGTCTTAAGAAGGACTTCCGGGCAGTTTTGGAAAAAATACTAAGAATACAGCCAGAATTAAGGTAGGAGCATGAGCTTTGGGTAGAACACCCAACAATAAATATGAATGTAATTAACCTGTGATAGGATAGTTGCCAAGTGCTAAGATAACATCCATATTCTCCATGGCTTTCTTACAATCCACCTGCCATTCCCTATTCTCTGTCTTCTGGGTTAGTTTTCCAACTGTTTTTTTTTTTTTTTGTGAAGTGAAACCAAGACCTTATATATGCTAAGTAAGCACTCTACTGCTCACTTACACCTCCATTTCTTCCTAATCTTCTACAGTTCCATAGGATTTTGGTGGATTGATCTCTCTCTCTTTCTCATGTATTTTTATCTATTCATCTATCAATCATTTATTTAATTTAATCTTATTGCCTTAAGGTTTTATTGGTGTGAAGAGACACTCTGACCACAGCAGTTCTTATAAAGGAAAACATTTAATTGGGGCTGGCTTGCACTTTCAGAGGTTTAGTCCACTATCATCATGGCAGGGAGTATGGCAGCATGGAGGCAGACATGGTACTGGAGAGGTAGCTGAGAGTTCTACATCTGGATCAGAAGGCAGCAGGAAGAGAGAGTGAGCTGGTGGGCCTAGCTTGAGCTTCTAAGATCTCAAAGCCCACACCCAGTGACACACTTCCTCCCACAAAGCCACACCTACTTCAACAAGGCCACACCTCTTAATAGTGCCACATCCTGGTAACCAAACATTCAAACTCATGAGTCTATGGTGGCCATGCCTATTCAAATCACTATACCTATCTATTGCTTATTGATCATCATCTATCTGTCTATCCATTCTTTATTTTCATCTATTTACTAATCAATCATCTACTTAATCTAATCCTTTCTGTCACCTGTTGACCTGCCCCATGGACAAAAAGGCAAAATCCTGGATCAGAGGATATGCTGAAGGCCTGTCTTAGGTACTAGAGGACTCCAGGTATCTGAGCTCAAGGGTAGTGCAAATAAAAATTTTCTCACTTTTATTACTAAAGTAAGCAAAACATGAGGTGACTGTTGCAGTTAACCTAAGCAAATACAAGTACAGCAAGCGAATGCATCTGGTGTTGTGTCTTGTGTCAAGTGAAAAGAGCCAAGAATATTCTTCTCAGGACTTTGACTTTCATAAGAGATAATGTGATATGCTAGAGAATTCCTTTTATGTCCTTGCTTCCAAGTGCATTTACTTATCATAGTTCATGTAATTCATTCTAGAAGGCCACCTTGTGGAAAGAACATTCTTCACTCTGTTCCTTTGTCTTTTTATCTATCTATCTATCTATCTATCTATCTATCTATCTATCTATCTATCTATAATCTATCTAATGTATCTATCTATTATCTGTCCATCTATTATCTATTTAACCACCTAGCCCTCTCTCAGTAATCACTGCTTCTGCCACTGAACTATGAGCTCCTTGAAGCCAGGGACTAACATTTACAGTGATAGTAATGTGCATTCCAATTTGGACAGCTGACATTAAGCAAGTAATGCATACATCTTATGAGTCAGATTTCAATAATATTAAGGAAACTTAATGCAACTCATACATCCATGGAGTTGGCACACAATATAGTAAAACAGTGCCCACAAAGCACTTAGCTGGATCTGGAATGTGGCAAGTGACAAATATTAGATATTATTATTGTCAGCCTGTCATCCCAGCATCTAGCAAAGAGAGGTTTATACCCAAGTATTTCACAAGCAAAAAGAGCATTGTAATGCACTTAACTTTGCAGATGTATTGAACTCCGATGGATATTTATTCCTTAATAAAAGACAGGCTTCTGCTATTTCAAAGATCAACATTGTGCAACTCAGAAACAGTGTCCTGAGTGAATTTTGATTTGTTATTTCTGGAGCCAATCAGACCTCTGCATGCCCCTGTCCTCATCATATACTCGGGCCACTGACTTTCTACACCATATCACATGGGCTCTTTCACTAACAGATTGAGCGTGGTGAATGGCAGAGCCCAGAGAAGAGAAGAGCTCCATTCCTACTTGAGCCTGATTTCTTCACTTGCTGCCTTTCCCTGTGACTACACCTCTTCTTGGGAAGAATGCATCACTGAGTACCAGCTTCCACTGCATCTGTGAAGCTCTCTTTCCTGCTCTTGCTACTTTGGGTTCTGGGATGGTGATGGTTTCCTGTTGGTGGTAGTCTCTTATTGGCTTCCTTGCCTTTACCATGCATGGAAGAGATGAAGGAGGTTGTCTTATCACTAAAATTTTTGACGTGTAGAGCTGGACTCCATTTCCTAGGAGGTGCTTACACATACCTACCATTTCCTCAACGACATCTTATTCTCTCCTTCTGGAAGTTTGCAGTAAGCAGCATTCATTTGCAAGGTCTCCACTATGAGTACCACCGCTAAGGTGTGCATTTAAACTTCTATAGTAAGTGACATTTTCCCAGCCTTGGTCCCTACAGATGTCTGGTAAATTTGCTGCCTCAGATTTAGCTACAAGGAAATGTTAGTGGCTGTGTTTCTTCTTCTTAATATCTGTTGAGAATGGAGAAAGTTTCTGATCTTACAGGTTTGGAGGTTGGAGTTGAGGGCTGAGGGAGATAATGAATGCCTCTATTCTGGTTTTCTCCCCACACCATTGTGACTCTTATACCTTAAGAGTCATATGTATCATGAAGAAATTTGACAAATGTGTCATAGAGAAATTTATTCTCTAGGACAGCATTGAAACTAGTCACCAGAGGGGCTGGAGAAATGGCTCAGCAGTTAAGAGCACTCTTTACTCTTCCAGAGTTCCTCAGTTCAATTCCCAGCAATCACATGGTGGCTCATGACCTTCTATACTGGGATCTGATGCCCTCTTCTGGCATGCAAATGTACATGCAGATAGAGCACTCACATACATAAAACAAACAAACAAATAAATAAATCTTAAGAAAAAAAGAAAATAGTCACCCGAGGACTATATTTCTGAGATGATCCTATTCCTTACATCACAACACACACACACACACACACACACACACACACACACACACAGAGAGAGAGAGAGAGAGAGAGAGATAGAGAGAGAGAGAGAGAGAGAGAGAGAGAGAGAGCATGTACTATTAGGGAGCATTATTTTCTTTGGGGTTAGCTTCATCTGAATCATGTGTTCTAAGTGTTAAGCGCTAGCACCTCTTACTTGCTAGTTCTGAAAACATCAATCCAGGTATTACTATTTTAGAGTCAAATGCTCCTCAAATAGCTCATCATACAGATGAATTTAATAGTACCCAAGCAGGGTCAATTTTGCCATACGGGTGATATTTGGTAAGATGAGTGGTGTTTGCTACCTGGAGGGTAAAAGGCAACAGCACTCTCAGTATGATGCTCTGTGTAGGATTGCCCCCACAACAAGGATCCAGTTGAAAAATTTCCCCAAAGTACCTTTCATGTATGTTTTAACATGGAAAGAAATTACTAGGACTAACTTTTGGACATGTCTTCGTGAGACTGCTGTTATTTGATGTAGCACCTCTTTTGATGAGTGAAAGGTCAACATGATCACATTTCCCAGTGTTCTCCTTCCTACTAGCACACATAAATATGTTCATACAAGTGTGTGTGTGTGTGTGTGTGTGTGTTTGTGTGTGAGTGCACTCATGGGCACATGCACACACGCACGCGCACACACACACACACACACACACACACACACACACACCCTCACATGTACATGCACATGAGAGGGGATATCAAGATAAATATTAAGAATCATCAAAAGTGCAGCTTGAGGCTTAGTGTGCTTTCAAGTTGACAGCTACTTCTGGCCTGTTGTTTTGGATATAGGAAGGTACAGCATACACACCAGAGAATGAAGTATTTCCTTCTCTTCTGGCCTCACATCTGGCCTCCCTGATAGAGCTGACAAGTAAAATACAGAATGCCTGGAAATACCTCAGACTAGGTAAACATTTGTCTGCTCACATTTCTGCCGAGATCAGGCACATTCAGGGTGGTATGGCAGCAGACTCACATTTCTGAAGTTTGTAAGTCCAAGGCTGATTCGAGTCCTGCTTCCAGTGGCTATTTTGTGACCATGTTTCCCCATGGCCTCTTTTTGGTGTGTACACATGGCTAGATCTCTGTCTCTTTCTCTTTTTCTTCTGGTAAGCCCACTCATCCTATTAGATTAGGTTCTTACACTCATGATTTCATTTAAGGGTACTTAAAAGCCCTTCTTCAACACAATCAGAGCAGCAGTGAGGAATTTAGCCCATGAACACATCCCATAATATCACTTTGGTTTGAATTTCAGATAAATGACAAATGGTTTTCTGGGAAACAAATTAGAATCATTCGTTGTTAATGTGACATTTAAGATGTAATCAGACATTCTGTTTTTTTTTTTTTTTTAATTTTTTATTTGCTAACTCTACTTCTGGATCCTTAAGTTGCAATGGAGAGCATAGACCACTTCAGTATCAAAACCACAGTATGAACTAGGGCACTCCAATCACACTTCTACAGAGCCGTCCTGGGTTGGTATAAGAAATCATGTCCTTTCTGTACTGCTTGTCAATGTATGTCCTCACATTTCCGTGTTTGTTTCCAGTGTACTTACGCCCTTTCCAGAATGTGAGAAGTATAAAATGTTGCCATTTGCAGTTGAAATCTTGACTATTTTTTCCCCCACACATTTCAGATAGTAAACAATCTGGAAATCAAAGGGGATTCTTTTAAAGGATTTGGGTAATTGCCAGTCTCAACTTTAGTATTAATTACTGATTATTAATAATAAATCATTTGATTATATCCCTTTTAATATGGACATTACTTGTACATGATATAAATTTTCATGTATCATTATTTACCTCAGAGAACGTATTAAAATTACTAATTATGTAACTTCTTACGTTTTTATTTTATATGAATTGGTGTTTTGCCTGCATGTGTGTCTATGTGAGGGTGTCGGATTCCCTGGAACTAGAGTTTCAGGTGGCCATGTGGGTGTTAGGAATTGAACCTGGATCCTCTGAAAGAACAGCCAGTGCTCTTAACCACTGAGCCATCTCTCCTGCTCCCTAATTATATAACTTTTTACTAACTAAAAACTTAAAAAAAAAACAGTCTCAAAGCAACAAAGCAATAGTCTTTGTTGCTGTAGAATGTATTTCTTTGTTTTTAATATTTGCCCATGCAGTTAACAAATCCTGTGTCATATATATATATATATACATATATATATATATGTATATATATATATAATGAGTAGGAGATTTGATGCACACAATGTACAAATAAATAAGACCCTTCATTGGCTTTTGGAACTTTTAAGTTTTGATTGGTAAACCAAAATTCCTTAACAGTTTGTTTTACTCAGATAGCGTTGTGTAAAAACTAACTAACACCATAGTATTTCGAAGCAGCAGGAGCCATGTGCCAGTTTTAAGAATCTGTGTGCGGTTTCTGTGAGTATTTGTTCCAGGGTTTCTAATGGGTTACAGCCCATCAGTATTGATCAGGTCTTGGGTCTTATCTCAGGCTCCAGTTGGCCAGGGTGGGGGGATGGGATGGGATGCTGCAAAACTTAAGCAGAACTTGGCAGGCGTTGGTTCCTCAAGAGTTATCGGATTGAGTCCTTGGTTCCTCACTGTGGCCGGGGGATAGCAGTTGCTCTGAGTTTGTTTCTACTCAAACCTCTATATAGCACAGGTTAGTCAAGGATGGAAGTTCCTATCAGAGGAATTAACAGAGAGGGAGGAAGCAAGGGGTGGGTGGGAGGGAGGGGAGAAGGGAAGGAGGAGTAAGAGCATGAGTGGTTGAGAGAGGGAGTGAGGGAGAGAGATAGGGATAGATAGATAGATAGATAGATAGATAGATAGATAGAACATCAGGAAGACACATCCATCTTTTATACCTACCCATGGAAGCGGCATGCTGTTACACTCGCTACATTCCATTAGTCTGAAGGACATCTCTATGTCCATCTCTTAGAATAAGTCAACTTTCAGACTCTAACTTTTGGCTTTTTTAAAAGTCTTATTTTGTGAAAATAATTATTATAAGTTAATGTGTGAAACAGAGACATGTTTTTGAATTTAAGAAGGAGTATAAGGTGATTTTCAGAAATAGGTAACAAGTCATATAGCATACTCATCCATCTCATTGTAGTTGGGAGGACAGGCCAGATCTGATTTCCAGCTGGATTTAAAGAATTTTGGGGAGATCATAGGACCTAGGAAGGCACTTATAGGTGTTGTTTGTGTAGTAGTCATGTCAAGCTACCATTGTTATTATATTATTATTATTATGAATTATATTTTTAATATAATTATATTAGTATTATCTTAAACTTCTGACCACCTCCTCTCCCTCCCTTCTCTCCTTCTAGTCTGTCCCCTCTGCCAGCCACCATGGATATCCACCAACACATAGCATACCAAGTTTCGTAAAACTAGGCCCCTACCCTCATATTAAGGCTGGACAAAGCAACCCAGAATGGGGAAAGGGTCCCAAAAGCAGGCAAAAAAAGACATAAACAGCCCCTGTCCTCACTGTTAAGAGTTCCACAAAAAGACCAAGCTGCGTAACTGTAACATATATGCAGAGGACATTGGTCAGACCCACGCAGGTTCGCTGGTTATTAGTTCAGGTTCTGAGCTCCACCTGGTGATTGGATGTGGGTCTTTACACCTGTCTACATCAGTTGCTGGATGAAGCCTCTCCAATGACAAGTGGATCAGGCACAAACTCCCTTCTTCAAACTTAGATTTATACTCATGTATTTGAAACCCTGGTCAGAGAAGCTTCTTTTTGTAGAGAGTTAATGCAGAGATTCCTGACTAGTCAAAGTGCTGAGAATAAGTGATGGGGGGGGTGGTGTTCAACTGTAGATACATAGTCTATATTATCCTCCTCCATCCAAGGGTCAGGGAACAGAGTGAAAGAGAGCACAAAAAGAATGAAAGAGCCAGAGGATTAGGAAGAGAGCTGTGAAATGCTGCCTCCTGGACATGAGCTGCCTGATGTGCAAAACTCACAGCAGCTGTGGTTGTCTGCACACGATCAAACCAGTGAAAATTCCAGCATGGACAGAAGAGGGCCTCATCCTTAGCCAAGGACATCCTGGCAGTTGATGATGCTGATGGAGGGAGAGTCATTTTTTGGGGGGGATATGGCTGCTGGTACATTGCACATGCCTGATCAGATGCCCCAAATTCATTTATATATGTTCAGCACTCATTGGACGCTTGGGGATAATAGTAATAGTAATGGTAATAATAATAATAATAATAATAATAATAATAGACATGAAATCAGGAGGGAGATGGTTGGTAGGTCCTAAGGAAAGATGGAAGGAGGTAGTGGTGTGAGGATAAGATCAAAATACATTGTATACATACATGAAAATTTCAAATAATAAATAAGTAAAATATTATTTAAGAAAAGAGGGGCTGGAGAGACGGCTCAGCGCTTAAGAGCACTATCTGCTCTTCCAGACATCCTGAATTCAATTCTTAGTAACCACATGGTGGCTCACAACCATCTATACTGGAATCTGATGCCCTCTTCTGGCCCGCAGGTGTACATGCAGATAGGGCACTCATACAATTAAAAACAAACAAACAAAAAACAAAAACAAAACAACAAAAAAAAAAACTTGGTCTCACACTGTAGCCCAGAATGGTATCAAATTTGTAAAAACAAAACGACAAAAAGCAAGAAAAAGAAAAAGAAGGTGAAATACACCAATACTTCCCATATACTTGTGTAATTTTTAGTTCAGTGGAATTGTTTATGACAATATTTGCCAATATTTACTCAGTTTGATAGTTCAACCTGGTGCAGTGGCACACACCTGACATCCTTGGGAGGCTGAGGCAAGACAATTACAAATTTGAGGCTAGCCTGAGCAACTTAGTGAGGCTCTGTCTCAAAATAAAGTAATAAAAGCTATATGTGGGGTGTGGGTGTACTCAGCGATGGACCCTGGCCAAGCACACGAAGGTATGAGCTCAACAGCAAAAGCACAACACAAAGAGGTGATGTGTGACTGGGAGGGAATCAATGTCTCTGTTTAAAACTAACTGCTTAGTTAATCGTTCTATGGATTTCCATCTTGATCTACCTAATTTAAACTGGCTGTTTGAAGATTCCTTGTTAAAGCTTATTTAATCATGATAGGCAGAATTTGTTCCAGAACAATTACTGATGCTTCCACTAGACAATAGTTCTTTTTAGTTATTTTTTCCAATATCTACAATGACGTGAGAAGAACAGAACAAAGGAGATTTTTCTCATTTAACTTGCTTTTTCAAGTGCTTACAAAATGACATTTATTGAGCTTGGGGATGAAAATATTAATACTTCAAATCTGAGATAAAGCAAACCCAGTGAATGATACCTTCCACATCTCATTCTTCCCACCTCCTGTTGGTTCTGGTTTAGATGCTCCTTCCTCTCTACTGCACTCTTTCTCTCTTCTGTTCTCCTTCCAAACAGCCCCACACCAGGTCCACCCTCTCTGTGTCAGGAGAGAGATACTTAAAAACACAAACAACCACAACAAAATGAAACGATGGTATGGTTTGAGCACACCATGCCCTTCCCAAAACACACCCTAAGCTTCTCATTTAACTTGCATATCGCGTTAGCTCCTTTGTTCTCCCAACCTTCATATCCTGCAGCAGTGACATCTGCTCTCAGCTGTCATCTTTGTCACGGGAGCCTAGTACTGTAACAACAAAAACATCAAATATGCCTGGAGATATCAAAGTGAGCATAACAATTACTTTCAATAAATAAATTGTGCTTTAGCTGTTGCCTAGATCAGTTCAGGTTCCGTTTTGTTTTAAATTCTAGTTTGTTGCGCCTAATGGCTGAGTGTAATTGAGGACTCCATGTGGGAAAAAGGTTAATGCAGCGGTTTCTGTCGTTATTTCTATGCTTTCCAATGGTGTAGTTGGTTGATCAGCTAATGGCTGGTAAGAGTTAAAGGTTCAAATGAATTTCTTTATTTTATACCATTTAGCAATGCTATCTGTGGGCCAGGAATTTAATAATATTTAGAGATTGGGGGGGTGGTATGTAAGACTGAAGCACACTTGTTATTATGTTTTCTTGTCTTTCATCTCAGTAATCTGCTTTACACCAGTAAAGCAGGTGTATCTTTGCTGTCAAAATTAACCACTTATCTTGACCCTCAGCAAGACAAAAAAGCAACAACAATAAACAAAACAAAGAAAACTCATCAACTTACCTGTCAACAACCTTGGAAGCTGCTAGTTGGCTTATGTCCTTTTCTTGACTAAACAATGCATTAACATACTACATGTGTTAAAAAATGAGGTGGAAAAATTGAGTTATTACTCTTCCTTTATGCTCATTAGAAATGCTATGTCTATCTTTAGCAAAGTAAAGATTTTATTTTCTTCCTTCATTTTGCATCTCTATCTCTCTCTCTCTCTCTCTCTCTGTGTGTGTGTGTGTGTGTGTATGTGTACTCCTATTTCTCTTCATCTTTGGTCATGTAGGCATAACCAAATCTATGAAAGCTATGATACTTGCAGTTCTCTCAGGACTACACTTCTCTTGAAGGGCTTTAAATTTAAATAAAACTATTAAGTCTTATTTGTAAATCTTGGGATACACACGAGATGCTGACAAAAAAAATGAATAAAAATAGCTGCACTGAAAGCTTTCATCACTTCCTTAAAAGAATCAAAGAAATAATGTCAATTACACCAAGTATTAGGAATTGGATGACACATACCACAATGGAGAAGATGAATAATGCATCTCATAGTAGAGGCCAAAATCAGAGACCATAGGAATTGAAAGAGCATCAATCAAGAGGACTAAGATAATCAGCATCTCTCCCTAGGGTCATGGGTAATGAGAAGTTTGCTGAGAGCAAATCTTTACTCATTCTCCTGGTGAAACCTCAGTGGTAACTTCTATGGTTAGTTTTCCTAGCTGACAATTTATTCTCTTGTTCTTCTGATTCCCAGAAATGAGACCATTTAAACGCTCTAAATAACTGGCTTCCAGGGCAGTTTAGTGTCCAAGTGGGTTACATAGTAATGTGAAGAGGGACTGCCTCTGACATAATCTGATTGGCCTGCTCTTTGAGCGCCTCCCCCTAAGGGGAGAGCAGCCTTACCAGGCCACAGAAAATGACAATGCAGCCATTCCTGATGTGATCTGATAGACTAAGATCAGAAGGAAAGAGAGGAGAACCTCCCCTATCAGTGGACTTGAGGAGGGGCATGCGTGAAGAAAGGGGTGGGAGGGTGGGATCGGGAGGGGAAGAAGGAGGGGCTTATGGGGGGATACAAAGTGAATAATGTGTAATTAATAAAAAAATAATTTCTGTGCAAAAAAAAACAACAACAACAAAAGACAAAAAACAAAACTGGCTCCTTTTAAAAGGCTTGATCCCAAAGTCATCTTTATCTAGGGGCTCCTGATATTTGTCATGTAAGTCAAGTTTGTGAAATCATCCAATCCCATGTCTGCCTTCAACTCTGGGCTCAGACTTCCTTCTAGGCAATATAATAACTCCTTACCAATACCTTGCTAGAAATCTGCAAAGAGGTTTGATTGTCATGGGTCAACTAGTTTTGTCTACAGGAGAGGCTTAGGATGGAGAAAGACATATTCTTCTAACTCCCAGTACTACTCAAAACTTGTACTGCTGCATGCTTGACACACAGCTCTGTCATCTACTAGTCATGTGACCATGGCAAGTCATATACCTTCTCTTAGGTTTTTTTTTTTTTCCATATATAAGGCATAATAATAGTGCTTACTGCAATATCACTGTGCAAATGAATGTGTGAATTGCCTACATGTCCACTGTCACAACAATGTCCAGTTTGGAGAATAGAGGGGTTTCTTTTGAGGGCCGCTGTGATGTGTGCCTTTCTCCACTTGCGGTGTTTCCATATCTGCAGCTCCGTTGTTCTGCACACCACTCAGGCACCTTCAGCTCTGGGCTACATGGCACCACTCTGAATTGTTACTTCGACTAAATTCCAAACCGCTACAGTTTTTATATTAGCATTTCCCAGTATTCTAGCTCTTTTATTTCTACATTCACATTACACTAATCTCAGTTTTTCCTCATCTTCAATTCTTTTTTTTTTTTTCTCACTTGTTTCTCAAAGTTTCTCCCTGTGCTGCTATTTGTAGCAGTTGTTGATACTCTCTTGCTTCCTTGTATTTCCTCTGGCAGTGTACTCCTAAATCAAGCTGAGTAGCTTCCTCTTCTGTCTTTTTCCCCAGCCTTAAGAGAGATATAAGACAATTCATCCTGATGAGCGCCCATATCTTACAGTCTCAACCTGGGTAGCCCTGACAAACTGCCTTTGTCATATCTCACAACGTCATCAGAATCTTCACCACTCTTTACCAGTTCCTTGCTTCTTATTCCTCAAGATAGCTCTAAGATGAACATCTGGAAATGTACATCATAAGACTTCATGATATATTAACATCTGAAGATTAGAGAGACATTAGATATTTGTTACCACACTCAATATTATCTTTTCTAGTTCCACCCATTTACCTGCAAAGTTTATGATTTCACATTTCTTTGCACGTTTCTTCATAGTATTCATAGTATTCCATAGTGTATTTACACCATATTTTTATTATCTATTCATCAATTGAAGGACACTGAGGTTTTTCCCATTTTGTAGACATTGGGAATAGAGTAGCAATGAACATGGCTGGAAAGCTCATACTTTGAGACACAACAATGAAGCAGAGAGAGCTAGAGGGAAAGGCATGAGCTTTTGAAAGCTCAAATCCTGACCCCAGTAACACCCCTCTTCCAATAAGGCCACACCTCTTAATCCTTCTCAAATAGTTCCACCAACTGAGACCAAGTATTCAAATATATGAGACCAACTATTCAAATATTGGGGCCATCATCATTTAAACTACCACATTCTACTTCCTGGCCCCCATAAGCTTGTGGCCGTATCATAATGCAAAATACATTTAGTCTAACTTAAAGAATCCCCATAGTTTTTCAGTCTCAACACAGATTAAAAGCCTAAAGTTTGAAAGTCTTTTCTGAAATTCAAGGCAATCTATTAATTATAACTCCCTGAAAAATAAATCAAATTACATACTTTGGACATATGAAGAATATGTATTACCATTCCAAAAGGGAGGACTTGGGCATAACGAGGAAATAATGAACCAAAGCAGGATCGAAACACAGCAGTGCAAACTGTAAATCCTGTAGCTTCATGTTTGATGTCAAAGGGCTTAGATGGCTCCACCCTTCCATCTTTGCTGAATGCAACACATTTCTTTCTCTTGGGATGATTCAATTCTCTATCTGCAGCTCTCGTTGGCAGATGTCTCCTGGCTCTGGCATTACTAGCATCTTGGGGTCTCTAATAAAATTCAGGCTTCACTTTCACAGCTACACAATAGCTTTTCTGAGCCTCCATGCAGGGGCTCCTCTGCCACATACTTTAGTGGTTCTCCTTAACTACTGAGGAAGACTCCACAATCTCTTTACCTGCGTGTCTTTCATGACTCTAAAGCCAGAGCTACATGAAAAACATTACCAAGTTCAGTTGTCCACTTGGGATGGAGACTGGGCCCCTTCAATTACATTTGTATAAGTTTTCCTTTGTAGATGCTTTTTGGGAGCAGAAAATTCCTCAGGCTTCCCCTTTTTACAAGTTGGAAACTTAGGTAGTGGGATCTTGTCCTGAGGGCACTCTTCCTTTTATTCCATTTCAGAACAGGTCTTTCTTTAAATTTCACATCTCTTTCAGCACAAGCCTTGGCTCGTACATTAAATTTCCTCTCTTTTTCTCCTCTCTCTCTCTCTCTCTCTCTCTCTCTCTCTCTCTATATATATATATATATATATATATATATATATATATATGTATATATATAGTGTCACTTGTCCTTTTTCATTGTAAACCTTCATAAGAGTGGGTACACTAATAACTGCATGAAGGAACCAATATCAGGCTATTGTGAAATCTTTTCTGCCAAGGAAATTAATCTACTTTTTCAATTAGCCTCAGGAAGATTCTCAGGACAAAGGCAGAAAGCAGTCACATTACTTGTTAAAATATCTTAAAAATGGTCTTTAGTCCAGTTGCTAATATTATGCCCCCCTCGAAACCTCTTGAGTTGGGCTGCCATAGTCCACACTGGTATCAGCGCTACTGTCTTCTAAGCTCCAAACAGGATGGTTCATTAGGCCACCGTTGATTACAGGGTTCAACTGTTTTTCTAGTCCAAAGTCACAGTCTTTTACTTTCATTCCCAAACCAGAAAGGTCATGTCTTTCACAGCACTAGCTCACTTCCTGGTACCAACTTTTGTCTTAGTTACTTTTTTATTGCTCTGATAAGAAACCATGAGCAAGGTAGCTTATAAAAGAACATTTTTATCTACATTATCAGAGATCCAGAGTCTATGACTATCACAACAGGGCCCTTGGCGAAGGGCAGTAGGCAGCAGGGATGGTGTTATAGCAGGAGTTGAGAGCTCAGTTCTTAAGACACAATCTTGAGGCAGAGAGAGCAAACTGAGAATATTATGGGCTTTTGAAACCTCAAAGTCTACCCCCAGGACATGCCCTTCAACAAAGGTTCAAATCCCTCCCAAACAGTTCCTCCCATTGGGAACCAAGTATTCAAACATATGAATATATGGGGACCTTAATTCAAACCACCAAACAAAGGTGCTAGGGATCTGAAATCAGGTCCACTTCAGAAAAGGAGGTTTACTGACTGACTCATCTCCCCAGTGGCTGCTTACTTGTAAAACGAAGATAATACAGGATTTCTTTCAGGAAGACTTCTTGAGCTCCTACTTTCAGTTTGAAGTAAGTACGCTCACCCTAATTACTCTATGGCTCTTCCTTTTGTTCTATGTATTAGAAATGATGATATCTGTCTGGCAATGTTGTTCAGTGGGGAGAATGCTTGTCTAGCATGTGTGAAGACATAGGCTCAATCCTAATATCTCATAAGCTTGTTATGGTGGCTCATGTCTATAACCCTGGCTTTAGGGAGATGGAGGTAGGAGGATCAGAAGTTCAAGTGTAACAGGGCCCCAGACCTTATTAGGCCTCCAGACCTTGATACAACTGACTCCATGATTAAAGTTCCATCCCAGCCATAAAACTCAGAACATAGATAGTATCACCTGGTTAAAAAAACATAAAACAAAAAAACCAAAGACCAAATCCAATGTCCATTGATCTCGGAAAGTCATTAAATTACTAACCTTGCTTTGGCTTCTGTAGATTTTCTTCTGGCTAACTGTTTTGGTTAACTGAAGTATGTCAACTCAGGATATGGTTTTTGAGTTTAAAAGCTCATTCTGAGAAATACTTCATCTACACTGAGATCCCAAACACCCACTGTAGTCTCTGGCCATCTAATAAAGACTTTCTATTAGCTTTAAGCTGTGTGTGAGTAGTTATCTCTGGTTGATATTCCATGACACAAAGACATCCACATACATACATACATACACAGATACATACATACAAGCATGCATGCATATATATATTGTATGTATAATATCTATATCTATCTATCTATAATATCAAGTTCAAGAAAAGGCTGAGTTTCAAATGGTGGGAACTAGAAAAGATCATCCTGAGTGAGGTATCCCAGAAACAAAAAGACACACATGGTATATAATCACTCATAAGTGGATATTAGATGTATAATATAGGATAAACATACTAAAATCTGTATACCTAAAGAAGCTAAGCAGGAAGGAGGACCCTGGTTAAGATGATCAATCCTCATTCAGAAAGGCAAATGGGATGGACATCAGAAGAGGGAGACAACAGGGAACAGGACAGGAGACTATCACAGAGGGCTTCTGAAAGACTCTACCCAGCAGGGTATTAAAGCAGATGCTGAGAATCATAGCCAAACTTTGGGCAGAGTGCAGGGAATCTTATGAAAGAAGGGGGACACAGAAAGACCTGGAGGGGACAGGAGCTCCATAAGGAGAGCAACAGAACCAAAAAATCTGGGCCCAGGGGTCTTTTCTGATATTGATACTCCAACCAAGGGCCATTCATGGAGACAACCTAGAACCCCTGCACATATGTAGTCCATGGCAGCTCAGTCTCTAAGTGGGTTCCCTAGTAATGGGAACAGGGACTATCTCTGACATGAACTCAGAGAGGATGAGGGAGGGTACTACAGCTGGGATACAAAGTGAATAAACTGTAATTTATAAAAACAAAAATAAGTAAAATATGAATTAAAAAAAAGAAAAAGGAAAGCCTGTGTTCAATGAGACCCTGTTAAAAAAGGAAAGAAAATAAAATACCAGCTGAACTTATTCTATCTGATTATATTAGTCAAACTTCCATTAGGAAAATGAAATACTTTTTTTTGGAATTTTTATTTATTTTAATATGATTTTTATGTATTACAATTTATTCACTTTGTATCCCAGCTGTAGCCCCCACCTTTATCCCCTCCCAATCCTACCCTCCTTCCCTCATCTCCTCCCATGCCCCTTCCCTAGTCTACTGATAGAGGTGGTCTTCCTCCCTTTCCATCTGACTCTAGCCTATCAGGTCTCATCAGGGCTGTCTTTCATAGTCTTTCTCTGTGTCCTGGTAAGGCTGCCTGCCCCCTCAGGGGGAGGTGATCAAAGAGCCAGCCACTGTCAGCGACAGCCCCTGTTTCCCTTACTAGGCAGCCCATTTGGAGATTGAGCTGCCATGGGCTACATCTGTGCAGGGGTTCTAGTTTATCTCCATTTATGGTCCTTGGTTAGAGTATCAATCTCAGAAAAGACCCCTGGGCCCAGATTTTTTTTTTTTTGGTTCTGTTCTCCTTGAGCTCCAGACCCTTCTAGGTCTTTCTTTATCCTCCTTCTTTCATAAGATTCCTTGTACTCTGTCCAAAGTATGGCTATATGAGTCTCAGAATCTGCTTTAATACCTTGCTGGGTAGAGTATTTCAGAGGCTCTCTGTGATAGGCTCCTGTCTTGTTCCTTGTTTTCTCCCTCTTCCAATGTCCATCCCACTTGCCTTTCTGAATGAGGACTGATCATCTTACCCAGTGTCCTCCTTCTTGCTTAGCTTCTTTAGGTTTATCCTATATTATATGTCTAATATCCACTTATAAGTGAGTATATACCATATTTGTCTTTTTGCTTCTGGGATACCTCACTAAGGATGATCTTAAGAAAATGAAATACTATAAGAGTTAATATAATATAGTTAATCTATAGAGGAAAATAAAAGCTTATTTTGTTTTGTTCCAAGACTGAATTGTCTCATTGCTTTGGAGCTCTTATTGAAACAATTTCACAGCAGGAGTGCAAGTGTGGTCTCTTAGGGTTATCATTACTATGATGAACCAACATGACCAAAAGCAACTTGGGAGGAAAGGGTATATTTGTCTTACATGTCCACATGGTAGTCTATTCTTGAAGGATGTCAGGACAGGAAGTCAAGTAGTACTGGAACCTGGAGACAGGAGCTAATGCAGAGGCTATTGCTTCCTGGCTTGCTCATCATAGTTTGCTCAGCCTGCTTTTTTATAGAACCCAGGACCATCTGTCCAGGGGTGGTCTCATCCACAATGGGCTGGGCACTCCCCTATCAATCACTGACTAATGCCCTAAATGCTTGCCTACAGCTCCAACTTACAGAGGCATTTTTCTTAATTAATATTTCCTCCTATCAGATGACTTTGGCTGTTTCAAGTTGATATAGAACTAGCCAGAACATGAGGTAAACTGGGTATCTTTCAACACAATGTAATCAAAGCTAAAGAAAAAGGAAAAGGAGGGCACAGAGGTCCTACAACTCCTTCCATTCCCTCAGTAATCTAAAGACCTTCCTAAGGCCCTATACCTAACAGATCTACAATGCCAGCCTTTTGCAGCTTGTTCAATATCCAACTAGCCGTTGTGTAACAGTTTCCTCAGAGATTGTTTCCATCCTGCAGGGAAGCTTTTTAAAAAGGAAAATAGGCTATTGAAAATAGCTTCAGGAAGTTCCTGAAGCTGACCAGAGTCATTAGGCCTTTTCCTGCCAGAGTAATCAATAAAATCTGAGAGTCTCTCTCAGGGGAATGAAGCTTAGCTGCAATGAAGACTCCGAGACCAGACCTTGAAGGATGTGACTATAGATATCCGCCTATGGCTGAGAATTAGGCCACTGTACCATACCCACAGTCACTTGTTCTCAAGAGTATCACCAGTGGTTATGAAGTGATGCTGACAACACTGGTGACCTACAACATATACAAACATATTTAGAAGACAGTTTGACAGACACATCATATCCATCTAGTAAAACCACAGAAGCTGTTTCTCCCTGGGACATATGATACAAGAATTTCTTAAATTCTTGATTCTAGCTTATTATATATAAAGAATCTTACACTTGGAAGAATACTATAAGTAATAATTTGGAGTTTGGTTATGATTGAAATACTTTTGTATTGAGTAACATCATATAAACTTTGCCATCATATAAACTTTGTCTGTTTCCTGAATTTATTATATGTCTCAGGCCATTCTTATCTTTTTTTTTCATGACTAAGCCAGGTGTTGTACTGTAAATGCCCAAATGATGAGGATGTCATTTATTTTTTAATAGAAGAACAATAGAGAATTAACATTTGTTGATCATAAAACTTATAATATGTGCTTTATATAAGCATATGGTCCTTAATTTAATTCTTATGCCAACTACCTACTAAAGAGATTTTTTTTTACCATTTCAGTACTTAATAAAGACTTCAGGAAACATAATAAAATTTGACTAATAAGAGAGCTTAGGGGACAAAGAGACTGGATTTTAATACAGTTACGATTGATTCCAGAGGCCATTATCATTGTACGACACAACACCATGCTTGAGCTCCACAAAAGTTACTATCTCATTTCTCTTTTAATTTTTATCTATTTTTCTTTAAAACTTTTTATTGTGCTAGTAATTGAATCTGTGTGTCTCTTGTAAACTGATTGAAACAGTATGCACACACTTAGATGAACATTAGAAATTAGAGAAAATTTAATTGTATTTATATAATAGACTACTTGGACAATAGTATTTTCTATTGAAGTTCCCCTTTTCCATAGTCTGAAAGTTTTCTGTAATATTTTATAATCTACAAAGTTAAGAGGTGTATATGATTTTTCTGTACAAACTCACAAATGGTTCATATACCCAAGTTCTTTTATTCTTCTTTATCTTTCCCCATGTCTTTCCAATCTTATTTTTCTCTACTCACTACTATGTTTCTCTCAGGCATCTCAATAGATAGTGCCTCTTAATGGCTGACCTAATCATTCCTGCCTCCTCCCCTCTCCCCTTCAGCCATCTTGTTTCCATCCTATGGGAGCTTCCTCTGACTATTTCCTTATTCAACCTTTGTGTCAAGACCCATTCAGTTGAAAACGGTAAGACAAAAGCCAAAAGTTTGATAATAATTGTTCAATAACTAAGTTTAAAAGGGGAAGAACATTGGTTTATACAGGTTTTTATTTTTCTAAAACAACCTACAGTGATTGGTCAATGATGGTATATGTGAACCTTTGACAAATAATTTTAGGTTGTTAGGTAGGGCTGCCTATGTATTTGCAAAAGGAACTGTGAAGATGCCGTATTTCAACTGTGGTTATTTTCCACTCTGTGTATTTTTTTTTTTTTTTGTTCTTTTAACATTTTATTGAAGGGGAAAAAAAAGATGACCACAAAGTGAAATATATCTTCTGGTACTGGGTGTTGTATGGGCAAAGATTTCGGTTTAAAGATGAAGGTGTAATAGTGTTTGACTCCTATGTGTTTATTAGTTCCTCTATGTAGTCATGCCATTGATTGTCATTCTTTGACACCTTAGTTCTTTGGTGATGTTATTTATAGAATCCTGGACTTAGTTTTTTTTTTTTTTTTTTCTTCTCAATGCAGTTTATTCAGGAACCTTGAACAATCTTCTGACCCTGGGGAAAGCCAGCCCACAACTTAAATAGCCTCTGGGTAGCCAACCCCAGTGTGCCTCGTGGGCTATGCAGATAGGTCCACATACATGGAAGCAAGCCAGATCCTCAGCCTTAGCCAAATATGGAATTGTTTGTGACAGAGAGCACTCACCATCGGGAAGGTGGAAGGCAGAAACCAGCTCCATCTTTAAGGCGCGGCATTCCGCAGCTCTCTACAGTTCCCCCTTTTTGTTTTAGACGCATCAGGCAAGAGTAGAGGTCTGATCTCTGATATTAGAGATAAATTGGGACTTTGTACCAATGTTCATTTAGGTGTCATCCACCCAAAGAGCATCAGACACACTGTGTATTTTTAAAGTGACCAATCTAGTGAACGGGGCAAGGCCAACCACCTGACAGGCACATATAGAATAGAGACTGCCAATGAGAATGAGTCCTCAATAAGATGAATAGTTTGACATTACTTAGTGTCAGGTTAATTAAATGACATGGTATAAATCATAAAAATAAAAAATAGCTCACATTAGTCAAAAGTCTTTTTAGCTTCGTTGTTCTGTCATAAATGGACCCACTGCTGTGACCTCCCAATACTTGCTATGTATCATCAGCTTCAATCATACTGTCTTTCCTTCATTTCTTGTTAAAATTTATAGGCCCTTGTATGCTCCCAGAATAGCCTACCTTTCTACAAAGCACACTCTACAGTTTAAATGAGTTGCACAGCTGGGTAATATATCAAAGCCAGCCCATGAAGTTCTTATATACTTCTTGATTGAAGAGAAAAAGGTGGAGAGTAGGGAGCCAAAGATTTTATCTGGCCTTTTGTCTTCTATAATTCTAACCGTAGGAATGGGGAGAAGAATGCCTTAGTTCAACTAAGAGAGACAAGGATTTGCTTCCCAGCAAGGTCTGCTATGTTGTTCACTGAAATGTGTTTTCTGTCAGAGACACAGCCAGTTGATGCTTTTCAGACTTCCTTGTAGTCATGTGAGACTGTAACTAAGGTGACCCATGGAACATTTGAAAAAGTGAAACACACCTTTTCCATACATGGTCCCCAAAACCTCCTTATCCTCCAGACTTCACCTTTCTGATTTTAGTGGCTTCACGGAGAGGCCTCTCAGAGCTTGGATCACAAAGTGTGAGGAAGGTAGGCCCCTTCATGACCACATGGAAATTTCTTTTCTGAACATTTCCAATGAAATATCTAGTGAGTAAGAACGTGGTGGGGGGTGGTGGAAGAGACAGAGAGATCTGGTAGAGGACTGTGGAATCTGAGAACAGAAGAGGACTCTTTGTTTGGTGAAAGAGTATGCTGTAAGCCGATGGTCCCAGAGCTCCACAGAGCAGAATAACCTCCCATTCCTATAAGTACCATATAGGCACAGAATGCAGAAATACTGGGTAGGAAGGTGTATGCACAATGGGTGCGGGACAGATCATTTCGCAGACATGATCTCACGAGCTGATGTCAATGATCATATTGAATGTCTGATACACCTCGGGACCTAGTGAATGGTTAGACCCTCAGTTGCTCTTTATGTGTGGGTTTAGACCCTCAGTTGCTCTTTATGTGTGTGTGGCCGTGTATAGTAAGAGAGTGGGTCTATAAAAGTCTATCAATAATGGCTGTAAGAAATAACCTCACGTCAGCAAGAGCCTAGAATGAAGTTGGAAGAACCTTCTGTGAAGAGTTTATTTTTTTTTCTTCTAAAGATCAAAAAGGGAAATGTCAATCTGTTTCCTAAGAAACAACATCAGCCATTGGATCTTGCAATAAAACCCACCAATGACAGAACACTATCCCATTTTGAAAAGAATCTCTCTTACCCATAGTTAGTTCCTAGGATGCCAAATTCAGAAAGCAGTATGGGATATTCAATGACAGATTTCCATTGCAATATTTGTTTTTATGAAAAGCTCAAGATTTTATATCCTATAATTTTATTTCAGTTATAGGATATATAACAATCAACAATAGGTCTATAGATCTGGAAATGCTACATTTGTTGATAGCTTTATAGTGGTCATTTCTGACCCATAATTGTAGTGGTTTGAATAGTTATGGTCCCCATAGACTCATAGGGTATAGCAGTGTTAGGAGGTGTGGCCTTCTTGAAAGAAATGTCACTGTGGGGGTTGGCTTTGAGATCTCCTATGTTCAAACTACATCCAGTGTGGCACAGAGTCTTTTCCTGGATGCCTCTGGATCAAGATGTAGAACTCTGATCTCCTCCAGCACCATATCTGCCTTCACGCTGCCATGCTTCTTACCATGATTATAATAGACTGAACCTCTGAAACTTTAAGCAAGCCCCAATTAAATGTTTTCTTTTATGAGTTGCCTTGGTCATGGCATCCCTTCACAACAATGAAACTCTAATAAAGACAATCGCATAAGATAATTTTATTAGTAGTTTTGATTTCACGTAATTACCACAGAACAAAAGTTATTAGCATTATTATGATAGAGATTGTTTATTGGTGCTTACTTAAATGCCCTCTTGGCTTTAACTTATTTTTGGCTTAGATCCTTTAAGGAGTAAGACAAGATGTTGTATTAACTAGCCCTCATGGGTTTACATCCTGAAAGGTGCACTCAGGCCACAGAAACCCATAGAATGACTCAGAAGACTCAGAGTATTGACAGCTATCTCATCTCTCTCCTGCACAGTCTTGGAAGATACTAAGTCTATAGAAGCTCTGACTTCAGAATGGTAGCAGACTCAGTTGCAGTCTCCTAAAGATTTGTCTTCTGGAACTTCAGAATGAGTCCTTATTTGGAATAAGGGTCTTTACAGACTTAATTAAGACAGAGCTTTTGGTATCTCACCCAAAGAGGGGATTATGATGGCTTGGATTGAGTCCTGTATCCAAACAGAAGGGTTCGTATAAAAGGAAAATACTCTTAGAGAAGGCCATGTGAAGATGCAAGCAGAAACTGGAGTTAGGTGGCCTTTATCCAAGGAATATCAAGAGTTGTTGGTAGCTACTAGAAGCTTAGAGAGAGGCACAGAGCAGATTCTTCTGCAGAGACTTCGGAAGGAGATAATTGTGTAATGTGATAATTTTATATTTCTAGCCTCCAGGACTGTATGAGAATACATTTCTGTTGGTTTCAGCCATCTGGCTTGAGATGACTTATTGTTCCAGCCCAAAGACACTCATACAAGCATGGAACCAGAAGAGCAGCAGTGGCTTAGCCGAGGGCTCTATGGGAAGCATTATAATCATTGACTGTAGGGAAATTCATAGAGAATAGCTTAGCTTTCTGGTACAAGTACAGAGAAATGGAGCAAGTGGCTTAGAAGAGGCCTCAGGCAAAGATGTGGGACATCAGAGTGGGTCCAGCATAGTAACTTGCGCTACTGTATAAATAGAGAAAGAGCATAGCACAGTAGCAACTCAGCCACCCCATAGGGAGACTTAGTAAGGCCTAAAGAATAGCAGGTAGATGCCAAAAGTGAGAAGAGGTGAGAATACCACAGATGGACTCCTTAGGCTCTTGGTGCCTAGTGTGTTGCCTAAAAATCTTTGCTGGTGGCCAAAGCATAGTGTGAAACACTTCTGATATTTTGATACACAGGAAGAAAAGAAGACATGGAGATGGGGACAAAGACCCCCTCAAACCAAGTATTTACTTTAAAGAGAACAAACCTTTACCAGAAAGACATTATACTAAAAGGGAAAGTCACCTTTATCTCCTGTGTTGTAGTCTTTCCTTTTGCATTGGTCTCATAGAAGGCTCATGAAAGGTGAAGCAAAGAAAGTAATCTACTTTTTATACATCTGAGTTTTTTTTTTCTGAATTCAAGGATGTTATATTTTATTATTATTTTTTTTATCTGATATGAAGCCTTTCCTAGGAGATGCCTCTCAGGACAAGATCTCTTGTAACTCCAGTTACCCCCTCTGTCTTCTAGATGGGTCAGACACAGAGGAACCCCAAGGGAAACCTCAGAAAAGATACAGGTGAGAATTAATGTGTCAGAGGGATCAATAGGCATGGATATTTTTCTTTTCATTTTCTACAACTTTGTTTGATCATGAAGACTTTAGAATAGTCCGAATATTTTAGAGAGTGAAAATTCTGACAATTACTTAAACAAATGCTAATAATTTGGTAGTAGCTACCATCTATCTATCTATCTATCTATCTATCTATCTATCTATCTATCTATCTATTCCATTACCCATCCCTCCCCGCCCCCAAACCTGAGGCTAGATACACCATAATATTTGGGTAAAATCAATTGTTCTGCTAAAGGAACATAGCAGTAAAATGCCTTCTAATGGTATCACGATATACCCATAGATCAATGTCTCACTAATCCGTAATCAAAGACGCTTCTTCCTGCATTATATAAGAAAAAATATAGAGACTCACAACTGGACAATGTGCAGAGTTAGAGACTTTGGAATATATGGCTCCAAATGGGATGTCTTCATCAAATCCCTCTCCTCGGCACTAAGGAAGCTATGCTGAAGAAGAGGCAGAAAGTCTGTAAGAGGCAGAAGGGATGGATGACACCAAGGAAATAGTGTCTTATAGTCACAACAGGACTGGTGCACACATGAACTCACTGAGACTGTGGTAGCATGCACAAGAGTTGAATAGATCCAAGCCAGATGGGATCCAACTGCTGAGAGGGGGAAGTGAACATGAGCTCCCAGCCCTAAGTAAAAAGCTATCTGCAATTGACACCTGCTTGCAAAGAAAAATATCATTTTTTTTTTTCTGCACTGGAGTTTCACTGGGTATATAAACCACACTTAAGGATAGGCCCCAGAGCCAGCAGTGGATGGCCAACACAAAATGAACTCAATGGTACTTTTGTAGGTTTTTTTTTCTTTTTCTCATATTGGTTAGTTTGAGCATTTAAAAAAGTTTTATTTTACTGAGCTTTTGCTTGTATATGATGGTTTCTGATTTTGTATTTTTATATGTTTTCATTTCTGTGTGTGTGTGTCTCGTGCTTTAAAAAATTTTTTTTGGGTTGTTTGGCTTTTTTTGTTTCTCCGTTTGTTTTCTAAAGAGAGAGAGAGAGAGAGAGAGAGAGAGAGAGAGAGAGAGAGAGAAAGTGTGCCATTGGATGGATGGGGAGGTGGGGAGGATCTGGAAAGAGTTGGGGAAAATTCATGATCATAATATATTGTATGGAAAAACTTTATTTTCAATTAAAATAAATATAAGTGTTTATTACTTATGAAATGTACTTGAATAATCTGTCTTTATGGTAACGTCCTTGAATCGAACCCACGACTGTTTCTGCATATATTTATGGTATAGAATATGATGATCATTCACACATACACACACCTTGAAACTATCAATCAAGGCAATAGCCATAACAACAACTGTCATCCCCAAGGTTTCTTTTTTCCCTTTATGATACTGTGATCATTAATGTTAATTGTCAGCCTGACACAATCTAGAATCAGTTACAAGGCAAATCTCCAGGCTCACCTGCAAGAGATTAGCCTCTGCGTAGGCCTGTGAGGTATTACGGTAACTGAGGAGGGAAGCTCAACACCAGAAGTGGATGGTATCACTTCCTTAGTTCAGTCCTGGAGAAAGCGAGCTGAGCATATTCATTTGTCTTTCTTTTTACTTCCGCATCATGGGCTTCTTTCTGTAACCAACAGAAAGAACAGAGCACCCCATCTGCAGGGAGGTGACCCTAGAGCCAGTTCTGCAACCAAAGCTGCGGAAAACCAAAAAAACCTTGAAGACCTGTGCACTGGTCAGCCAGCCTGTGAATTCTGTCCAAGCAAGGTCAATGATCTCCTTGCCAATGGTGTGGGGACCACAGGCATAGTTAATGGCAGCATCTTCCTTGCCTGTGATGAGCTGCTCAGGGTTGAAGAGCTGGCGGTAGGCACCAGTGTGAACTTCATCAATAGCTGTGGATTCCAGGCCTATGAACATTGCCTGGGGCACATGCTTGCCAGCATCTGTCTCACTGAAGAAAGCAATGAAGGAGTCAGCTTCTTCCCCAATGGTCCTGTCACTTGGAATGTGTTCATCAGGCTAGATGCTGTGTTTCAGGCAGTAGAACTTCCAGCGGGTATTGCCAATCTGGACACTAGCCTGGTCAACGTGGGTGGAGATGCACTCATGCCTGGTGGCTATATGACAGATGCGGGTTTGAAGGGTGACAGATGAGGGTGACAGAAACAGACACCTAGTGCTGGGTCCCTGTTACCGTTCTCTGGCAGCTAAGAGCTGAGGTAAATAATGCAATATTGTTACCCTTTTCGTTGTTTACTTCAGTAGCATCTCTTCTAAAGTATATAGTTCAGATAATGAATGACATGGCACCTAGTTTTTGCCTTTCTTGGTCTGTTTTGGGTATTGACAATACAAGAAAGTTAAGGGTGGCAGACGTATCACTTGTTAAGTGAGAGAACACAAGTTTCTCTATTTTCAGGTTAGCCTCACATGCACTTAATTTTCTCTTCAGAATCAAGTAACATATAGTTAACAACCTCATAAGACTCAAGACTCTTGCAAAACCTTAAGTAAGATTAGACTTGAGTGTGTGGGTGTACACTTTGTGTGTGTGTGTGTGTGTGTGTGTGTGCACCTCTTTGTGCATGTCCAGCACTTAGATTAGTCGCTGGCATGCAGTAAGTGATATTAAAAAATAAGCTATTATATCTTTAAATGTGCAACATGTTTTTGTCTATTTAAAGGGTTTTAAGAACCTGCAGGAACATACCAGGCGCTTGGCTCAACATATCAAACTTAGCTGAGACTGTCTGGTTAGGGAGAGGGCTATCTGCCGTGGGATGGTACTCCTTCTCCTCACACTCACCTGCGGGTGCATCATGGCTGCATGAGGAAATGGGTACTTATTTTTATCAGGTGCAGTGATTACCGTTTGTCCAGGAGGGAGCCTGAGCAGAGCGCAGTGGGTAACACGGTGCTCTGGCTGTGTTCATCCGTACACAGCATGCACACAATGCCTGGCTTCACCCGTATTTGCCCTTGACGATACGTTGCTGTGGTCACCACCTCACAGAGTGTTAAAAGGCAGGTGGTGATTTTGCTCACTTTCTCGACAGAGTGTAAATTGGGATTAGGCTCAGATTTTTGACACCGTTTCTCCGAAATTTTGCCTCTTTCTGGAAATACAGACACAACAATACTTTTTAACTTCTTTATAATTTTTGCAGTGCTGGGAATCACCCATACTAGGCAAGTATGTTACTACTGAGCTATACTAGGAATGCATTTTAGGAAGGAACTTGTGGATTGAACAGCAGGAAGGATAAGGTGCCACCTTATCTATTGATAGAGGATTCTTATCTTCTCAGTTATGGCTGATGGCCTACTCCGATTGCTTTTTCTACCTCCTTGCTAATGCTGTACACATTTGTTTAAATTGTAGCTTGCTCTGTTTCAAGGGATGGATCATAAATTAATTAAGTCAACCTTAGCAATGCTTGTTCTTCTTTGCCAAGCTTAGCTTAGAGATCAGTTTGAAGAAACATAAGGAGTCACCTAGGAGACTTGAGAAAACTCTTCCCAGATATTTGGTGGAGAATAAATCTAGAGTCAGATGGGGAGAAGTGTCTCTTTGTACCCTATATCATCCTTATGCTTTGGATTTTTTTCACTCAAGTCATGAGGCTGGAAGCGGCTGTAACTGTTTAGACGCTGCACCGAGCTCTCACACCATTGAGATAGCCTCAGCCTGGAGACACCCACTCCAGACTTCCTGTTAAGCCAGATTAAAACTGAGTGGTCATTCTTTTATGCCTTTATAACCTTGCTTCAAGGTGGATACAGTTTGGTGTCATGGAGTCTGAAAGTCTAGCAGATCATATCTGGTTAAAAGTTGCTCTCAGGTTCTATTCATTATAATCTCTGCTCTGGACTATGCTTCTTAATCTATGGCAAAAGATTTGGGCTCCAGGGGTAGATATTTTTGGCCTGGATCAACCAGTTACAAAGGAAGATTGTTCAGAACCGGCTGCCTTGAGTCAGTATGTCTCTGATAAACAGGCTTGTTCACAAGCATATTGTGGCAGCAGAGATGTCCTTAGCGACACAATCTCCACTGACATACATAATTGCTGTTTGAATACACACAAGGCCGAGCTTGCTGTCATAGCCTGAGTAACTAACTCTATTAAAAACAAATCAATCAACATAAAAAGACCATAATATTTTCCTGATTATTGTGTTTCTTTAGCCTTTATATTGGCTTGTTTTTATATAATGTTTCCTTGCCAGCCTGCTCTTCAAAACTTGCTGAAATCTGTTACATGTTTGAGACACAAAACCTGTTTTGCCTGCCTTAATGGTTAATTAATTGAAGTGGGAAAAAGACATTTCAAATACAAGAGATAAACAGCATAAACTTAGAAGTGACTACCCACACGTGAAGTCACTCTTCAGTGAAAGAAAATTTCATAGCATTGCTTGAAACCATAGCAGCCTAAATTTCATCTTCAAGGAGAAGAGGAAGTGGTTCCCAGGAGAAGGTTTTAGTGACTAATATTTAACTTACATAAAGACCTTGCTATCTGCTTGTAGCTCTGACATGCTTTAGAAATCAGACAGGGAAGAGGAATTTCTGAAGTGTTTGCTCTGATAGCATATTTAATGTTATAAAACATTATTATAATCCAGTGTTATTCTATAAAGTATATGTATAATGTCATTTAATTATATTTTTAAAACTTGTACTGGAGCCAATTCCCATTTAAAAAGGAGTATCTTGGTTTTGTTTGGATTTTAAAGTGACAAAATGTTCCATGACATAAAAATCAAAGTATGTGTTTAATGCTCAGATGTATAGTGTGAATGCCCCTGTTAACTCATCCACCCACGGGGATTCACTGCTAACTACTTAATGCACAGATTTCCAGTTTCTTAATATGCATAGCTGGTATATGAGATATTTTATCACATAGTGTTCTATAAACTACTTTGCCATTTACATGTATCTCACGATCACCTCTCTGAGTCCCAGATGATCATCAGTCATCCCACCATATCTGTAGAGATTCCAGGACCTACAGCTACCGTAATCCTTTCATGCTCAGCTCTTTTATGAAATAATGCATTATTTGCACGCAGCATACATTTTTCCTACTGCAGGACTGTAGTCACCCTAGACTGCTTGTAACACGTAGAAGACTCCGTACTGTGTCAACAGTTGTCTTGCTGTATGGCTCAGGAAATAATGAGAAGAAAAGTCCATGTATGCTTATTAGAGATGTAATTTCCTTTAGTATTCTGTTTTTAAAAACCATAGATATATTTATTTTATTTTATGTGTATGGTGCTTTGCCTGCATGTATGTATTTGTATTATGTACATGTAGTATCCGAGGAAGCTAGAAAAAAAAAAAAACCCAAACATTGTTTTTCTTTTAAAAAATTTTTTAAATTTATTACAGTTTATTCACTTTGTATTCCAGCTCTAGCCCCCTCTCTCATCACCTCTCAGCCCCACACTTCCTCCCTCTTCTCATCCTATGCCCCTCCCCAAGTCCACTGATAAGGGAGGTCCTCCTCCCCTTCCCTCTGACCCTAGCCTATCAGGTCTCATCAGGACTAGCTGCATTGTCTTTCTCTGTGGCCTTGTAAGGCTGTCCCTACCCCCTACTCAGGGGGAGGTTATCAAAGAGCCAGCCACTGAGTTAATGTTAAAGACAGTCCTTGTTCCCCTTACTAGGGAATCCACTTGGAGACTAAAATGCCATAGGCTACATCTGTGCAGGGGTTCTAGGTTGTCTCCATGCATGGTCCTTGGTTAGAGTATCAATCTCAGAAAAGACCCCTGTACCCAGAAGTTTTGGTTCTGTTGCTCTCCTTGTGGAGCTCCTGTCCCCTCCAGGTCTTTCTATCTTCCCCTTTTTTCTTAAGATTCCCTACACTCGGAGCCAAGATGGCGGCGCCGGGAAAACAGTGTGTCTGAGCAGCAGGACAGCACTTTCCGTGCAGAGACCAGGAAACTGAACTCGGGGCCCTGAAACTACATCGATCGTGTTTCCCAGGTGAGGGGAGGCTCCCACGGCGGGAGAATCGGTTGGGTCCACTCACGGCTACCCAGCCAGAACCCGGAAGAAATCCCGGGTAACGCGGGCTTTGGGTCTCCGGGCTGGAGCCGCAAGCGGGCGTGTCCCAGCCACTTTCCCAGGCTGATCCATGGGCACAAGGGTACCTGAGACTGGGAGTCCCAGTCGCAGGGGGACCCCACGGGGAAGCAGGGTTGCGGGTCTGATCGCAGGTCACCCAGTCTCTCCCCGGAAAGTCTCTGCCGCCATCACAGCCGAGCTCCTGCCGCGCGCAGAGAGCTTTGCGCTCAGCTCAGCGGTACAGACAAGCTGCGAGCCCCAGTACAACAGGGACTGGGAACCCCTGTCCGGAGAGGACCCCACAGAGAAGGAAGAAACCTTGCTGCTGGGGTCACCTAGGGAAAGTCTAGCAGACTGCAGATTGCAAACAGACAGAACTGAGTGCCCCAAACACCAGAGCAGTACTCACCCACCACAGATTACCGCAGCTGATCACTAAATTTACAGCAAGAAACCCAGAAGGAGGGCAGCTTCCCCCAGGACTTCTCCTGGTGAGAGGAGAACCCTCTTGACTAATCAGGACCACAGTTACCACCCAGGTCTCTAGGCCCTCATGAGGTGAGCTGTAGCAACTCCTGAAAAACAGCGGACATCCAGGGACTATACCCAAAAAGCTGGGAAGGCTTCCTTCAGGAAAAAACATCTTCCTGCCAAAGGGATTCTCTCCACTACAAGAGTCCAGGAACAACCAGAAACAAAATTCAAACAACTAAGATAGCCCAATGGATAGAGGACAGCGTAAAAGTTCAACCAACAAAAGCCAGAGCATTATGGCATCTCCAGAACCCAGTTATCCAGGGGCAAATAGCCCTAGACACCCCAGCATAAATGAAATTCAAGGAGACGATCTAACATCTATGCTCAAGAAGATGATAATAGAGGAAACAAATAAAATACGAAAAGAAATAGAAGAAGCTGAAGCCAAAAAGTATGTAGCCTTTAGAGAGGAAATGCTTAAATCACTGAATGAAATAAAAGAAACAGTGGATTGTTCAAACAAACAGCTGAAGGAATTGACGGAAAAACATGAAAATACAGTCAGACAGGGGAAGGAAACCAACAAAATAGCTCAAGACCTGAAGATAGAATTAGAAAAATTAAAAAAAACACAAATGGAAGAAATTGAGGAGAGAAAGAACTTAGGGAAGAAAGCAGGAACTACAGAGGTTAGCATAACCAATAGGCTACAAGAAATGGAAGAAAGAATCTCAGGTGTGGAAGATACAATGGAAGAAATAGATGTATCTGTCAAAGAAAATGATGAATCTAAAAAATTCCTGACACAGATCGTCCAAGAAATTCAAGACAACATAAAAAGACAAAACCTAAGAATAATAGGAATAGAGGAAAAAGAAGATTCCCTGCACCAAGGCCCAGAAAATATTTTCAACAAAATCATTGAAGAAAATTTCCCCAACTTAAAGGAGAGGCCAATAAGAATACAAGAGGCCTATAGAACACCCAATAAATTAGACCAGAAAAGAAAATCCTCCCGCCACATAATAATCAAAACTGTAAGTATACAGAACAAAGAAAAAATACTAAAAGCTGCAAGAGAAAAAGGCCAAGTAACATATAATGGCAAACCCATTAGAATCACACCTGACTTTTCAACAGAGACTATGAAAGCCAGAAGGGCCTGGACAGATATCATGCAGACCCTAAGAGAACACAGATGTCAGCCCAGGCTACTATACCCTGCAAAACTCTCAGTCCTCATAGACGGAGAAAACAAGATATTCAATGACAAAAACAAATTTCAACAATACCTACAAACAAATCCAGCATTACAGAAGACACTGGAAGGGAAAATACAACCCAAGAAAGCTAGCTACATTCAAGAAAACACAGGAAATAAATAACCTCACTTCAGTAAAACAAAAAGCAACCAAGCACACAACTGTATGACCACAGCCAACATCAAAGTCAAAGGATTTAACAGCCACTGGTCATTACTCTCTCTCAATATCAATGGACTTAATTCTCCAATAAAAAACACAGACTAACAGAATGGATGCGTAAACAAAACCCAGCAATCTGTTGTATACAAGAAACACACCTAAGTCACAAAGATAGACATTACCTGAGGGCAAAGGGATGGAAGACGGCTTTTCAAGCAAATGGACCCAAGAAGCAAGCAGGAGTAGCCATTCTAATATCTGATAAAATAGTCTTTCAACCAAAATTAATCAAAAGAGATGGGGAAGGACACTTCATACTCATCAAAGGAAAATTCCACCAAGAAGACATCACAATCCTGAACATCTATGCCCCAAATACAAGGGCATCCACATTTGTGAAAGAAACATTGATAAAACTTAAACCACATATAGATCCCCACACACTAATAGTGGGAGACTTCAACACCCCACTCTCAACAAAGGACAGGTCAACAAAACAGAAATTAAACAAAGAAACAATATCTCTAACAGAGGTCATGAATCAAATGGACCTAACAGACATTTACAGAACCTTATACCCAAACACAAAAGAATTTACCTTCTTCTCAGCACCTCATGGAACCTTCTCCAAAATAGACCACATAGTTGGTCACAAAGCAAGCCTCAACAAATACAGGAAGATTGAAATAATCCCTTGTATCCTGTCGGATCACCATGGAATAAAGCTGGACCTCAGTAACAACAGAAATAGCAAAAAGCCTACACATACATGGAAACTGAACAACTTGCTACTAAAAGACAGCTGGGTCAGGGAAGAAATAAAGAAAGAAATTAAAATCTTCCTAGAACTCAATGAAAATGAAGACACAACATACCCAAACTTGTGGGACACAATGAAAGCAGTGCTAAGAGGAAAGTTCATAGCACTAAGTGCCTTCAAGAAGAAATTTGAGACAGCGCATTCAAGCAACTTAATGGCTCACTTAAAAACCCTAGAAAAAGAAGAAGCAGACACACCAAGAAGGAGCAGACGGCTGGAAATAATCAAACTCAGGGCTGAAATCAATCAATTAGAAACAAATAAAACAATTCAAAGAATCAATGAAACCAAGAGCTGGTTCTTTGAGAAAATCAACAAGATCGACAAACCCTTAGCCAAGCTAACTAAAAGGCAGCGAGACACCATCCAAATCAACAAAATCAGAAATGAAAAGGGGGACATAACTACAGACACTGAGGAAATCCAAGCAATCATTAGGACTTACTTCAAAAGTCTATACGGAACAAAATTTGAAAATCTAAATGAAATGGACAATTTTCTTGATCGATTCCACTTATCAAAGCTAAATGAGGACCAGGTAAATCAATTAAATAGTCCTATATCCCCCAAGGAAATAGAAGCAGTCATCGAAAGTCTCCCATCCAAAAAAAGGCCAGGACCTGATGGTTTCAGCACAGAATTCTACCAGACATTCAAAGAAGAGCTAACACCAATTCTCTTCAAACTATTCCACAAAATAGAAACAGAAGGAACATTACCAAACTCATTCAATGAAGCCACAGTCACCTTGGTACCTAAACCTCACAAAGACTCAACCAAGAAAGAGAATTTCAGGCCAATCTCCCTTATGAACATTGATGCAAAAATACTCAACAAAATACTCGCAAACCGAATACAAGAACACATCAAAGACCAAGTAGGTCTTCATCCCTTCATGACCAAGTAGGCTTCATCCCAGGTATGCAGGGATGGTTCAATATATGGAAATCCATCAATGTGATCCACCATATTAACAAATTGAAAGGAAAAAACCACATGATAATCTCCCTAGATGCTGAAAAAGCCTTTGACAAAATCCAACATCCATTCATGTTCAAAGTATTGGAGAGATCAGGGATACAAGGCACATATCTAAACATAGTAAAGGCGATATACAGCAAGCCTATAGCCAACATCAAACTGAACGGAGAGAAACTTAAAGCAATCCCACTGAAATCAGGGCCAAGACAAGGCTGCCCACTCTCTCCATATCTCTTCAATATAGTTCTGGAAGTCCTTGCTAGAGCAATAAGACAGTTGAAGGAGATCAAGGGGATACAAATTGGAAAGGAAGAAGTCAAATTATCACTATTTGCAGATGATATGATAGTATATGTGAGTGACCCCAAAAACTCTACCAGGGAACTCCTACAGCTGATAAACACCTTCAGCAAAGTGGCCGGATACAAAATTAACTCAAAAAAATCAGTAGCCCTCCTGTATACAAAAGACAAAAGGGCTGAGAAAGAAATTAGCACAATAGCCACAAATGACATAAGGTACCTCGGAGTAACCCTAACCAAGGAAGTCAAAGACTTGTATGAAAAAAATTTCAAATCTCTGAAGAAAGAACTAGAAGAAGATATGAGAAGATGGAAAGATCTCCCATGCTCTTGGCTTGGTAGGATTAACATAGTAAAAATGGCCATCTTACCAAAAGCAATCTACAGATTCAATGCAATGCCCATCAAATTACCAACACAATTCTTTACAGACCTGGAAAGAAAAATTCTCAACTTCATATGGAATAACAAGAAACCCAGAATTGCTAAAACAATCCTCTACAATAAAAGATCTTCTGGAGGTATCTCCATCCCTGATCTTAAGTTGTACTATAGAGCAACAGTTATAAAAACTGCATGGTACTGGCATAGAAACAGAATGGTGGATCAATGGAACCGAACAGAGGACCCAGAAATAAACCCACACACTTATGGACACCTGATATTTGACAAAGACGCCAAAACCATACAATGGAAAAAAGATAGCATCTTCAACAAATGGTGCTGGTCCAACTGGATGTCTACATGTAGAAAAATGAAAATAGATCCATACTTATCACCCTGCACAAAACTGAAGTCCAAGTGGATCAAAGACCTCAACATAAAACCAGACACATTAAATCAGCTAGAAAAAAGTGTTCTAGGGGAATACCCTAGAACTCATTGGTACAGGGGAAAACTTCCTGAACAGAACTCCAACAACACAGGCTCTAAGAGCAACAATCAATAAATGGGACCTCATGAAACTGAAAAGCTTCTGCAAAGCAAAGGACACTGTCATCAAAACAAAGCGACCTCCTACAGATTGGGAAAGAATCTTCACCAACCCTTTATCTGACAGAGGACTCATATTCAGTATATATAAAGAACTAAAGAAGCTGAAAAGCAGCAAACCAAGTAATCCAATTAAAAAATGGGGAACAGAGCTAAACAGAGAATTCTCTGTAGAGGAATACCGAATGGCAGAGAAGCACTTAAAGAAATGCTCAACCTCACTAGCCATTAGGGAAATGCAAATCAAAACTACCCTGAGATTTCACCTTAAACCCATGAGAATGGCCAAGATCAAAAACTCAAGTGACAACACATGCTGGAGAGGTTGTGGAGAAAGAGGAACCCTTCTCCACTGCTGGTGGGAATGTAAACTGGTACAACCACTCTGGAAATCAATCTGGCGTTTTCTCAGACAACTAGGAATAGTGCTTCCCCAAGATCCAGCCATACCACTCCTAGGCATATATCCAAAAGAGGCTCAAGCACACAAAAAGGAAATTTGCTCAACCATGTTTGTAGCAGCTTTATTTGTAATAGCCAGAAGCTGGAAACAACCCAGATGCCCCTCAACTGAAGAATGGATGCAGAAAATGTGGTACATCTACACAATGGACTATTACTCAGCAATGAAAAATAAGGAAATCATGAAATTTGCAGGTAAATGGTGGGATCTGGAAAGGATCATCCTGAGTGAGTTGTCCCAGAAGCAGAAAGACACACATGGTATGTACACACTCATATAGACATACAACATAGGACAAACCCACTAAAACCTGTGCATCTAAAGAAACTAAGCAAGAGAGAGGACCCTAACTAAAATGTCCAATCCCCATCCGGAAAGGCAAAGAGGATGGACATCAGAAGAAGAAGAAAACAGGAAACAACCTAGGAACCTACCACAGAGGGCCTCTGAAAGCCTCTGCCCTACAGACTATCAAAGCAGATGCTGAGCCTGATGGGCAACTGTTGGGCAGAGTGAATGGAATTTTAGGTAAGAACTGGGAAATAGTAAGAGCTGGCGAGGACAGGGTCTCCACAAGGAGAGCAACAGAACAAGAAAATTTGAACACAGGGAACTTCCCAGAGACTCATACTCCAACCAAGGACTATTCATAGAGATAACCCAGAACCCCTGCACAGATGTAGCCCAGGGCAGTTCAGAGTCCAATTGGGTTACATAGTAATGTGAAGAGGGACTACCTCTGACATGAACTGACTGGCCTGCTCTTTAGTCACCTCCTCCTGAGGGGGAGCAGCCTTACCAGGCCATAGTAGAGGACAATGCAGCCACTTTTGATGTGAACTGATGGACTAAGATCAGAAAGGAGAGGAGGACCTCCCCTATCAGTGGACTTGGGGAGTGGCATGCAAGCAGAGGGAGGAGGGAGGGTGGGATTGGGAGGGGAGGGAGGGGCTTATGGGGGGATGCAGAATGAATGAAGTGTAATTGATGAAAAATTAAAAAAAAAAAGGGAAAAAATAATTTAAGAACCTTAAATAACCTTCAAAAGTGGAGGAAAACATGGAGTTAGTCAATTTACATGGAGCACGTCTCGCCCCTGGGGGCAATGGTCTCCTGAACCTACTCAGACCTCGGACACCACCACTGCTAATTCTAGAACTGATGCAGGATGTTCCAACGAGGGGATTAAGGCTTCTCATAATATTTCCTATAAGCCCACACCTGTTTGTTTATATCCCCCATTTTTATTTATTATAAGCCAGATAGAGCCAAGTAATTATGGTAATGATGCTTGCTATTTTTGCCCAATGCTGTAAATTTACTAGCTGGTTACTCACATGCCTTGCTGGGTGCCTGTGCCCGTTGATGCCTTCACGCTATGACTCTCTTCAGACAGAAAAGGGATCCTGGAATTACAGCTGCCATTGTTACTGCCATCTCATTAGTGGCTGTTGGAGCTACCACCACGGCATTAGCCATGAGTCATACTGGGAAGACTGCTCAGACCCTGAATAACCTTTTAGCCAATGTAGCTCATGCCTTAGATGTACAAAAAGGAATTAATGCTCAACTAAAAGGAGGTTTGATGGTGTTCAATCATAGGATTGACCTCGCACAGGAGCAAATTGATACCCTATGGCAAATCACTCAACTTGGCTGTCAATGAAAATATGCTGGACTTTGAGTCACTAGCATACAACATGAGAATTTTCCCTGTGCTGCAAATCTGTCTAAACAATTATCTAGCTATATTTTAGGTAATTGGACTGGAGAATTCGATACTACGATGGAGCAGCTGAGAGTGGCCATTGTCATGGTAAATTCTACCAGAGTGGATGCAGGACTAGCCACAGGATTTTCATCATGGATTGCTGTAGCCATGAATCATCTGAAGGAATGGGCGGGCATGGGAGCGTTAACAGGCCTTCTGGTGTTGGTCACCTTGGTTTGCCTGTGGTATATATGCAAGATTAGAGTCTCACAACAGCGTAATGCAGCCATGACCATTCAGGCCTTTACAGCTATTGAAGCAGGACAGTCTCCCCAAGCATGGTTGGCTACCATAAAAAGCCAAAATGTTACGCTCAGGATGCGAGGCTAAGCACTGCACTCAGGGTCAGCCGCTTTATACCCAGAGAAGAGCATGTCTGGTTGCATGCGGGTTGAGGCCCCAGGTCCCGCCTCTGAGAAAAAGGTATCGGACGGGTCTGATGCTCTTTGGGTGGATGACACCTAAATGAACATCAGTACAAAGTCCCAATTTATTTCTAATATCAGAGATCAGACCTCTACTCTTGCCTGATGCGTCCAAAACAAAAAGGGGGAACTGTAGAGAGCTGCGTAATGCCGCGCCTGAAAGATGGAGCTGGTTTCTGCCTTCCACCTTCCCGATGGTGAGTGCTCTCTGTCACAAACAACTCCACATTTGGCTAAGGCTGAGGATCTGGCTTGCTTCCATGTATGTGGACCTATCTGCATTGTCCACGTGGCATGCTGAGGTTGGCTACCCACAGGCTATTTAAAGTGGGCTGGCTTTACCCAGGGTCAGATGATTGTTTAAGGTTCCTGAATAAACTGCATTGAAAAAAAAAAAAAGAATGAAAGAATGAAATGCAACTGAAAAAAAAAAAAAGATTCCCTACACTCTGCCCAAAGTTTGGCTATGATTCTCAGCATCTACTTGGATAACCTGCTGTGTAGAGTCTTTCAGAGGCCCTCTGTGGTAGGCTCCTGCCCTGTTCCCTGCTTTGTCCCTATTTTGCTATCTATCCCATTTGCCTTTCTGAATGAGGATTGGTCATTTTACCCAGGGTCCTCCTTCTTGCTTAGTTTCTTAAGGTGTACAGATTTTAGTATGTTTATCCTATATTATATGTCTAATATCCACTTATAAGTGAGTATATACCATATGTGTCTTTCTGCTTCTTGGATACCTCACTCAGGATGATCTTTTCTAGATCCCACCATTTACCTGCAATTTCATGATTTCCTTGTTTTTTATTGCTGAGTAGTATTCCATTGTGTAAATGTACCACAATTTTTGTATCCATTCTTCAACTTAGGGACATCTGGGTTGTGTCCAGATTCTGGCTATTACAAATAAAACTGCTATAAACATAGTTGAGTAAATGTCCTTGTTGTGTACTTGGGCATCTTTTGGATATATACCTAACAGTGGTATAGCTGGATCTTGAGGTAGCACTATTTCTAATTGTCTGAGAAAGTGCCAGATTGATTTCCAAAGTGGTTGTACAAATTTACATTCCCACCAGCAATGGAGGAGGGTTCCCCTTTCTCCACATCCTCTCCATCATGTGTTGTCACTTAAGTTTTTGATCTTAGCCATTCTGATGGGTGTAAGGTGAAATCTCAGGGTCGTTTTGATTTCCATCTCCCTGGTGGCTAAGGATGCTGAGCCTTACTTTAAGTGTTTCTCTGCCATTTGATGTTCCTCTATTGAGAGTTTTCTGTTTAGCTCTGTACCCCATTTAAAATTTTTTTATTAATTATTTATTAACATTTATTCACTTTATATTCCAGGTGTGGCTCCTTCCCTCCTCTTCTCTTCTGCCCCTCCCCTAGTCCACTGATAGGGGAGGTCTTCCTCCCCTTCTATCTGAGCCTTGCGTATCAGGTCTCATCAGGGCTGGCTACATTGTCTTCCTCTGTGGCCTGGCAAGCCTGTAACCCCCCAGGGGGGAGATGATCAGAGAGCCTGCCACTGAGTTCATGCCACAGAATTCTCTGTTTAGCTCTGCACCCCATTTTTAATTGGATTACTTGATTTGTTGCTGTTTAATTTCTTGAGTTCTTTATATATTCTGGATTTTAGCCCTCTGTCAGATACAGGGTTAGTGAAGATCCTTTCCCAATCTGTAGGCAATCATTTTTGTTCTGACAACAGTGTCTTTTGCTTTACAGAAGCTTTTCGGTTTCATGAGGTCCCATTTATTGATTGTTGATCTTAGAGCCTGTGCTGTTGGTGTTCTCTTCAGGAAGTTTTCTCCTGTGCCGATGAGTTTCAGGCTCTTCCCCACTTTTTCTTCTAACAGGTTTAGTGTATCTGGTTTCACATAGAGGTCTTTGATCCATAGAGGTCACATAGAGGTCTTTACTTTTGTGCAGGGTGATAAGTATGGATCTATTTGTATTTTTCTACATGTAGATATCTAGTTAGACCAACACCATTTGTTGAAGATGCTGTCTTTTTTTTCCATTGTATGGTTTTGGCTTCTTTGTTAAAAATCAGGTGTCCATAGTTATGTAGGTTTGTTTCTGGATCTTCTATTCTATTCCATTGATCCACCTGTTTGTTTCTATGCCAGTATCATGCAGTTTTTACTACTGTTGTTATAAAGTACAGCTTGAGATCAGGGATGGAGATACTTCCAGAAGATCTTTTATTGTAGAGGATTGTTTTAGCTATTCTGGGTTTCTTATTCCATATGAAGTTGAGAATTTTTTCTTTCAAGGTCTATAAAGAATTGTATTGGTGATTTGATGGGAATTGCATTGAATCTGTAGATTGCTTTTGGTAAAATGGCCAGTTTTACTATGTTAATCCTAAATGAGCATGGGAGATCTTTCCGTCTTCTGATATCTTCTTCTACTTCTTTCTTCAGAGATTTGAAGTTTTTCCATAAAAGTCTTTGACTTTCTTGGTCAGAGTTACACCAAGGTACTTAATGTCTTTTGTGGCATTTGTGAAGTGTATTGTTTTCCTAATTTCTTTCTCAGTCCATTTGTCTTTTGTATACAGGAGGGCTACTGATTTTCTTTTTGAGTTAATTTTGTATCCAGTCCCTTTGCTGAAAGTGTTTATCAGCTGTATGAGTTCCCTGGTAGAATTTTTGAAAACCAAATATTTTAACTATTTGAAATAATTCTATAGGGCACATAAAATTACCTATATTCTTGTGTACGGATCTGAGTAGTCTCCTGAGGACAAATAAAGAAATGGAATTATTTTATTAATGGGTAGTGCTTTAAAATATAAATTCTAGTAAAATGTTCTAGAAAATTTATCTCAACTTACAGCCTTCTTTCTTCCCTCTTTTTTCGGTTTATTTATTTATTGTGGCAGAATCTCCTCATGTAGCCCTGACTACTGTAAAACTCACTCTGTAGACTAGGCTGGTGTTCAACTTGTGAATATTTGTCTGTCTGAAAGATTATAGCAACAATGTTGATAGTTTGTTCTATAATTAATAATTATTGACTCTGAATTTCAGGGAGACACACATATTTGTACAATAGCAGATGACGAATACAAGAGAAGGAACTAGATTGCCTTTTCATTGGCTTACATATAAGACCAAGGAAAGAATGTCCCTTCTTTAAAATTGTCAAGAATCCAATGTTAGAGCAATGTTTGTATATATATATATATATATATATATATATATATATATATATTTTAAATGTTTGTATATATAATACTCTATATGAATGTAGACAATTCAGACAACACAACTGATGATGCTGAAATTTAGCCTTGTGGAACCTCAAGGGTGGCTGTATTTTGAAGCACAGTTTGGTGTACAGTCACTTGTTTCTAGAGGTACATGTGTACAGCGTGTGTAGAGCCGTGTGTGACTCTTCTTTTCAGTGGTCCTACTGTTGACAGATTGCTGGAGAGCTGTTGCTAAGCATTGCAGCTTGAAGAGATAATGAAAGTTACCAAAACAGAAAAACATACTACCTTAACTTTCCTGCCTCATCGTCATCCAAACCACTTTCAAAATTTGGATGATTGCATTCTCTTTTCTTACTGGAGTAAATCTTTTGTGCTGGCATTTAAGACTGACCTATTAATCTAACAGAAGCCTACCAATTGTGAGCATGCTTTTCCCTTCCTGAGTTTAAGATTTCCCAGAGGCTAGTGAGATGGTACAAAAGCTCAAAATGCTCTCACTGACCTAGGCTGACAGTCTGGGTTTGATCCCTGGATCCCAAGGTGAAAGAAGAAAGCAGACTTCTGAAAATTGACCTCCACCCATATGCTCTGATGTGCACACTCCCACACTAATTTACACTTCGCACACAGGTATGCACACATGCATGTGTGCACGAGCACACACACAAATAATAATGCCAAATAAAAGGAAATTTAGAAAGGCTTGATTGGGAACACAACCAATTTAATACAAAGAAGAGAAATGCAATATATGTTAGGTAACATCACCCTTTTCTGTAGCATTGCATGGTGGTTACTACAGTCCATATGTCAAAAGTGCAAATGACCTTGCAGACAAATGATCAGACATCCCATCCAAATCTAACTAAGTCTGTCTTTGCTTTGCTTCCAAGATCAGAGGGAACACACCAGGAGACCTCCATGGTGACATGGCTGCAGACCAAATTACTAGACAGAAGACAGCAGTTGAGCAAGTTATCCCTACAAAAGAAGAAACATGAGAAATATCATTTATATTACCACATCAAAATAAGCGGAGAAAAATAGAAAGGGAAAAACAGGTTCCATGTAATGAGTAACAACAACCCAAAGATAACTTGGATTATGAAAATGTGCAAATTGTCCATAGAGAATATTAAAATGTACTACCCGAAGTGCCTATGTAAAAAAAAAAACAACCCATATATAGAGTGACATACTGTGCTAACAAATGTAACTGATGGCATTTATCTCCAGAAAAATACCCACAAGACTTACCAGCTGGACAAAATTCCAGTGGTTCTTCATGGAACATGACAAACTGATCCTGAACTTCATATGCTATAGATCAAGATGTTTCTCACATAAAGGACAGAGACGAGGAAAACAGTTTTGAAGGATGAAAAGGAGGGAAGGTTTGCCCTTGAGATTTTGAAGGTTCACTGCAGAGTGATAGTGACAAAGATGCTGTTTCCCTGCCCCAGACATGATCAGAAAGCTCAATGGAATAAATTGGAATGAAGAGGACTTAGCAAATTCCCATATTCTTATGAACATCAGGCCCATGGCAACGATTCCATCCCAAGTCAGCAAGGAAAGGGTAATCTTTGCTATGCTGTGCCACTACAGTGGAAACACACCAGATAAATGCAAAGAAATTTCAGGGTAAAGAATTGAATTTGAAGTAGAAATTTAAAACTTTTAGAAGAGAATGTAATTGAGGATATTTGCAGTCTTTGCATAGGGAAGAACTTCCATAGTATAAGGAAGACAGAAAAATGAATCACAGAAACCTGATAAACAGTCTTAGTTTAAAAGGTATTTAACAGGTTCAAATACAGCTGAGAGACTGAAAAAGGTACTGGCAGCAAATATAATTCACAAAAGAATTAGTATTAAGAATATATGAAATATACATATGAATCAATAAGAAAAAAGAAAAGACCCAAAATAAAAACTCAAAAAGGTACATTTAAAATTTTTTTAATTAATTACACTTTATTCACTTTTTATCCCCTTTGTAGTTCCCTCCTCCTCCCCTCCCAATCCTTCCCTTCCTCCTCCTTCCCCATGCATGCCCCTCCCCAAGTCCACTGATAGGGGAGGTCTTCTTTTCCTTCCTTCTGATCCTAGTCTATTAGGTCTCATCAGGAGTGGCTGCATTGTCTTCCTCTGTGGCCTGGTAAGGCTGCTCCCCTCTCAGGGGGAGGTGGTCAAAGAACAGGCCAATCAGTTCATGTCAGACAGTCTGTGTTCCCATTCCTATGGAACCCACTTGGACACTGAACTGCCATGGGCTACATCTGAGCAGGAGTTCTAGGTTCTCTCCATACATGGTACTTGCTTGGAGTATCAGTCTCAGGAAAGACCCCTGTGCTCAGATTTTTTTGGTTCTGTTGCTCTCCTTGTGGAGCCCCTGTCCTCTCCAGATCTTACTATTTCTTACTTCTTTCAAAAGATTCCATGCTCTCCTTGTGGAGACCCTGTCCTCTCCAGCTCTTACTATTTCCCAGTTCTTACCTAAAATTCCATTCACTCTGCCCAACAGTTGCCCATCAGGCTCAGCATCTGCTTTGATAGTCTGAAGGGCAGAGGCTTTCAGAGGCCCTCTGTGGTAGGTTCCTAGGTTGTTTCCTGTTTTCTTCTTCTTCTGATGTCCATCCTCTTTGCCTTTCCGGATGGGGATTGGACATTTTAGTTAGGGTCCTCTCTCTTGCTTAGTTTCTTTAGATGCACAGGTTTTAGTGGGTTTGTCCTCTGTTGTATGTCTATATGAGTGAGTATATACCATGTGTGTCTTTTTGCTTCTGGGACAACTCACTCAGGATGATCCTTTCCAGATCCCACCATTTACCTGCAAATTTCATGATTTCCTTATTTTTCATTGCTGAGTAATATTCCATTGTGTAGATGTACCACAATTTCTGCATCCATTCTTCAGTTGAGGGGCATCTGGGTTGTTTCCAGCTTCTGGCTATTACAAATAAAGCTGCTACAAACATGGTTGAGCACATGTCCTTTTTGTGTGCTTGAGCCTCTTTTGGATATATGCCCATTAGTGGTATGGCTGGATCTTGAGGAAGCGCTATTCCTAGTTGTCTGAGAAAGCGCCAGATTGATTTCCAGAGTGGTTGTACAAGTTTACATTCCCACCAGCAGTGGATGCTGGACTTTGAGTCACTAGCATATAACATGAGAATTTTTCCTGTGTCTAAACAATTGTCGAGCTATATTTTAGGTAATTGGACTGGAGAATTCGATACTACGATGGAGCAGCTGAGAGTGGCCATTGTCACAGTAAATTCTACCAGAGTGGACGCAGGACTAGCCACAGGATTATCAACATGGATTGCTGCAGCCATGAATCATCTGAAGGAATGGGCGGGCATGGGAGCGTTAGCAGGCCTTCTGGTGTTGGTCTCCTTGGTTTGCCTGTGGTATATATGCAAGATTAGAGTCTCACAACAGTGTGATGCAGCCATGATCATTCAGGCCTTTACAGCCATTGAAGCAGGACAGTCTCCCCAAGCATGGTTGGATACCATAAAAAGCTAAAATGTTACGCTCAGGATGCGAGGCTAAGCACTGCACTCAGGGTCAGCCACTTTGGACCCAGAGAAGAGCATGTCTGATTGCATGCGGGTTGATGCCCCAGGTCCCGCCTCTGAGAAAAAGGTATTGGACGGGTCTGATGCTCTTTGGGTGGATGACACCTAAATGAACATCGGTACAAGGTCCCAATTTATTTCTAATATCAGAGATCAGACCTCTACTCTTGCCTGATGCGTCTAAAACAAAAAGGGGGAACTGTAGAGAGCTGCAGAATGCTATGCCTTAAAGATGGAGCTGGTTTCCGCCTTCCACCTTCCCAATGGTGAGTGCTCTCTGTCACGAACAATTCCACATTTGGCTAAGGCTGAGGATCTGGCTTGCTTCCATGTATGTGGACCTATCTGCATTGCCTACGTGGCACGCCTGGGTTGGCTACCCAGAGGCTATTTAAGCTGTGGGCTGACTTTCCCCAGGGTCCGAGGATTGTTCAAGGTTCCTGAATAAACTGCATTGAAAAAAAAAAAAAAGATTCCATGCACTCTGCCCAAAGGTTGGCCATAAGTCTCAGCATCTGCTTTGATAGTCTGCAGCACAGAGCCTTTCAGAGGCCCTCTGTGGCAGGCTCCTAACTTGTTCCCTGTTTTCTCCAAAGAAGGAGAAGACTGGTGTCCATCCTCTTTGTCTTTCTGGATGGAGATTGAGCATTTTAGCAAGAGTCCTCCCTCTTGATTAGTTTCTTTAGTAGGTTTTAGTAGGTTTATCGTATATTATATGTCTATATGAGTGAGAATATACCGTGAGCGTCTTTCTGCTTCTGGGATAGTTCACTCAGGATGATAAAAAGGTGCATTTTAGTATTCAATCACAGCAGAGGTACAAATCTAAATGACCAACAAATATATTAAACTCAGACCAGCTTCTATTTAGGAAGGTAAAAATAGAAGTGGTGTTGCAATGATACATATCTAACACTGGACAAAATGGATGTGGTTGGCAGATCTTGGGAGTCTTGGGTGCTTTAGTACCTCAATGGACTTCGGAGCTATGAGGTAAAAAAGCTTGGCACCTAAAAGCACTGACTCCAGAAGGAGCCCTTCTCCCTTGCAATCTGTGACATTAAACAGATTGTAGTTCAAATACTCACAGCTCAGCTCCCTCACCCATTAAATGTAAATTATAACAACAGGCTAACCATATGCAGAGATACTTAACCCAAATGTGCACGGTTCTAAAGTATATCCCAAGGTTTGTGTGGACCCAGGGGGAATCTTTAACTAGTGTTCCTGTTCACAGGAAGCACAGGAGATGACATTTTTATTTACTTGGTAATTTTGCACAATTAAAATTGCTGATCCCCTTTGAAGCACTAATTCTTGAAAACCTTTGCACCTGTGCTCAGGGGACATGAAACCATATATGTCAATATTGGTATAGATTGGTTTAGCAAAATTTAAACTATCCAAATGTCCATCAGGAAGAGAAGAGACGAATTGTGGAGAATTCAGTCAGTGTTAATCTTATATTAACAGAAAAACAATGTGTAGACTGATATAGATGGAATCATTTCAGTTATTTTAAATGTCCCAAACAGTATATATATATGCTATGGAGAAACAAATGTATAAAAAATAAGGGAAGAGACATATGATCCTAGTATCTTTAAGATAATGGTTACACGTGATGAAGAAAAGGCCATTAGGATCTTGGAGAATCATGGATCCAGGCTGACAGATGCAAGCACAGCCTGGAAGCCGCCACACCACTGTTCTTGCAGAACACATGAGCAGGACAGCAGAGGCACCAGCAGGCTTCCCCCAAGACCTTTCTGTCCACACAGGTCATTGCTGCTCCTTTGTCATTGGCTAGGACTAGTCCTTCGTCCCTAATCACCTGAAGGGCATTGTTTTGCTGCCCACTAGCAAGCAATGCCTCCCATGTCTGACCTGTGGACTCAAATGAAGTGGATCACACTTAGCTCCAGAATGAATAATCCCACCATTTGATCTGCTCTTGACCTGGAACATTAATTCAGTCTTTCTGGGTTGTTTTATCTCTGATCTTCAGTGAGATCCGCCAAGAAATGCCAAGTCTTATTTCAGAGAGCCACCAGATGGGAGCACGGGCTGCCAGTATTTTATCCACCAGTGAGTCACAACATCTGGAGTGGTTATACGTCTTTTGAAGATCTCATACAAGTGTCTGGAATATTTTTTGATTTTTAAAGTTAAATGTTAAATGGTAATCATTATAGGTATTCTTTTAAAATAACTCAGGGCTTACGACGTCTCGGCGGCAGAATGAAGAACATTGATTACAGAGTGCTTGCATGAGGTGAATTCTGGCTGGTAGACCTTCCATGAGCTAAGGAGGCTTTGAAAGGCTCATTCATCAAAGCCAGCAGTTTTGGCAAACTCGGAGCTACAACTTTAATTAGCATCACGTTGCTTTCTTCGGTTTAGAATTTTGCACAGGTTAAAACAGCCAGAAAAATAATTCTCTAAAACCCACCTGCTCAGCCGGCATCACAGACCCTTTGGTTTTCCATAAATAGCCCAGGATGAAAAATGGTCGATCTGCGTGTTTCCATACTCACAGCTTGGGAGTGCCTCAACCAAGCATATGGAAGGATAGAGTCTGGGGCCTTTGTGACTTTTCTTGAGCCAGAAAAGTGAGTACCCGTGGCTGTTTTCTTAATACCTGCTCTGATCCTCACCTGGCCCTCTGGTTTGAAGCAGTGCTTGTAATTAAGTCAGAGCTTTAACTGCTTTGATGTTGTCCTGAGTAGTCTTTAACTTTTTTTTTTCAAGTATCTGTAGACACCAGTATTCACCAGCATTCTCATATATCATTTGTAGGCTGCCTACATTGTTCAGTTAGGCGCCTGTGTGACAACCTGTCTTTTAATTACATATAGGTGTTAAATAATTGGCTCTGTTGTTAAATCTGTAAACACAGAATTGAACAGAACAAAACCTATTCTAAGAATGTAGGATGCAGCTATATTTGATAATTGGTTCCCCCTATTCCTGGTATATGTCACTTCCGTTCAAATGGTATATGAGATTTGGGAGTTCCCCTCTAATCCTGGATGTGAGAGGCCGAAGCACATGGATGGGTGGGTGCCAATTGTGATGACTCTTGCCATTTGCCATGTTGAGAACTAGATTAGAGTTTAGAGAGGTTTTCTGGATTCTCTTTGTCTCTCTCTTCTTTGCTTCCAGAAATAGACATCTCACCATAAACATACTCTACATTTCATAAAGCTTACATCTTGTGAACCAGTTGGGCATTTAACAAAAGGAATAAAATGGAAAGCAGGTCCTTTCCTTCCTACGTTCTCTGTTCTCTCTGGTGCAAGTTGAGCAGAGAAGAACACAGCTGTGTTCACTTTGAGTATGCTGGTCAGGGATGCATTTCTCAGACGCCTATGAATGGAAGACTTATTGGCCTGCTGTCCACAGAGAGCCTCTGACTAGGCCTCAGTTGTCAAGAGCAGCCTCACTCAGTGGCCTGACCGGTCATAATGGGGATCTAAAGGCTTTGAAACATTCTGACCTGATGTGTGTCCACTCTGATGGACAATATTTGCTCCCAAATGCTGCTGAGGTCTTGTCACATCTGTACCAAAACCTTTCCTTCTGCCCATTACTGCTTCTTTTCCCTTTTATCCACCAATGTCTATCCTTAACTCTTTGGATGCCAAATTATCTCAGCACCTGCTTTTCGACAGTTTTACCTCCAACACTTTCCTTGACGGTCATCCGAAAATTACAAGCACATCTGTGACTCCTACACATTCAGGAGTGGTGGCTCAGGCAGGTGTGGAGTGTAACACTAGTAGGGTCATGGAATTGTGGATTCTAAAGAATGCTAGGATGCTTAATGAGGCTATTTTGCAAGGTAGTAGAAACTTTAGGGGTCGGTGAATCTAGAGAAATTAGGCCACTTGGCACGCATCTTTGAAGCGTTATGGCTGGCCTTCGACTCCTTCCTCTCTCGTGGCTTACTTTCCACCTACTCTGTCACGGGCCCCCGCTGTCATGACTGCTACTGTTCTACACACTCTTGAGTGTAAAGGCAGAGGCCTAGGGACTAAAAGCTCTTTTCTAAGTTCTTTGTGCTGGGTAATGTGTCAAGGTGACAAATCCCACTGATAGTGGGCTGAAGCAAACACTGACCACCCTCAAAAAGGATTTAGCCGAGCTGGGCTGCATGGAACCGAACTCACCAACACCGCAACAAAAAGGTTGTCTATGGAGATGGATTACTAAGCATTAGCAACAAAGGGGAGCTTTGGGGGGGGGGGTATCAGAGGCAAGAGGTATTGTGGCCAGAGGCAAGGCAATCTTCCAGATACCATACTTACTGCTGCTAACTTACTTTCTATATTAGCGCCATGTAATTTGTTCTTTGTTACGATCCACATAGCATTTAAAAATCAATCAATTTTAAATCACATGCAATTGGGTTAAGTAATAACCACGGTAACCTCCGAGAGACAAGCTACAACAATCAAGCAGGGGAGCAGCAGAAGGTGGCACAGAATCCAGGGAAGCAGCCAGCGTGGACCCTCTCTTAAAGAGAAGCTTGCATGAGCCATCACCTGGAGGGTCTGGGTGCTGGGTGCTGGGTGCTGGGTGCTGAATGCTGAGTGCTGGGAGATACTTTCCTGGAGTCTATTATTTCCTTAATAGCAATTTGTTCTTATGCCTGGAAGTTGCTGGAAGGGTTTTAGACTCAAGGAGAAAGGCTGAAGAGCGTTTACAGGGTTTTATTGAAGGGGTTTGTGGCGCACAGGCTATTTACATAAAGGGGCTGAATAAAACCATGGGAGGCAGTGCTGAGAAAGAGTCACTGAATGAGGCCATGAGAACAGCAGCGGCAAGTAATATGGGGCCTGGTTCTCAGGTTGCAGTCAGTAGCTCTTTGATGGTGGATATGTTACTTAACTTCTCTGAGTTGCTTCCCTTGTCTGAAAAATGGGAATAATAATAGAACATACCCCATGAGGCTATTGTGAGAATTAAATTGGCCAAACTATAACAAAGGCATAGAACAGCTTAAGTCATAACAAATGCTCTCATAAATTTTGTCTGTTATGGGCCAGGTTCTTTTTTATTTTATTTTAATTAATTATTCACTTTACATTTCAAACATAGCCTACCTCCCTCCTTTCATCCTGGTCCCACTCATTCCTCCCTCTTTCCCCATTCTCCCCTCTCCTATTCCTCAAATAAGGAAGGGGAGGCCTTCCCTCCCACCCACCCCCAATTCATTAAGTCCCTTTAGGACAGAGCAGATCCTCTTCCCCTGTTGGCGAGGCAGCCCTACCAGAGGAGAGTGATCAGAAAGCAGGTAACAGCGTCCTTGTCAGAGACAGCCCCGGTTCCCTTCACTAGGGAACCCACATGAAGCCTGAGCTGCCCCATCTCCTACAGCTGTGTAGGGGGCCTAGCTTCAGTCTAAGCATGGTCCTCGGTTGGTGCTTCAGTCTCTGAGAGGCCCTCTTGGCCCTGGTTAGTTGGGCTCTGTTGGGCTTTTCTTGTGAAGCTCCTATCCTTCTTTTCTTCCTCCCACTTTCCCACAAGACTCCCTCTACTCTTCGCCCAATGTCTGGCTCTGAGTCTCAGCATCAGTTTTGACCCGCTGCTGGGTGGAGCCTCTCAGAGGACAGCTATGCTAGGCTTCTCTCTGTAAGCATAGCAGAGTTAATCAAGTTAGGGGTTGGCTTTCTCCCATGGGGCGGGTCTCAGGTTGGGCCAGGCGTTGGTTGGACATTTCCTCAATCTCTGCTCTATCTTTATTCTTGCATATCTTATAGACATGTTTCTTTCTTCCCTGTTCTCCTCAGCCACTTCCACTTTCTATTTTATTTCCCCTTCTGAACAGGCCAGTTTTTTTTTTTTGTTTGTTTGTTTTTTTTTTTTGTTTTTGCTTAATATTATGGGAGCACGCAGAAGAGTCCAAGGAATCAGAGGAGTTGAGGGTAAGCCTAAAACTATTATTAAACGAGTTTTCTCCTCTGGTGAGCTAAGAAAGATACGTCTGCGCCTGGAAGCCAAGAAAAACGCAAGGTTCCTGTCTCTTGTCAGCTCTGTGGATTTCCTTTCGTTTTCAGAGAGGGTGTGATGTATGCTTTCCTGGTCGGCCGTGAACACACTGGCAGCAGTCTTTCGCAGGAACTGAAAAGTGCTATTTTATTTCAAATAGGAAAAAAACTGATCAGGGTTTGCAGAAGGAATGTTGAAGGTGGAGTTCATGATCACGCCTGGCCAGCAGGAGGCGCTGTTCCTGTGCGAATCTTGTAGAACAGGCAAATGCTATTCAGTGTTCAGGACATCGCGGCCCAAACTGTTCCGCATCAGTTGGTAAAGATTTCTGGTCTGTTTTGTTGATATTTGTAAATTCCAATGTTGGCTAATAAAAATTCTTTTCCAATTCCTTGCCCACAACTTCAGTCTGGATGCTTATAATGAAAGGAGTGGGGAGCCAAAAAAAAATTTTTTTTTCATCTGCTAGAAAACGAGATGTTTGTTGTTCAAAATCTGTGCAGTGGCTTCCAAGTATTCAAAGAAGAATTTAAAGGGAATTTAAAACATGAAATTTAAAGAGCATTTCACACTTACTTTCTATATTAGCGCCATGTAATTTGTTCTTTGTTATGATCCACATAGCATTTAAAAATCAATCATTTTACATCACATGCCTATGGGTTAAGTAATAACCACGGTAAAAACAAGGTCAATTGTGTCGCTATTTTTATGTCGCTAGTTTGTTGTTCTCTGTTTTGAATTTGTTCCCTTGTCATAGGAATAATCAGAAAATACGATTTTATAGCACTAGGAAAGAAACTGAGTAAATCATTACAATGACTTTGTTATAGGAATACGACAAAGCTATGACTATGGGGTAGACACTGCCTTCCCAGCATAGGGCACAAAGGCACATATTTGAATGAAATAAAAGTGCATAGTGTGTGCGTCTCTCTCTGTGTTTTAACGTGCTCTTTACCTTTCTGACAATTTTTTGAGTCTTAGAAAAAGTAACTGAAGTTAATGAATTATTCATCCATTGTGTATATTGGCTTTGTAAGAAGGAGAAACACTTTGAGTGGATTTGGTTAGTTCTTTTTTTACAAAACTGATGCTTCCCTAGAAACCTCTGAAGAAGATTTTGCCTATTAGGTTTGTGTCTCAAAAACTGGTTTAGGAGTTGGGGAGGTGGCTCAGTGGTTAAGAGCGCTGGCTGCTCTTTTAGAGGTCCTGAGTTCAATTCCCAGCAACCACGTGATGGCTCACAATCATCTATAGTAATGGAATCTGATGCCCTTTTTTTGGTGTGTAGACAAACATGCAGACAGAGCACTCATATACATAAATAAACAGATGTTTAAAATTCAAATAAAACAACAACAACAAAACCCCAGGTCTTTAGCCATCTTTCAATGTTCACCAATAAACCCCTGCCTTAGCCTACTGTGCACTTCTCCAGCAGAAAAACCAAGACTAGGTCATTAATCATGAGCAAGATATATCGGCTCACCTTTCTGGAAGCTAAGAAGTCTACTATCAAAATCCAGATTAGCATCTGGCAAGGTCTTCTGGCTGCCTTGCCCAGTGGCAGATGCCAAATGGGAGCACAAGCCAGGGCAAACCCTCATTGTCATAGTGACATCTGCTCAACCCAGGAAGGTGGTTCACTCTTGGTCTAATCATCTCTGAAGGGTTTACTTGTATATTACTACTGCTATTACAGCCGTTAAATTCCAACATAAGATCTGGAGAGGACAAGATTGAGAGCACAGAAGCCACCAGGCGAAGTTAACTTTTCTGGACTTGGGACATTTTCCTTAAATAGAACCCCAAGTTCTATTTTTGGTGGCTTTTTAAGATGAGTATGTTTTTCAATAAAAAAAAACAACTAATTATTTGTGTGAGTCTATGATGTGTGATCATGCCATGGCACTCATGTGGAGGTCAGAGAAGAATTCTCTCCTTCTACCTTTACATGGGTTCCAGGTCTTGAATTCAGGCTATTGAGAATACATCATTGGGCACTACCAGCTGGGGCATCTTGGTGTCCTCCAAATGATTTTCTAGCATTTAAATGTAATTATGAAATGTGTAGATTTTAGAAATATAGCAGACTCATAGTTTCACATTTTAATTGAAAGGTAGCCTTGAACCTAGACCCCCTGCTCAGAGGAAGCCCAGAGGCTGCTCACTTTCTAAGTGAGTTCTCTAGTAAAAGGATCTTTGATTACCTCCCCCCTGGGGGGGTGCAGCCTTGCCAGGCCACAGAAGAAGATGAGGTAGACAGCGCTGCTGAGACCTGATAGGCTAGGGTCAGATAGAAGGGGAGAAGTCCTCCCATATCAGGGGACTAGGGATAGGGCATAGAGGGAGAACAGAGAGGGTAGATGGGACTAGGAGATGAGGGAGGGGGCTACAGCAGGGATACAAAGTGAATAAATTATAATAAATAAACAAGTAAATAAATAAAAAGGAAAAAAAGAAAGGTAGTCTTGAACAAAACCCCAGTCTCGGATTCTGTTGTATGTAGGTCATGGTTACTCAAAGATGACTTATTAGTGTTTAAAATCAAAGTGGGAGTCCATACTAGAGGCAGCTGCTTAAATATATCTAATATATTTAAACATTTTCATAATAACCATAAATATTATTGAATCTGCGCCAGAGGACTTGTTATTTAGAGAAATAATATTGCAAATAATTCATCACCAAAGAAAGGAAAGGAGTTCAAGGTACAGATGGTCCTAAGTTATAATGACTTGTGATTTTTCCTCTCATAGGTTTTATTTATTTATTCATTCATTAATTAATTTATTATTTTTTAATTATACAGGGTTCTATAAGGTTATTTTCATGCAAGCATAGAATGTACTTTGAGCACATCCCCCCTGTGCTGGCTAGTTTTATGTCAGCTTGACATATGCTAGAGTCATTTGGGAAAAGGCACTCTCAATTGAGACAATCCTTAGATAAGATCAGCCTGTAGGTGAGTCTGTAGTGCATTTTGTTAATTAGTGATTGATGTGGGTGGTGTCCCCTCTAGGCTGGTGGTTCTGGGGGGTATAAGAAAGCAGGCTGAAAACAGAGCTATTACAACATAAAAAAAAAAGAAGACGGAAAGAAAAAAGAAAGCAGGCCGAGCAATCCACAAGGAGCAAGGGAGGCAGCAGTGGTCCTCCATTGGCTTTGCAGTTTCTGCCTTCAGGTTTCTGCCCTGAGTTCCAACCTGGCTTCCTTGGATAATGGACTATAAACTGTAAGATGAAGTAAATCCTGTTCTCAACATGCTTATAGTCACAACATTTTATAATGGCAATAGAAATGCTGAGACCCCCATACCCCACAATCCTCCACCTCTTATTCCTGACCCTTCTCCCTTAAGTTCATTTGCTTCTCTAGACAATTCCACTTCTGCTTTCACACACACACACACACACACACACACACACACACACACACGCACACGCACACGCACACGCACATGCACACACATTCTCATACATATATGATTTTATGTATTTACAATGTATAGGACCTACAAATGAGAGGAAACATGACATTCTTTCCGCGGTTACCTAATTCCTTTAACAGGATTGCCTTCAACTGCATATGCAACTCCTTTTTTTTTTTTCTCCATGGCTGAACACATTTCTATTGTGTGTCTGGCTCACGTTTTCCTCATCCACCCCTCTGTTGCTGGACACCAGGGCTGGTTCCGTAGCTTAACCCTTGTGAACAGTAAACACTAGTGTGCAAAGATCTCCTTGTTATGTTGACATGGAGTAATACTGACTTGGGTCAATACTGGGGACTGTTAGACCTGAGTCACAAGCCAGTTATATTTTTACTTTTTTATTTTTGAGGGGCATCCATGTTGATTTCCTTGGAGGCTAGACAAGTTTACATTCCCACCAGCACCGCATAAGCAGTCCCTTTTATCTACATCTTGGCCGGTTCAAACCTATAAACACTAGATTTTGGTATCTGTGTTACTCCAGTGAGCTCTAGACAAGTTACTTTTCAGATTGAGTTTTGTAAGTTGCACAATGTCCCCAGTTACTGAAAGTCTACTGTGCTCAGTAGCACCCTGTGAGGAGGGCAGCCCTTGCTGTGGGCTCCCAGTGACCTTAGTTGCAGGCTTGGTGTGTGTTTTGGGGGATGCCTCAGCTTTTTGGGTTCATAGCTCAACCCTTGCTGTCTGCCCTTGGAGGCGTGCGGGGCTCTTGTCTCTGCTCCCAGCTTTGTGGAAGTGCTTCCTGTGCGGATCCACAGTGTCGGGGGACAGGAGAGGACAAGCCATTGTTCAGTGGTTACCACAGGCCTCAGCTAAGCCCTGCTTTCTGTTTCAATGTCTTCTTTTGCCAGGGGTCACTGACAATAATGTATCTAGCCTTTGGTGGTCGGTTTAGCTCAATGTGCTAGTGTGTGCTAGGGGAAGCACTTCCTGGCTGTTCCCACAGACCTTGCGGGGCCTCTTGTGGTGGCAGGATGCTATGTGCTCACATAGGGAGCCCATAAGGATCGCATAGGGAGCCCATAAGGATCGCATAGGGAGCCCACAGGCTTCGTCAGTTCGTGTATAGCTATCACCTCTTATAGAAACAGACAATGTTATATACCACCCTGGCCATTTTCTCTCATTGAATCACATGGAAGAGGTTTCTAATCTCCCATTTTACTCAGATTATTGGCAACCTTTTTGACTCTATGAAGGTGCAAAGCCATACCCATATTGCTGCATTTTTTTTTCATTTTAAGTATGGTTTGCAGTGACTTACACAAGGGATTCAGTACCTCAAACAATGCATGAAACAGGATTTGTGTGAGGTGATGTAAATGTTCTGAGCACATTTAAGGCTGGGCTCTGAAGCTTGGCAGGTGGGTATATGAAATGCCTTTAAAGTCAAATACTCAGTGTATAATGGCCTTATAAGGATGCAACCTCATTGTAAGTCAGAGTGTCAGCACATGGTTGATTAAAGAGAGTGAGAAGGCATTATAGCGGGGAATACTAACTGCCAGCTTGACTGAGAAATGCATAGGAGAGGAGAGAAGCGCACCTCCAGGGGTGTCTATGGGTGCATTTCCAGAGATGGTCACACCTGGAGAGCTCTGACAGAGTGTACTGAACCCTCAGTGCATTCATACTCTGGTGGGAAAGTTGGAAGCTGGCAAAAGGGATAAGGTGGGGCCCCATGGAGGCAGAGTAGTCAGCCACTGAGGGTTTCTTAGGGAATGTAATTGTCCCAGCCCTTTCCTGCATTCCCTTTCTTTATTTTCTGGATGTCACGGTACAAACTGCCCTGTCCACTCTGCTCTCCCTGCCATGATGGATGGATATCCCTGAGATTGTGAACCAAATTAAATCTTTCCATCCTACATTGTTCTGCCCAGCAACAAAAGCAACAAATACACATGTTCATCTTTTCATGAAGATACAGGAAAGGCCAGCAAATAGCTGGCAAGCACCGCAGGGTAGTGAGGTACTGTCTGGAGCTATGGTGTGGCTCTGGAGTAGCGGTTAGTAATTTCTGTTACTGTAATGGAGGGTGGTGAAGCTTATTCATCCTGCCTTAAGCATATTGTAATGGATGCTCTGAATCTCTTCCTGCATACTCCTCTTGGTCAAGGGTCATCTCAGTCAGCTTGGACTGATGCAATAGCAAGACACTGTAGACTAGGTAGCTTGAACAATATCTGTTTCTCATAGCTCTAGAGAGCAGAAACGAGGGGTGAGGAGGTGAGCATGATTGGGTTTTGTTGAGGCTTCCCATCACTTGCACAGAGATGACTCCTGAATTGTGTCTATGCTCATGGAAGATAGCAACAGCTAGTGCTCCTAACCACCAAGCCACATCTCTAACCCCTTTAGTGCTCTTTCTTTTAAGGCCTGAAATCTTTTAGTGAGAGTCCTACCTCTGTGACTCTACCTGAACTCAGTTATGGTCCTGAGGCTCTACTTCCCACTGTCACGGGAAGTCTTAGGATTCTAGTATATTAATTTTGGAGGCGCAAACATTTGTTTTGTAGTGGGTATACAGTGAGAAAAACTTTCAATAGGATCATGTCATATGACACATGTCTGTACCTGATTGTAAATAAATGTCTGTATTTGTGCGCAATTCAGTCTGACCTGGTTTCTTTGAATCATATGTGTTGGCAAACGAAGCGGTGTGGAAGGAGATGGATAGCTGTCCATTCTCTAACCGTTGCTGGCGATTTTACTTGTCTCTGCTTCAGATAAAACAAAATCCATCTTCTGTGATCTTTTCAAAACAGCTTTTTCAGCCACTTCGCCTCTTCCCTTGAACAAATACAGTTCTGGAACAATGTAAAAACACATCAACTGTGCATGCAAAGAACTTCGAACACGATCTAAATGCAGACAACTCAGTCTTTGTAACCTGAGTCCTGAGCCACAGGGAAGGTTCAAGATGATCACAACAGGGTACCGTGAGATATTGAGAACTGTCTCTGTGAGGCGAGGAAGAAATGGAGGCATCCGACCGGTTGTTTAATAGGTGCTCAGACCCTTCCATCAATGAATTTTGCAGACTCATTTAAATTTCTGTGTTCTTAGCTCTCAAGCTAGAGAGGCATCTTTACTATGTTACATATTACAGTACCCGAGACAGCAGAGACACTTCGTTTGCAACCTATTTTATTTTATTTTATTCATTAGCCATTGTTTAGGTGTTCTTAGATTTATGATTTTTGAGTCTCTGAATGGGTGACATAATTTTTACAACTTCTGGAGGTTCCATGTTAGTATTGCTTTGAGGGAAGTAAGGCTGGGCAGAGGTAGTGTCTCTCTCTCGGTGAGGTATTGTGGTCACTATCTCTCTCTGTGTGTGCTACTTACATATATATCTGAGTACCACATGTGTACACAGATTTTTCCTGGACTCTCTCTGTGCTTGGATTTCAAGGGCACACTCTCAGAAGGCTACCCATGATGTCTGAGGATTATAGCTTCCACTTCTGGTCAATTTTTCAACAGTTAAACTCTTGAGTATAGGATAGTTAAAAATATCTTATTTTTCTAATATTTTTGCTAGGATTGGGTTTAGCATACCCCTGTGATTGTTATTTTGTGTTGTATTTTTATCTATTTGCTTAAGACTCTCTCTAGCTTTTTCCAAAGTGAAGTCTAAAAATGATATCAAACACGTTTTAAAAGTGAGTGTCCTTATGTTCAAGGCATAGTGCTGAGTTCTTTAAACAGAAACCAGTCACTCTGCTCTTTACTTTTTAACCCATTGATTATACCTTTTGCCTTATAATTATGGTATAGTCCCTCAGAGTTAGAACCTGGTTATCTGTGATTGAAGTTTAAAAGTATGCCATAGAAGAAACATTGTACAGTCTGAGCAGGTTATCTTTAGCAACACATATACACACATACACACACCCATGCACAGTATGTAATCACAATTAATGAAAAAAGAGGCCATGAATTTGGAAGAGATTAAAGAGGGGTACCTCGAGGAGGAGCTTTAGACAGAAGAAAGGGAAGGGAGAAATGTTATAATTGTATTTATAATATCAAAAAGAAAAATAAAATTCAGAGAAGCAATTAATGAAGGTGAGTGGAATCAGGGGAATGAGCAGATATTCATGAAAAGAAGGTTGGGGTGATTAGCAAGGATAGTCCTGTAAGAAAGTAACCAGGGATGGGGCAGAGAGGTGGGAGTCAAGCAGCAATAGGGGATCAGGAAGACTGCCGAGTGAGTGTCAAGAGGAACAAAGCGTGAGAAATGGTTTTACTATCATAGGAGACCATCTGGTCACATTATTAGTTCGTGCTTTCAATGAACACGGAGAGAATTTAGAAAGTGCATTCTGTCGTCTTTGCAAGGCCCGTCCTTGGATACCCTCTTTTGCTGTCTGCATAAAGTTTAGTTTGCACTTTTAATTCTTAGCTTTCACTACCATTTTCTTCTTTTGTAAGCTATAATTCCACTTTAAAAAGATGCTTTCTTCTCTGTAACACCAAGTATTTAATTCTCCCACCCTAGCCAGAGTCTCCCTATTTTGCTCCTTGGCTCATATTTATCATGGGACTTTGAGAAGATACATGAAGCCGTGTTCGTGTTTCTCGAGGGCTTTAAAAGACTCTGCAACTAATGGACGATTTTTAATACTCACATTTTATTGTTTATCTTCTTATATTTATTTTACAATGATAATTATTATTATTTGAGATAATATTATTTTAAACTATCCCAAAGTTGTATTAGAACAGTTACCTCTCCCAGTCCCTGTTGTGAAGTTTAGAACTTTCCATGAAGACTGCCATTCCTCCCTTGGTGAACAAGTTCTTTATGTACAATTACTTTTTTTTTTTTAAACTAGGATGTGACCCAACATTAAAACTCCAATTTAAGGAGAGCAACAGAATCAAGAAATCTGGGTCCAGGGGTCTTTTCTGAGACTGATACTCGAATCAAGGACCATGCATGGAGCTAAACTAGAACCCCTGCACAGATGTAGCCCATGGTAGGTCAGTCTCCAAGTGGGTTCCCTAGTAATGGGAACAGGGACTGTCTCTGACATGAACTCAGAGAGGATGAGGGAGGGCACTACAGCTGGGATATAAAGTGAATAAATTATAATTAATATAAACAAATAAAAATTTTAAAAACCTCCAATTTTAATGTATCTGCCACCTTTCTTTAGAACATTTTAAATTTATATTTCTTCTTGTTTTGAGAATTTTATATGAGTATTGTATTACATAATTTTCACTCCTTCTCCCCATTCCAACACTTTCTGTGTTCTTCATCTCCTCAAATTCATGACTTCTTCTTAATTTGTTATTGTTGCACACACATGCATACACTCACATCTACACAAGCATGGCCAAACATGCATACCCATGTGCATGCACACACATGCATGCATGCATATGGACAAGCATGCACACATGCACCTTCATTTGCGATCAGGGACACCTGTAGTATCGTTCTTTTCCTAAAGATTGCCTTTCAGGGGCATTTGTACTTTCATATGAATTTTAGGGTTGGGCTTTTTCCCCCCTAGTTTTATGAAGAGTACTATTGGTGGAAATGGTGTGAAATCTGTAGATCCTTTTAGTAATATAGATACTTTTTATAACATTTCTATCAATCCGGGAGCAAGGACAGTCTTTCTATCTTCCTCAGTTTCTTTTTGTAGTAGTCTTTTACTTCTTTGTTAGGTTTAGTCCTCAAATTTTATTTGCATTTGAAACTGTCATGAACTATTCCCTATTCATTTCTTTCTAGGCAAGTTTATTATTGGCATGTAGGACGGTTGCTGATTTTTGTTTGCAATTTTGTACCTTGATACTTTGCTGAAAGGATGCATCAGTTATAATCTTCCGCTGGAGTCCTTAAGTCTTTAAGGCTTAGGATTGCATTGTCTGCTAGTAAGAATAATTGGATTCTTTCTTTTTCTATGCACATCCTCCTTGTTTCTTTTTCTTATCCCATGGCTTTAGCTAAATTTCAAGTACTTTACTGAATAAGAATGGTAAGAGAGGGTATCCATGTCTCTTTCTTGATTTTATAGTAAATGCTTTGAGGTTTTTTTTTCCCATTTGGTGTAAGATTGCCCATAGGTTTCTGTAAATGCGTGAAGAGGGAAAACCCATATTGGATGAAAATGCAGTGAAGTAAAAATATTGCTGAAAAGTGTAGTAAAAAAGGTGGAAAAGAAGGTAAATTAATAAAAACATGAATTATGGGAGCAACTTCTTTCTGTCCTTTGAAACTTGGAGATCTTCCAGATGGGGGTCACTGAACTTGCGGACTATTGCCTTATGATTTATGCTTCTGCTGAACTTGTTCTGTATAGACAGAAGGAGAGGTGGTTTTCCTCTAGAATTTATGGATTTATTAAATATATAGCAAGTAGAAGCAAAACAGCCACGTAACAAACAACAGATAAATAGTAGAGCGGGCACTGGAAGGAAAGACTGGAGAAGCCCCATGGAACCAGTCAGCTGGAAGCTCCCACTGAAGAGCATCCTGGGAAGGGCACCTTCCTCTCAGGTGAGACTTCCATTAGCCATTCTCATCACAGGCGTTTAAATCTTGAGAAGGTGCCTTCCAGTACTGGGGAAGCTTTACTGTCTAACTTCTCTCAAACACTCAGTGTTTACACTCTTAGGAGGTTTTGCTATTTTCCAGGGGGCAGACCATCCTCAGATGAGTGGTCTTTGGGAATATTGGAGTAGATCATACAAATCTTAAAACAGAAATTTGTTTTAAAATAAGATCTCTGACCAGTAGATCTTTGGAAATAAAGATGTCTGTGTGCTAATTCTGTCAGGATCACGCCACAACACGTTCAATCAGAGTTGCCTTGACTTTGAGTGAAGTAAATAATTCTCCTCATGTGTAAACTTAAGGTTAAGCACAGAGTCTTAGCTGTGGTGTTCAAAACACAAACAGGAGTAAGAGGAAGGTAAGAAGTCCTTGGTGTATTTACACATTATTTTAACTTATTTTCTAAGGGAAATAAATATAAAATAAATACATCACAGGCAAAACAGAAAGAAGCAATATGCTCATTCTCCCAGTACAGTCAAATGCAGCACCTTCCTCCCCCCCCCATCAAAGGCTTTATGTGTTCATGTTTGAAGGAAGTTGTGAGGAAGACTAAGCCTTCAGTTGTTTAAAAAAAAATCTAAGAAATGCTGAGAAAAATAACCAACTATTTTCTGTTGCTGGCTTTCGTAAACCTTTAGAAACAAGTGACAACAAAAGGAAATAAAACTCCCGAATGGTATTTTTCATGCAATATGGTTTAGCTTGAAGTGATGTATTTCAGATTCATGAAGAATTATAATAAAAGTAACTGGAAGAAATCCTTAAGGGCTTCTCCCTAGTCAAGTTGTTTTGAGGCAGATTCTGTTTCCTAGCAGGAAGGTGACTCTGTCAGGAATGGCTCTGTCCTCTAGGTCTTGGGGTAAGATGCTGCTGCTCAAAACAGACATTTAACGGCTGAGAAGCCGATTCCTTTCTATTTTTTCATTCGCAAATACATTCTCAGCCTCTGTGATTTTTGCCTACACAAAGCTCTACCAACAAATGAATTCAACACTATCAATAAAATCAGCAAAAGTATAACACCCTTTGTTTGATTCATATTCATTGAGCCAATAATTTTCTCTGATTAAGAGCCCTGTATGTGCCAGACATATGATTGTGTTCTAATCATAGTAACACAAACAAACTTCCCTGAATCTAAGAAGCTAGTGAAGAAAAAAAAAAAAAAAAAAAGTAAAGGCATAACTGTATTTTAAGCACCTAAAATAGTGTCTGGTAAATGCTTCTGAGACCTCTATTCTTTTGAGGTAAAACTCATATAGAATATGGTAGACAGTAATGACCCCCACAAATGCCCCCGTCTTGACTCACAGAACCTTCTACTGGGACCTGACAAGGCTGATTGTGGTCACAGAGGAATCAAGATGGCTTGTCAATGAGCCTTTAAATAGGAGGATTTCCCTGACTTGTCTTCATGGGTATACTGTAACCACACAGTTTTTTTCATTATGAAACGACGGAGAGGAGCCAGTGTCAGAGTGACCCAATATATGGAAGACCAGACTAGTTTGGGCTCGTTTTGAAGAAAAAATGGGTACATGAGCCATTCTCACAAATATGGGACTCCTTCAGGAACTAGAAAGTGTAACATTTTCTGTTAAGAGGATCCCAAGGATTTCAGAGCCGTTGGTGCCAGTAAAGCTGCTGTAGTGATAGTAGGAATGTAATACATATAGCACAATGTGCGGACCTTAAATGTGTAGTTCTCCAAGTCTTGACAAACATCGTCCATGCAGCCAACCGACTTACTGGTATCTGCAATTCCATGAAAGGTGTTTCACTAGCCCCCTCTGTTTAAAGTCCTCTTCCCCAAAGAGAGGCAGTCAGGGCAGTGATTTCTGTCTACTTCTGTCTGTGTTTTAACTCAATACACACAGAATCACATTCTTGTGAAAAAAAATCTGAATTTTTAAAATATATAGACTTTGAGATTTATGTGATTTGATTCTACCAATTACTCCATCCTTTCTATTGCTTCGCTCTTTACATTTTAGACACACAGCCAGGTCACATCAGGACCATGCCTTGAATGCCATTTCTGTCATAAACTATTAGTCAAAGAAGAGACAGCAGCAACCCAGATTCAAAATGGTGGAGAAACAATTCTTTTTGATGTGCGTGGAAAAGACTCTTACAGACTGAATTGTGTTCCTTCCTCTCATGCCTCATTCATCTCCCTTTTATCCCAGAATATGATGGTATTTGGAGATCTGACCCTTAGAGAATTAATTAAGATAGAATGAGACCACAAGGTTGCATCCCAGACCAATATATCTGAAAATATAATGATTCTATTATTTTGAGAATTTCATGCAATGTATTTTGCTCATGTTTACCCTTCCTCCTAACTTGTCCTAAATCCACTCCTGTCTCCCTTGCTCCCATCACTTTGTGTACTCTTTTTTATTTTGGAGTAAACCATTGGGTCTGCGCTGTTTTAGGCATCGAGCCATCTACTGGAGCCTGGTGAGCCTGCCAGGAACCACAGCCTCAAAATCAGTTCTCCTTACTTCAGGAAACCGTCAGCCCTCCTTAGCTCCTCAGTTATGGATGCAGGCCCTTCCCCTTCCATGCTAGAATGTTGTCTGATTTGATGGCAACCACAGGTGCCATGACTTCATGAGTGCAATGGTTCTGTCATGTCCACATGAGTTTTACTTTAGTTGTACCAGACCTCTAGCTCTGACAGTCTTCGTGCCCCTTTCCATCATGGTTCCTGAGACTTTGGTGTGTGTGTGTGTGTGTGTGTGTGTGTGTGTGTGTGTTACAAAGATCCCATCTGTAGCTGAGCACTCCACTGGTACTTATTTTCTACACTTGGACCACTTGTGGGTTTCTACATTAACCATCTCCAGTGTAAAAAATAATAATAATTTATTTGATGAAGTCTGAGAACTGTGCTAAGATATGGATATACATACAGGAATTTAGAAGGCAATTCAATACTATGTCTGGTTAGCAGAATAGTAGTAGTAGGTTTATTCCTAGGGCCCAGGAATTCCACAACCCTGGATTCCTGGCCAGATTTACAGTACTAAGCATGTGTTTCCTCCTGTGAAGGAAGCCTTAAATCCAATCAGAGATGCTGGTTTCTCCCACGGCATTCATAGCATAATTATACCCATGGGCATATCTTGCCATGCTCACAGGGTTCGTAGCTGGGTAAGACTGTTGATGACCTAGTACCCTAGAAGTCTGTGTGGTACTTTTCAATACTTTGCAACCTAGTTAGCAGGGAGGAAGTTTTCAGGTTAGTACACTTGATTTCACCATGTCCTGTATTCAAAGTGTGTGTTGTGTTTAGCAATAGAATTCCATGGGCATCTGAACAAAACAGTGATAGTCTGTATTGTTTTGGGGTCTCTGGAATACTTCTAGCCAACAACTTGATGGGAAGTATCTCACATCTGACACAAGACTCACAAACTTGGCAACTTGTGGCTTTGGGGAGGAAAATTATCCCACGTTGGGTAACAGCAAATAAATGTGGGTGGGTGTTTGTGTGTAGGAAGCTTCCATATGGCTTTTTGAAACATCTTTAATGTTATCTGTATCTTTCCTCTTATTTTTTGCCTTACCCTTCCATCTCTCTCCACACATAAACCTTTTTTTCCCTATATGTCCTTGCCTTCTTTGTATCATCTATGTTCTAATATAATGGTCTCTTTCTAGTTTTCTGGATTTTATAGGTACTTCAAACTAAACATACAAATCAAAAGCCTTTACCCTTATGATTCACGTACAAGCGGGAACATTTTTTTCTGATTCTGGGTAGACCCTGTCAGTATAATTTTTCCAGCACCACCCATCAGTATATCTTTCTTTTTAAAAATTTATTTATTTTTGATTTATTACAGTTTATTCACTTTCTATCCCAGCTGTAGCCCTGTTCCTCAGCCCCTCCCAATCCCGTCCTCCCTCCCCAAGTCCACTGATAGGGGAGATCTTCCTCCCCTTCCATCTGACCCTAGTCTATCAGGTCTCATCAGGAATGGCTGCATTGTCTTTCTCTGTGGCCTGTCTTTCTCTCTAAGGCTGCACCCTCTCGGGGAGGTGATCAAAGAGCAGGCAACTGAGTTCATGTCAGAGACAGCCCCTGAAAACCCTTTCTAGGAAAACCCACTTGGAGATTGAAATGCCATGGGCTACATCTGTGGAGAGGTTCTAGGTTATTTTCATGCATGGTCCTTGCTTGGAGTATCAGTCTCAGAAAAGACCCCTGGGCCCAGATTTTTTGGTTCTGTTGTTCTCCTGGGGAGCTCCAGGTCTTTCTACCTCTCCCTTCTTTCATAAGATTCAGATTCCCTGTACTCTGCCCAAAGTTTGGCTATGAGTCTCAGCAGGTGCTTTGATACCCTGCAGGGTAGAGTCTTTCAGAGGTCCTCTGTGGTAGGCTCCTGTCCTTTTCCTTGTTTTCTCCCTCTTCTGATGTCCATCCTGTTTGCTGTTGTGAATGAGGATTGAGCATCTTACCCAGATCCTCCTTCTTGATTAGCCTCTTTATGTGTATGGATTTCAGTGTGTTTATCCTATATTATATGTCTAATATCCACTTGTAAGTGAGTATATACCAGGTGTGTCTTTCTGTTTCTGAGATACCTCACTCAGGATGATCTTTTCTAGATCCTACCATTTGCCTGCAAATTTCATGATTTCCTTGTTTTTAATTGCTGAGTAGTATTCCATTTCTTAAATGTAGCACAATTTCTGTATCTATTCCTCCATTGAGGGAGAACTGGGTTGTTCCCAGCTTCTGGCTATTACAAATAAAGCTGCTATGAACATGGTTGAGCAAATGTCCTTGTTGTATACTTGAGCATCTTCTGGATATATGCCTAGGTGTGGTATAGCTGGAACTTGAGGTAGCACTATTCCTAATTGTCTGAGACAGCGCCAGATTGATTTCCAAAGTGGTTGTACAAGTTTACATTCCCACCAGCAGTGGAGGAGGGGGTTACCCTTTCTCCACATCCTCTCCAGCATGTATTGTCACTTGGGTTTTTTATCTTAGCCATTCCCATCAGTATATCTTTCAAAGGATGTGAGGTTGGGAGAAGTAAGACCTGTAAAAGACACAGAGTGAGGACAACCATCTAAGAATTGGGACAAGAGGCCTCAGAACAAAGCTAACCCTCCTGACACCATGAGATTAGATGTTTAGCCTTCAGAACTATGAAGAGATCAATTCTTGTTCTTTAATTCACCCAGCCTGTGTTCTTTGCAGCAGCTCTAGCAAAGTCCTACAGACCCATCATAGGGGCTGGGACACTCTGTGTCTCTGTGGGAAGCACAATCTGCCTCTTGACTGAAGATCTTCATCTGCAGTTGGGTGTGCAGTTCAGGCAGGCCTGTTGTTCAAGGAGGCTGAGGCAGGAGGATCAGTGCAAGTCCTAGGCCAGGGTGAGCTACACAGTGAGTGTCTGGGCTATCATACTCTATGGACTACATTATATATCTTTTATTTATCACAGCCTGCATAGAATCAGCATTGTATTTTTCAACTAATATTTAAGATGCTTAAAACAGCAAATGGATTTTGTGTTCTTGTCATATTTCCCTCTTGTATTATAAATATTATTATACAACTTTATTATTGTTTGTAAATAGTTGTATCAGTTACTTTCATGTCACCAGACAAAATATCTGATAGAAACCACTTAAAAGAGGCTCATGGCTCACTCAATTTTGGTTCATGGTCTCAGGGGCTTCATTCCTTTGTGTAGGAAAAGACATGGGAGAATTAATGGTGGTGAAGCACATGAATGAGGCTTCTCAGATATTGGAACCAGAGTTTAAGGCTGGAACCAGGGATCAAGCTGTATCCTTTAAATGCCTGTTCCTAGTAACCTACTTCTATTAGGGAAGTTCCATCCCCAAAGTTTCCTTCCTCAGTCTCCCAAAACGTGAACACATGGGGTACATTTCAGATTCAAATCATTAACAACATTCAGTTGTGCTTAAAAAGTAAGAAACAAAGAAAGTAGGCTTTTTATACCTACCCTTACTCCTAAAAGTTTTGAAAAATTTCCATTTCTTCTTGCAAATTTGATGCTATGGAATATTTGTGCTTTAACCCAAAGAAGTTTCTTTAGTACTTCTTAAAAGAAAATTCTGGTTGCCTTTTTTTTTCTTAGTTTTTTTTTTTAATCACTAGTTAGACTGAGCAGTCTTAAGGTTTTTCATTCTTTGAAGTTTATTTTATTTTTCACTACATGTATGTATTTGTCTACCACCAGTTTACTAGGGTAAGATAATTCCTAACTACATTCTAGTTCTTATCCTTCTACACAGATATGTTTAGCTATCCTCCCTCATCAATGAATCTTCTCTTTATAGCAAATGGAAAGCATCACAGACAACTACAATTGGACCCAGTACTAATGGACATTCCACAGCTCTGGCATCTATGGCTCAAAAAACATTGCAGAAAAGGGGATGGAAAGACTGTAAGAATCAGAATACCAGGAAGTCTGCTGTGAATCACTTTCCATGAAAATGACTGCAGATGAGCCAGCAGCCAGGCAAGCCAGCCATGACTACAATTGCATCGCCCTGCTGGGGACCAGGATGATGTCTTTGGCCACCAAATGCCATGCAGATGTCTGTGGCCTGTGCTGCACCCTGAAGTCACTGATGTCTGTAGGCCATGCTGCTGCTGGCGGTTATATTGATGTTAATGGCCTGTGTTGCCACCTGAGGCCATGATGATGTCCATGGTTCTGCAGCCTCTAAGGACCTTGTCTGGGTCCATGATCCTACTGCAGCAGGGGGCTGTGTTCATGGTCTGTTTTGTCATTAGAAACTGTGTGGAGTCCCATGATCCATGCTCCCACTGACTGGGAAGAGCAAGGAGGCTACTGCTGCTGTGATATCAATGACTGCAGATTTACAGTTGAGAGGGAGGGGCATGGAAGCCTTCTGTGACAACTCAAACCACCCAAACCCCACCCCCACCAAAAAAAAAAAAAGATAACAGCCTGGACAGGAAGCTACTAAAGGTAACTCTTAAAAAGTGTGATGGGCCTTGCATACAGAAACAAGACCTATATTTCTGCTGCACCAAGAAACACAGTAGAAGCCCCTGCATCTAATAAACACTTTCAGCAATGTAGCAGATTACAAAGTTAATACACAGGAATCAGTACCCTTCCTGTGTAAATAACAGACTGAGGATGAAATTAGGGTAACAATTCTCTTCACATTATACTAAGAAGTATCTTGGGTTAACCCTAACCAAGCAAATGAAAGATTTGTGTGATAAGAAAAACACTTTAAGATATTGAAGAAAGACATTGGAAAAATTATCAGAAGATGAAACAATCTCCCATGCTATGGGTCAGTAGGATTAATATAATAAAAACGGACATCCTATCAAAAGCAATCTACAGAATCGATGCAATCCCCACCCCACCATCACAGTTCTTCATAGATCTTGGAAAAACAAATTTCAGTTTCATATGGAGACATGGAGACACACACACACAGGCACACACAGACACCCACACCCACATAGCAGTATAGCTAAAACAATCCTAACGATAAAAGACCTGCTAACGGTACCAGTATCCCTAATCTCAAGTTGTACTACAAAGGTATAGTAATGAAAACAGCATGGTATTTACACAAAACCAGATGTGTTTATCGAGGGAATGAAACTGAAGACCAAGACAAATCTATACACATATGGACACCTGTTTTTGTTTGTTTGTTTTTATAAAGAAACCCACACTGAAAAAAGACATTATCTTCACTAAATGGTGATGGTCTAACCGGATGGCTGTATGTAGGAGAATAGAAATAGATCCACAGCTATCACTCTGCACAAAACTCAACTTTAAACATATGAAAGAGGGTAACATGAGAACAGTTCCAGTAAATCTGATAGAACAGAGGGTACAGGAATAGTCTTAACCTCTTTGGCATAGGAAAGGACTTAATGAACAGAACACAGACATCACAAGCATTAAGATCAACAATTGTTTTGATGTGTTTAAGTAGGCTTCATCCCAGAGATGCAGGGATGCTTTAATATCCATAGATCAATGAATGTAATCCAACATATAAACAGACTGAACAACAAAACCCACATTATTATTTCAATTAGATGCAGAAAAGACCTTTGACAAGAGCCAACACTCTTCACAATAAAAGTCAGACAGAGACTAAGGAAACAATGACCAAACCTCCAAACAACAGAAGTGACTTACAGAAAGCCCACAGCCAACAGCAACCTAAATGCAGAGAAAATGCAAAGCAATATTGAAATCAGAAGCAAGACAAGGTTGTCCACTTTCTCCAGATCTATTCACTGTCGTACTGGAAGTCTTAGCTAGAGCAGTAAGACAACTGAGGGAGATCAAAGGAATATAAATAAGAAGAGAAAAATCAAAGTATCTTTATTTGCAGATGATCTGAATGTACATGTATTAGAGGCTGTAAAAATTTTGTCAGGATGCCTGGATGGATGGTTCAATGGTTATGAGCACTGGCTACTCTTCCTGAGTTTAACTCCAAGCACCCACATGGCAGCTCACAGCTATCTGTAGTCCGATGGGCTCTTAATCCTGAGAGGAGAAATGACATATGCCCTATTCCTGACCCAGTAACTACCTTTTACTTATAATCACTCACAAATGAAAAAATGGTTTTCTTCCATAGTGTCTCACTTGAGATACAAACCACTCTTCAGTCCAGGCCCCTGGTCCAGCAGTAGATGACCAACACAAAATGAACTCAAAAGGCATCTTTCAGGTTTTTTGTATCATGTTTTGCCAGGGCTCACTCTATCTATCTATCTATCTATCTATCTATCTATCTATCTATCTATCTATCTATCTATCATGTTATGGGTTCCTTTGAACATTCTGTTTTTGTGCTTTAAAAAGATTCCTGCGTGTATGAACATGTGTGTGTCTGTATCTGTATGTGTTTCTTGTGGATTTTCTTTGGCTCTTTTTCTTATGTTTGTTTGCTTTTATTTCACCTTATTTTATTATTGTTCTTTAGATGCCTGTTTGTTTTCCGATGAGGGACAGAGAAGGTGTGGATCTGGATGGGTGGGGCACTTGGGGAGGGTGGCAGAGGAGTTGGGGGAGGAGAGACAAATCACACTATATAGTATGAAAAAACTATTTTCAATAAAAGAAAAAGAGGGAAAAAAGGATTTCAATAAGACAGCGTTTTCAAGTCCCACACTGGCTCCCAATAAATGGAGAAGATAGAATTAGTAGGAGAAGAGGGAAGTGTAAATGCAACAGTTTGTTTTATGTTTGCATCATCGTGTACTTCATGCAAGTAGAATGTTATGTCTCATTCTCTGAACTGTTTATAGGGAAAGCCTATGGAGAAGATGGAGGTACAGTCACAGGTACTTGTTATGAACAGAGGAAAATCATCATCTGCAGTATGTTTGGCTGAGAGGACGCAATTATGTATTTGAGATCTCACAAGTTTCTTGTGGAGACTAAGAAAAAAAATGCCTTGACAGGATCCTACTGTTTGACTGTCAATCCATTATCAGTGTTCTAAGAGGCTCCACCTAAGCGGGAGCCTTCTGTCTTCTTTAGTAATTCCCGCCTTGCTCTCTGAGGAATTGCTTTAAAAGATGGCTTCACACAACACCTAGCTGTAGAGTTCACCAGCACTTGCATCCTAAGGTCCTCTGAGTGTCACGGGGGAGAGTGGCTGCCTGCTTCTCCACAGTGTTTCTGCCTCAGTGTGGGCATTGTTTTCATGCTCACAGAATATAATGTCTTTTACTGTGAGTTTCAGTAAGACAATGCCTCTCCTCCTCCTCTTTTTCAAAGAGGGACTCCCAGGAGAATTCCCTTGACAGGGATGAGGTGTGAGTCATTGTCACCACTTGGATGACCAGTTATGACCTTTAACATTTATCCACCTATTCTGTGTACATTCTAGATAGACATAAACCTATGCTCTTGCTTTTCAGAGCAACAAGGAGGCATCACTTAGAATTTTCTAATAAACCACATGACCTTCTGCAGTACAGATTTTATTGAACAATGATGGAGTAGAATTATGCAGATTTCCCTAGCTGCCTGAGTGCTGACACTTCCTCCTTCAGAGAATTAGCTTGATTCACGACTCTGGAAAGCAAGAAGATGAATAAGATATTAATGAGATTGATTTATGCAAAGTGAGTCACAACAATGAATATATTGTGTGTTATGGAAACCAGAGCCACAGTCACTTGAGATTTTAATTTCAATGGTGATAGACTGAACCACACTGCAGTGATAATGTCCCATGTTAAGCACTCAACCCCAGAGCTATCCAATAAAAACTAGTTTTAAAAGAAAAAAATGTAGAAAGCAAATAAAATAATAACATTAAATTGTTATGCAGTTACATATATTTCTTGACTTAAAATGTAACAAGATGACAAATGGTAGCAGACCGCTATCATTTCACATGTGACACTTGACATGTGACTTTCTGCTTCACAACACACCTTATATGCCTAACGAGGAGACAATCTTTCCTTCATAATAAAACTCACATCCCACCGGGGCACAAGGCAGTCATTATTGGACAGCTGTTAGCTTCTGTGTAATTAATAGATTTGAAACAAAGTGTCTTCTATTGGGCAGGCCATTGCCACTCCACTAGGCAGCAACGACATTTTGTACAACAGTAATGGTAATAATCCTTTACTTAGCAACATTCAGTTTGCAATGTGTTAGGCTTTGGAATAACAATGCCTACCCTGTAGGCAATGCCCTACATACATTCCAGGTACCTGTTAGCTTGAATAGCTACTTTGTGGGGCAGCCCACCTTTCTTCTGTTTTTTCTGGACAGAAACCTCCCAGGGTTCGGAGATTAAGTAATTTAACTAAGGTCATACAGCTAGCACAGGATGGGAGCAGAGACCTGTGAGCCTCAAAGTTAGTCATCAAATATGTTTTATACTACCTGACCAAATGCTCACAATCTAGACTAACCTTAAATGAACACAGATGGCCCCTACCCTGCTCCCGAAGTATTAGAAAGTATTATGATTTTTATGATTATGATATTTAAAAGAGTATGTTTGTATAAGTGGACAAGGTAGAAAAAAGCTGTTTCTTGGCTATTTTTCTCTTCATCTATTTGCTAAAATTATTCCCCATATCTTCTGTGCTTCAGATGCTATCACCTCTCAATATTCAGTATTCCTTAGCCAGCCAGGCCTTTTCTCTCCCTCCCTCGGTCCCCCACCCCCTCCTTCTCTCTTTCTGTCTTTGTTTTCACATGTATGCATGCCAGGGAAGCAAGATGGAGACAGAGACAGAGGGAAGGAAAGATAGAGACAGCTGCAGAGAAATATGGACAGGGAGACACAGAACAGAGAGAATACAATCCGAAGAGAATCAAATAGAGGGAGAAAAGATCCTCCTCCTCCCCCCTCCCCCCGTGGCAACAGTAGTGCCTGCCTCGCTTGTGTGGACTCTTAGACTTTTCATGAGTCCTGCTGTGATATTGTTCATGTGTGTTACTCACTCACGGAATGGTCTTAAAGATTCTACTCTATACCAGTCTTTGTATTAGATGCTGGAAATACAGTGAAAAAACACAAATGCATTACCTGCCTTCATGAAGCTTTATACTTCCTCTAAGAAAATGGGTTAATGCCCATAGAAAAACATTTTTAGAAGAAAATTATGACAAAGTGCATGTTAGCAATCAACAAAGAACAGCCTAGCTTTTGAGAGCAGAGAAACACTTCCTTTGAACTGATGTTTCCATTCTTACTGGAGGAGATAAATTGGTGTAACACTCAGCATGTCTCAATTTGTGCTCCATGTTTGTTGTCAGGATTGTTTGTCTTCACACATGCTCTCCATTCTTCCCCTCATCCAATGTTACCTGTTGGGAGGAGAAAGCAGACATAGATAGCTTCATGCCTCCTGTGCCCTTCTCCATGGGGCTTCGAAATTTCTATGCTCTGACGTGCTTCTTCATGCTGTTAAGTTATTCTAGGCAGCCTCTGCCCTCTGGAAAGGCCTATAGATTTCAGCTCCACATGAGACTGGGTGGATGAGTCCATTTAGTTCTGGGGTGAAAAATTAGAAAGACACAATTGGTTCACTTGTAAGCTACATTCTTTCATAACAACCCAAGGAATAATAGCTGACATTTTTAACACCAATGCAACTTTACTCTCTGTGTTAGTTCTCTAACGTCTCAGAGAATTCTTTGAGTGGGGAGAGAAAGGTATAAATTATTGACTTCATTTATATTCCCACTGTAGTCATAGAAAGTGATGATTATAGCAGGTACTTTTAAATATTTCTTGTATTAGAGGAGAGCTAAGAAACATAGTTATTCCTGTAACTCAATTATCAACATGATAACAGTCCATTATTTTATTTTTTTAAAGCATTGTTATTTGAATAAAAGTAGTGCTGATATGAAAAGTGAGGAAACTGGATTTGTTCAGTTACTGGTGCCAAATTTCTTTGGACTTTGGCTAATGGAATTGTCAGTGGTACATTTAACTTATGGCTGCTTGTGGGTGAGCCATTTTTAGTATATAACACTGAACCGTGAAGGTTATTTCACTTTTTTTTCATAGCATATACCAAAAAATTTATCAGGTCTAAATATGCACTGTACCATTGAAATATTGTTGTGTATTCCATTTCACAGTGTATCTCTGTAGGCTTAGATTTTTCAAGTAACTACTTTTCTTAAGGTTCTTAACCACCTTTGCCTCCCTTCCGACCCCCTGTCCTTAGGTAGGAGATTAGTAGGGAAATGGTGTTTATCTACTTCCTGCTGAGAAGGGTCAATGGGTCCTTTGGGGATTACCGCTCAGTCACCAGACGTCTAGTCAAACAGCAAAGCAGCAGATGGGACACAAGTCAACAGCAGCAGAATGATTCAGTGGAAACAGCTAGACTCTGCCCAAAAGGCACAAGACAGCCAAAGCACAAAAAACTCTGCTGAAGTGGCAAAATTCTGGCAAAAGAATACAAGCAATTCTCTGGAGCGTTTCTCGCTACAAACACCAGTGAAGCATGCAAATCACTGCAAAGAGTAGCAATGCAAAAGCATGGAGATACAGAAAGTGTCTAACTCTCTGTAGGCTTCTATTTAACCCTTCTCAGAGTTCACACGAGGATGTTTTGCAGCTAAAAAAAATCTATGCCTCTTACACAAGGTAGCTTTCATCTGACCAACATCACACACCCTCTTATGGAGACTGTTTTCCAAGGGGAAAAAACGTTTGGGTCCCAAATGTCACATGACATAGTTCACATGACACAACTGAGTTTCCAAAGAAAGCAGAAGCTTCCATTTCAGTGCTTCTGACAAGGAAATGATGCAGTGGCTTTGGTTTTATGTTTGTTGATATCTTCATGTGTCAACGAAGTCCAGAAAGCTTTGTTCTTTCAAAATTTTTTAATTAATATGTATTTTCTCCCTCCTTCTAACCCTCTCCTTCCTCTCTTTGTGTTTGTGTATGCATGTTTGTGTGCCAGGGCATGCACATGGAAGCCAGAGGACCTGCTCATTTTCTTCTTCTGCCTTGTAAATCCTGGGTATTGAGCTCAGATCAGGGCTTTGCAGCAAGCAACTTTACTTGCTGACCCACTGTGCAGGCCCTGGCACCTTTCACAGTGAGCCTTCAGATTGCAGAGTGCCTGGCCACGAGCACACTGCCTCTGCTGACTGAGACTTGCTTCAGCGTATCTCTCTACCAATGCCACTCCACGCACATGTACATATAAAAGGTCAGATGGAGAAGCTGTCCACCTGATCTTGCTGCATTTCCTTAGGGACTCAGGAGCGATGAGGGGGGAAGGGGAGTGCTTAATAATCATTTCTTATTTTCATTTTGAAGTTATGAGCTGTTTTCATAGGTAGAGCCTCTAACCCTCTCAACACCAAGCTACAGGTTGCTTTGGTTAGTTGTGCTCCAAATGCTCTCAACCCTTCCTGCACCCATGCACAATGCTCACTCTGTTGATTTGCATTTTTTCATTTTCTAATGCGCTATTCTATTCATGCAGTCATTTGTTTAGTATTGGGTAAGTCCTTTGCTAGGGCCCAGGAATGGAATAAAATGACTAGAAAAGCGAATTTGAGTGAATGTAGAGTTTTAAAAATCTATACAGGAATACCAAGGAGAAGATGCTTAGTATACACTGGTTAAGGGTGAGTGGTTCATGATAAAGGAGGTGAGGGAATGCTTGCCCTGGCTTTGAGAGAGCTAAAGCTAGGAAAACCAGTAGAAGCAGAGATAGGCTCTCTCTTTCTGTCTCTCTGTTTATCTCTCCTCACATATTTCATTCTTCATCCTCTCTGACCTTTAGTGGCTAGGCAGGGATACTGTAGCAAATGGTTATACTGTAATTCTTTCAGGTCCTCAGTTTTAGTGTGTAGAGCTGTTGTGTCTCAATTACAGAATTTCAGGAAGGGAGACCTGTATGATTTTCCCATCTGAGGTCAGGTGTCTACCCTGGTGTCAGTACACACAGCTTGTCATTTCTCACTGTTTACCCTGCAGGGGTTGGGAAGACTGACTCTCAGCAGGTGCTAAAAGGTCAGGCAGCGCTGGTAGGAAAAGAATATCATCCGTGTGTGTTCGTGTGTGTGTGACAGTGGAGAGGTGGCTCAAACACCTGTACAGAAGCCACTCCTTTCCTGCCTCTGGCTCTTTTATCACATTCCCATTGTCTTTTCAAGGCTAGTCTTTTATTCTAGGTTGAAATGGTCATTGTACTCAGGGACTATTAAACAGGAAAAAAAATGCTGCTTTTTTTTTTTTTTTAAGCACTTGTTAATACTGGCTGAGTTATTCATTCAGCCAGTATTGGAACATTCTCCTGGAAAAATTAAAAAGCCTTCTGTCTTTATGTAAAAAAAAATTACAGATCATTAAAAGTTTATAAGAAAAATTTTGTTTTGGGTTTATGGATATTGGTATTTCTTTATTTTTTATTAAAATGGAATAGATGTGATACCTAACATGCCACACTATACCGTAAAGTAGGAGCTATAAATTAAGAAGGAGACTGGACTCTTAAACACTTCTAAGTTTTCATATTTTTCCCAGATTGCTTTTTTTTTCCTGTGCCAGTTATCTATTGCTACAAATATGCTGGGATAAAAATGTTCATGAAGGGTTACTGCACTATATATATACTATAGTATGGGATTTGGTTGTTCTCTTATTGGGATCCCTTCTACTGTTGGGGCTCAAACAAGAGTTGGCTGATCTAGACTGGATTTAAGGGGTATAGGATGTGTGTGATTAGTATAACTCAGCTCTGCTCAGTGTGCCTTTTATCCCCCAGGACACAAGCTGGACATATCCTGTTCATGACAATGATAGAATCATAATAGAGTGAGTGAAACAGAAGATCCCTAAAAATTAGCTTGTGCTTGGAACACCAATGTCTTTATCTCATTCTGTTGGCGAAAGCAAGTCACAAGACCTGCCTAGAGTAAAAAAACAATAACAATAACAAAAACCAAAACCAAGACAAAAACTGATTCCACCTATTTAGTGAGAAGAATGGCTATATAACAGGAGGATACTGCAGAAAAAGGATTAAACAATAGGGGCTATTTTTATAAGTTTCAAATTTTCAGACTTTTTTTTTTTACATAAGCAAAGATTGTTTACATCACAAGATGTACTTTAGTTTTTGCTATGTGTAATTGTCCAGATCATTACCAATTTTTTTTACTTTCCATTGGAATCTAAGTGTTATAGCTATTGATAATACTAGGCCCAGTCAACTTCCACTCCAGCCTCTTTACTCTGATTTCTAGAAGTATAAAGACATAAAAGTTACGAAACTGTTTTCATAGTCACTAGCCAGGGAACTGCAAGAAATCTATCTTTTGCTAAGATGACCCAATGGTATTAAGGAGAGGTATCAGTGAGCAATGGGGCACTTGGACAGAGAGAGAGAGAGAGAGAGAGAGAGAGAGAGAGAATTAGCCGAACAGAGACAGAGAAAGAGAGACAGAGAGAGATGGGTTGTAGGGGGAGGAGTAGGGAAGACAGAGAGAGGAAGAGAGAGGAAAGAAGGGAAGGGGAGAGGGAGAGGGAGGAGAGAGAGAGACTGACTCTTGGCATAAATAGTGTCAGGGACACCAGGTGCTATTATGACTTGAAGTCACAGGCATCATCTGAAGGGGTGTGAGTGCAGCAGCTGTTTCATCATGCAGTCTAGAAAGCCTTTGAGCTTTTCTTCTGGTTGTTCATACCCAATGTTTGGACATTCCAAGGTGCTCTGTAGACTAGCGTTTTCTAAAAGACCATATTTTCCAGAAATCACTTATAAGGGACTCTGCTGTCTGGATTCTTTTACTAATTTGCATAAACAACAAAGGTCTTATCAATTAATTCTATTAACATCTGATTTTTTAGACTTATTTTTTTATAAGTCTTTTTTTATAATTTTATTTTTTTCTTATCAGTTACATTTTATTAATTCTGTATCCCAGCCCTGTCCCGCTTCCTCATTCCCTCCCAGTCCCTCCCTCCCTCCCTCATCTCCACTGTGCCCCTTTCCAAGTCCACTGATAGGGGGAGACATCCTCCCTATTCATCTGATCCTGTTTTATCAGGTATCTTCAGGACTGGCTGCAAAGCTCTCCTCTGCGGCCTAACAGGACTGCTCCTCCCTTCGGGGGTGGGGAGGCCAAAGAGCCAGTCATTGAGTTCCTGTTAGAAATAGTCCTTGTTCCCCTCACTTTGGGAAACCAATTGGTTACTGAGCTACCACAGGCTACATCTGAGCGGAGGTTCTAGGTTATATCCATACATGGTCCTTGGTTGAATGTCAGTCTCAGAAAAGACCCTGTGCCCAGATATATTTGGTCCTTGTGGAGCTCCTATCCTTTCCCCATCAGACTAACTCCCCTTCTTTCTTATGATTCCCTGTACTCTGCTAAAGGTTTGGTTATGAGTCTTTGCTTTGAAAACACTGCTAGTTAGAGTCTTTCAGATGCACTCAGTAGACTCCTGTCATACGTTCAATGCACATCCCATCTGTCTTTCTAAACGAGGATTGATCATCTTACCCCATGTCCGCTCAATTGATTATCTTTTTTAGGTATATAGATTTCATTATGTTTATCATATCTTATAGGTCTATATAAGTGAGTATATACCGTGTTTGTCTTTCTCCTTCTGGGATATTTCACTCAGAATGATCTTTTCTAGATCCCACCATTTGCCTGCAAATTTCATGATTTCCTCCTTTTTGATTGCTGAGTAGTATTCCATTGTGTAAAAATACCACAATTTCTGTACCCATTCCACCGTTGATGGACATCTGGGCTGTTTCCAGGTTCTGGCTATTACAAATAAAGCTGCTATAAACATGGTTGAGCAAGTATCCTTTTTGTGTACTTGAATGAACTTTGGGTATATACCTAGGAGTGGTATAGCTGGGTCTTGAGGAAGCACTATTCCTAATTGTCTTAGAAAGCGCCAGATAGCTTTCCAGAGTGGTTGTACCAGTTTACATTCCCACCAGCAATGGAGGAGGGTTCCCCTTTCTCCACAACCTCTCCAGCATGTGTTGTCTCCTGAGTTTTTCATCTTGGCCATTCTGATGGGTGTAAGGTGATATCTCAGGGTCGTTTTGATTTGCATTTCCCTGATGGCTAATGAGGATGAGCATTTCTTTAAGTGTTTCTCTGCCATTCGATATTCCTCTGTTGAGAATTCTCTGTTTATATAAGTCTTTAGTTACAATCTTGCAAAGAGTTCATTCTCTCTCTCTCTTTCTCTCTCACTCTGCATACCAATGAGTTTTATTGAAATAACTCACAGAGGTATAGATGGGTTTCTTACAGAAACAGAAATGACTCAATGACACTGCATCACCAAAATCCCACTCCAGCATGGGTGACTGATCATTAAAGCTAGACAACTGTATCTGGACCTCCTCTTTCTGGAAGCTCAGATCTCCTGAGCTTCTTCAAGGTAGTTCAGCTGTCTCTACTTCTTCTGGGCAGTTTGGCTCACTGAAGACTCTTCTAAAGCTTAGCTTGCTCAAGAGTGTCTCTCAGCAGTCTTTGCAGTTTATCTGTGTTTAGGGAGGCAGGACCTAGTGTGTCTGATCAGTTTTAGGGACTTCCTGAAGCCTTTGAGTTATTTACCTCCTGAGCTTAGGAAGCTTCCCTGCAGGGCAGAATGTCTCACTCACCCTCAGAATATCCTGTCAGTTCACCTCCTTTCTAGCATCCTATGTCTTAACAAACTTCCCTCCAACATGATGGTTTTCTCTCAGATGAAACTGCTACACAACCATTATTCAGTGAAAAGTTGCTATATAAATATATATACATACATAAATTGTTAGTTATAAAACAATGGTTGGTATTAATAATTACAAAAATAATTTTAATCTTGCATTTGTTGAGTGTTACCCACATAGTGCATGCATGTTTTATATATCATATCATATCATATCATATCACTGAAACACTATGACATTTTGAAGTAGATATGTGTAGTACTTCCATTTTAAAACCAAGAAATATAACTTAAAGGGCTAGTTAAATTGTCCAAGGACATTTTCCTTTTCAAAATTTCACTAATCTACTGATGTTTCTTAATAAAAACATACATATATATCTGTTTTGTGAAAAAAATATTGTTTTGACCACACATGATGGTCATTTTGCAAGGTCCTTTCTTATGGTACCACTTTGTAACAAAGATAAAGATGGCCATCCATGTTTAGACATTTATTTTTCATGTACTGTTCTATTGCTGTAAAGAGTAGACTTTCAATTTTTAAACTCTGAGAGAGAAAGGGAATTAGGGTGGGGGTTTCTAACCTGTGTGATCCCCTGAGGTCCTGCAAGTCTCCTCAAGACAGCCAGTAGAGCTCTGACTAGTAGGCTAGTTCTGCACGTCTCTGGAATCTGCGTTGTCCTGAGGTTGGCAGGAGCAGCGAGGAGGTCTGAGGTCTGAGATCTGAAGCTGGTGCTGAGAGTGTCTGGCAGTCTGAATCCTCTCCTTTCTCAGGAAAACATGAACAGATGCTGGCATTTCCGAGTCAGCTGTGCTCATGTTGCTCAGACTCTGCTCCGCGCTGTCATCTTGTGTCAGGACCCCGTACGTGCCTCCGGTCCAGCTCATCTCCACAGGGGGACCCAAAGGACTGTGGACCGGAGGATGGGACAGTGTTCTTGGTATCCGGAGTTGTAGGAGGTGGGAGGAGTTTGGGGTCTGGATACTGCAGCCATGGGATTTTGGAACTCGGAAGTTGTATCTGAGGAGCTGTGTTCTGGGAGCCTAGGACTTTGTGTGTCTCTTGGACTTGGAAGCCATTGCAGGGAGCCTTGAACTGTGTGTCGGTAGCTCCCAGAATGCCTACTCTTGTATGGGAAACACAAACATTGGTGTTTTGGAGTCAATAGCCATCTCACTTGCTTGTTCTGATTTTCTGCTACTCAGATACAGTGCGCATTAGGCGCAGCCGTCTTGGAGAGTCCCCAAAATAAAACTTTGTTTTAGGCACTGGTCCTTTATTCTGCATTTACATTCTCAGATAGATGTTTATTTCAGAGTATATATGGAAACATTAGACATAATTAGAAATTTGTTTTAGGTGGACAAACAAAATAAGTTGGCTTTTTATAATTTTTTGTGTTCATTTTGAAATAAATGGACATAAAACCATATGTAGCATGTAGTCATCACAAATTAGCTTTGAACTGAGTGTCTAACAATACTGGAGGATTTCCTCTGTGTGGCAAAATTACTCTTATTTAAGACACACATGGTATATATTCACTTATAAGTGGCTATTAGACATATGACATTGGATAAACACACTAAAATCTGTACACCTTAAGAAGCTAAGCAAATTTGCAGGCAAATGGTGGGATCTAGAAAAGATCATTCTGAGTGAAATATCCCAGAAGGAGAAAGACAAACACGGTATATACTCACTTATATAGACCTATAAGATATGATAAACATAATGAAATCTATATACCTAAAAAAGATAATCAAGAGAGCGGACATGGGGTAAGATGATCAATCCTCATTTAGAAAGACAGATGGGATGTGCATTGAACGTATGACAGGAGTCTACTGAGTGCATCTGAAAGACTCTAACTAGCAGTGTTTTCAAAGCAAAGACTCATAACCAAACCTTTAGCAGAGTACAGGGAATCATAAGAAAGAAGGGGAGTTAGTCTGATGGGGAAAGGATAGGAGCTCCACAAGGACCAAATATATCTGGGCACAGGGTCTTTTCTGAGACTGACATTCAACCAAGGACCATGTATGGATATAACCTAGAACCTCCGCTCAGATGTAGCCTGTGGTAGCTCAGTAACCAATTGGTTTCCCAAAGTGAGGGGAACAAGGACTATTTCTAACAGGAACTCAATGACTGGCTCTTTGGCCTCCCCACCCCCGAAGGGAGGAGCAGTCCTGTTAGGCCACAGAGGAGGGCTTTGCAGCCAGTCCTGAAGATACCTGATAAAACAGGATCAGATGAATGGGGAGGAGGTCCCCCCCATCAGTGGATTTGGAAAGGGGCACGGTGGAGATGAGGGAGGGAGGGAGGGAGGGAGGGACTGGGAGGGAATGAGAGATCGGGACAGGGCTGGGATACAGAGTTAATAAAATGTAACTGATAAAAAAAAAAAAAAACTTAGTAAATTTTTTCCAGATATTGATAATTGGAAAAAAAAAAAAAAAACAGGATCAGATGAATAGGGAGGATGTCCCCCCCATCAGTGGACTTGGAAAGGGGCACAGTGGAGATGAGGGAGGGAGGGAGGGACTGGGAGGGAATGAGGGAGTGGGACAGGGCTGGGATATAGAGTTAATAAAATGTAACTGATAAAAAAAAAAAAGAAGCTAAGCAAGAAGGAGGACCCTGGCTAAGATGCTCAATCCTCATTCAGAAAGGCAAATGGAATAGACATTGGAAGAAGGAGAAACAGGAAACAGGACAGGAGCCTACCACGGAGGGCCTCTGAAAGACTCTACCCTGCAGGGTATCAAAGCAGATGCTGAGACTCATAGCCAAACTTTGGGCAGAGTGCGGGGAAATCTTAAGAAAGAAGGGGGACATAGAAAGACCTGGAGGGGACAGGAGCTACACAAGAAGAACAGAACCAAAAAATCTGGGCCCAGGAGTCTTTTCTGAGACTGATATTCCAACCAAGAACCATTCATGGAGATAACCTAGAACCCCTGCACAGATGTAGCCCATGGCAGCTGAATCTCCAAGTGGGTTTCCTAGTTAGGAGAACAGGGGTTGTCTCTGACATGAACTCAGTGGCTGGCTCTTTGATCACCTCCCTCTGAGGAGGGGAGAAGCTTTACCAGGCCACAGAGGAAGACAATGCAGCCAGTCCTGATGAAACCTGATAGGCTAGGGTCAGATGGAAGGTGAGGAAGGCCTTCCCTATCAGTGGACTGTGGGAGGGGGATGGGAGGGTGGGATTGGTATGGGATGAGGGAGGGGCTACAGCTGGGATACAAAGTGAATAAATTGCAATATATAAAAAATAAATCAATATTAAAATACCTGCTGACTTTTAAATTTTAAATTCTCCTCTCATGTATTCATTCCAATTGAAGTTTCCCCTCCCTCCTCTTCTCCCAACTGTTCCTTCCTTTCCCAATCCACCCTGTCTCCATTTATCTTCAGAGTAGGGCAGGTCTCCCATAGATTTCAACCAGACATAGCATATCAAGTTGTAGTAAGACTAGGCACCTCCCCTAGTAGTAAAGCAACCCAGTAAGAGGAAAGGGTCTCAAAAGCAGGCAAAACAGTCAGAGACAGACCCTGTTCTCAATGTTAGGAGTCCCACAATGACAAGCTACACAACTGTAACATACATGCAGAGGACTTAGGTCAGACCCAGAAAGGCTATTTGGTTGTTGGTTCAGTCTCTGTGAGCCACTGTGAGCCCCTATGAGCCCTGTTAGTTGATTCTGTGGGTTGTGTTCTCATGACATCTTTGACCCCTCTGGCTCCTACAAAAGAAAAAAAAAGCCACTGACAAACAGAGTCTGATTTGTGTCGGCCAGCTCCTCCTGAGCACAAGGTCTACCCCAGCTTGTGTTGATCCCACAGCTGATATTTGTGAATAGCTGCTTGACTAGCGGTGGAACTTTGTGCCCCATGTCACTTCCTCTTTGCTGGGATTTTGTCTGGCTTGGGCTTGTGCAGCTGTTATACATGGTATTAGAGTCTGTGTGAGTTCATTTGTATGTTTGTTCTTTTGTGTAACACTTGCTGGTTATATCACTGAGCTGCAGCGTCAGCCTTTCAGCAAGAATTAGTTCATGGGTCTAGATATCTATGGGTGATCTAAAACTATTTGCAGTGTTTTGAGTAGATGAGCTTGTGCTGGAGTTCCCATGTCTTTTTCAAACGGATTAAGATCTTTTTCATGACTGTGACTTCTAAAGAGACAATCAATTTGTAAAGAAAACAAGTTTGGTTTGAGCTTATAGCTCTGGAGGTTTTAGTCTATGCCTGGTTGGCTCCATTCCTTTGGGCTTTCGTGGCAGGAAGGTGTAATAGCCTAAAACCACCCACCTGTGTCAGGGAGCAGAAGGGGAGGATGCGCTTCTGTCTTTGAAAGGCATGCCTGATCTGCTAAACTGAAGACTTCAGGTGCTGGAGAGATGGCTCAGTGGTTAAGACACTTGTTTTTTGAAGAAGACTTGGATTCAATATCTAGCACCCACATGGCGGCTCACAACCAACCATAACTCTAGTTTCAGAGGATCCAACACCATATGCTGGTCTCTTTGAGCACCAGGTATTTGTGTGATGCACATAGATACCTGTGGGGAAAACACCCACACACACCCACACGTGTATATATAAATTAATTTTAAATTCTAAATTCTAAAATAAAATAAAGACCTCTCACTAGGGTCCACCTCTTAAGTATTTCAACACATCCTGATACTATCCAGCTGGGGACAAGATCTGGGATCAAACGTGTATTCTAGAGCCACAATGTAGTTCCACACCTCTTGGACAAAACTAGTATGTGTGGGGATTGATAGACACTTTGCAGATAAAATAGCATGGAATGCTGTAAAGGCATCTATCTGGGTTCATGACTTCTCTGTGTACTATGTGATACAGTGGATAATGTCTTACAAGAAAGCCTGTAGCCTCCGGTCTTGGATAGGAAGACACACGGATACACAATTTTTCATTTTCCCCCTGTCTTTATGGAACTGTGCCAGGCTAAATTATCTAGTTAAGAGGGTACGTTCTCAGACTCTCTAAGGTCCTTAACTTTTAATAACCATCTTAAAGTTTCTATTGCTGTCATGAAACACGACCAAAAGCAACTTGTGTGGAAAAGAGTTTATTTTATTTATACTTCCGTATAAACAGTTCATCATTGAAGGCAATCAGGGCAGAAACCTGGAGTCAGGGATTAATGATGAGGCCATGGAGGAGTGCTGCTTACTGGCTTGCTCTCCATGGCTTGTTGAGCCTGCTTTCTCATAGAACCTAGGACCACCTGCCCAGGGATGAGCTCACCCACAATGGGCTGGGCCCTCCCACACCAATCACTAAAAAAATACCTTCCAGGCTTCCCTGCAGCCTCAGCTTATGGAGACATTTTATCAATTGAGGTTCCCTCCTCTCAGATGACTCTAGCTTGTGTCAAGTCAACATAAAAACTAGACAAAACAATAACAATGTATATCACTGTTTACTTACATATCAGTCTCCTTACCTAAAATTTCGGCTTAATTAGGGCAAGGACTTTGTCTATTTTCATGTTCTATCTTTCATGTATATGATAATTATTAGCTCATGGTAGTGTCACAATAAAAATGAATAACTAAATGAATCAATGCAAATCTCTTTTTACATGCTGCTTTTTTTCTGTATAACCTTTCAAAAACCATAGAAACTCATCCCTGTGGTGCCTGACAGTGTCTTCAATCAGACATTTGTTAACTGTATGCATATGTCCACTGTTTAGAGCGATATAAAGTTTCAAGCCCAGGAACAATGATAGGGTCAGCACCATAAAGCTTGGGTTTGTCCCTGAAATTTCACGCAGCTTCATATTCACTGCAGATGACCTGACAAGTCTTCCCAGAGTGAAAGAGGAATGAGTGATATTGACAAGTCTTTTAGAAATTTCAGAAAGTAAAGAGAAATGAAAGTATGTTTTCTTTGTGTATAGCAGCTGAATTTGAAACATGTCCTTGGTCAGAATGTCTGCTTGAATGACTGTCTCAGTGCTTTAACTTATTAAAATTAACGTTAAATTTTATAAAACAGGAAGTAGTGGGGTGACAGAGAAAGAATGCCCTAATAGAATTGGAAATTCTCAGCTGAGCAGAGTTTTCAAGAATTTAAAGTCCAAATTTAAGACCTGGAAGGAATATGTGTGTGTGTGTGTGTGTGTGTGTGTGTGTGTATTATCAAATATACTTTTCATATAAGTATATTAAAATAAACAATATATTAAACATTATGCTTCCACACACCAGTGTAACCATATTATCTTTACATTGTACATTTATTTCACTTTTAATTCTTTTGGCCTTCTGAGACAGGGTCTCTCTCTCTATTTCCCTGGCTGTCCTGGAACTCACTATGTGGATCAGGCTGGCCTCATAATCACAGGACTACACCTGCCTCTACCTCTCAAGAACTGGGACTAAAGAGGTACATCACCACACCCAGCTTGCATTGTACATTTATTTTAAACAGAAGATGCTACCTGGGAAAAGTTCCAAATCAAAAATGAATGTGGAATGTGGACTGATTCCCCATGAGGCAGCATGAGGACTCAGGGAAGACTTCTATTCCTTCATCCTAAATGTTAGCTGTCTGCTGTCATGTGCAAATGCCAATTCAAAGAAAGTCCCATTTCCTCATGAACCCCCTTGGCATCTACACCGTGTGGGGCTGTTTCAAAAAGAGACAAAGAAGCTGGTGTTCATAGATCTATTTCTAGAAATAGAAGAAGTTCAGAAAACAGAAAAGCCTGTCTCATATATAACATTCTCAGATATTATATTTACAAGTTGCAAAAGCAATTGAATGCCAGCAACAAAGCGTTCACTAGAAGAGAAGCGACAGAGCTATTCCCTTCAGGTTATGATTGAAGATGACATTTTGTTACACCAGGCAGAAGACTTTCATTAACTGGGGCTAAATGTACGGAGTATGAAACAAGATGAATATAAGTAATAACTCCATTGTTGTGGAATTCGTAAAAAAATGCCAAATGCAGAAACATATTGGACACATTTTTCTGTAAGCGCATTATTATTGCTATTATTTTCACTAACATCATGCGCACACTGTGGAGGACCACACGCTGCAAACTGCATATGTTTGAGTAGTTATGGCTTATCCGTGTTGTTGAGACCCAGTCTATGGCAGGTCCATTTCAGTTTCACATGTTCTCTCATTTGTCCTTTGTCAGATATCATCAATCTGTGAATGAATGGACTTTTCCGGATATCCTGAGACAAAGTGTGGACCTTGTTCTTGATGATGCTTTTCTTCATTTTAGCTTTCTTGTGGTGCATTCTAGGCAAACTCTACCACTGAGCAGCATTGCCAACCCTTTGTTTTTCTCCTGTTGCCTTGTGGATGAACAGGGATCAGAAAGCAGAAGCAGTGCTAAGGCATATGCAAGACTCCCCGTATGTTGGTATGCTGGGATTAAATATTTAAGCATCCCCAGTGTCTCTTGAATTAGGTCATTGCAGGTTCTACTTTACTTGAGGCATGTGAGGCAACACCTCATACCTGAAACCACAGATTGCATGAAACACTGGGAGGCACCTTGAAGACTAAAATGGCAATCAAGCAACCAATGCCTAGGTGGTTATACAAAGTTTGGACGCTCTGGATAAATGATGATTGATGTTCCTTACTTTTATGAGTAGGGCTGGGTATACCAAGCCATATTCTTATGCTGGGAAGTTTTGAATAATCAATATTTATTATTAAGAAGTCTTAGGACCTGGAGAGATGTCTCAACAGTGAAAAGTAATTTGTGATCTTGCAGAGGACCCAGTGTAGGCATAAGGTTATTGTGTAATTCAAATGCTGATTTCTGTATCCCCTATATTGTTTACAACTCTCGTTCTGAGAATCTCCTGTTTCAATGTTGTATAAACACTTCTCTTCTGATAAACAATTGTCCCCTGATATGCCAATAAAGCAGCTTAGAGCCAGTTGCTGAGAAGGGGAGAGAATAGGCCTGGACTTTTTGCCAGCCAAAGGAGGGGGAACTAAGGGATTCAGCCAAGGGCAGAGAGCCAGGAGACATTAGGAGAGAGCACTCAGCAGGGAAAGCCACAAAATGCAAGTATGTTTGGGATGTGTACTGGGAGGAAGTCAGAATAGCTTAGAAGGTTAAGAATAGAGTAATAAACCTCATGGCTACAATACTGCCACTGTGTATGTTTCTGAGTAAGGGGAACAAGAGCTGTCTCTGTCATGAACTCGGTTGCCTGCTCTTGGATTACTTGCCCCTAGCAATGTGGCTTTGCTGGGCCACAGAGGAAAAGGATCCTGAGGAGACTTGATAAGCTACGGGCAGATGGTAGAGGAGGAGAACTCCCCGTTTCAGTGGACTCGAAGAAAGGAATAGGGGGGAAGAGGGTGGGAGGGACTGGGATGAGTTGAGGGAGGGAGCTTCAGTCAGGATAAATAATGAATAAATTGTAAAAAAAAAAAGTGCAAAAAACACAACAACAAAAGGAAACAAACAACAACAGAAGAATATAGTGATAACTGCTCAATTATTGTGTTGTGAAGCTTGTGCAACAAATAATATAACAAAGTCTCAATTATCTGGATGACAGTCAAGAGAGAAACTGAGAAACAAACACAGTTATATGAAAATAACTTCAACAACCCAGGTTCAGTTCCTAGCACCTATACTGAATGGCTGACAGTCAACTGTCACTCCAACTCCAGGAGATCCAATGTCCTCTTCTGGTCTGAAGCACCCACACATGTGTGGCACACACACTGCTACATACACACAGATAAACTTTTAAAAGCCATAGGCAAGTGTAAGAACCTGGGGTACATAGGCTGTAGGCTTCAAGGGAAACCTACTACTAGTCTACTGAATGGACACAGTCATGAAATGACCCCTAATGACTTCTCACGGTTCACATAGATTAGTGCATCTCTCAACCCTCATCAGAGAAGCCTCTTCTTGCAGGAGATGGCAGTTAATAAAGAGACTTGTAATTGGTCAGTGGACAGAGAACGAGAGACTGTGGAATGCTCAGCCCCAAATCAGACAAGTATTTCCCATCCCTCCTCCGGAGGCTCAACTATCCCTGTGTAAGATGGAGGGCAAGATTGTGAGAGTGGCAGGTGGTGTGACATTCTCAACTGCAAGAAAACGGTGTTTTGAAGACACAGCAGGGAAGCTGCGCTTAGGCACTCACAGTGGCTGTGACATCACTCCTAAGACCTGCACAAACTCAGGGCAGACAAAATCCCAGCATGGAGCAGGGGAGGTGGGCACACAGTCTCACCCCTGCCTGAGCCTGGTGAGTGATGGCTGCTGGGAGTCAGTTTTCCTGAAGGAGGTGGCCTCTGCAGTCTGACCATCCTCCATGCCAGGCAAACAACACTCCTAAGATCACTTGGCCAACATAAACTGGTCTCAACGGGGGGGGAGGGGGGAAAACAGAATATTGGGTGAGAAGGGTGGTGGTGTAGGTCTGGGGAGGAGTTGGAGAAAGAAGGGTAGAATTATCAAAATTCATAGTATCCAACTCTAAAAGAACTGATAAAAATACTACTTAAAAAGTCTTAGACATAAAAATACTCAAGTGTTTTCCAGAATGACAAGCATTTTTGTTGGATTAAAAACTGAAAATTTTTTTTATAACAATATATTCTGATTAAGGTCCCTTCTCCCTCAACTCCTCCGAGATCCTCCCCACCTCTCCACTCTCCAAAATTCATATTTTTCTTGCTCTCTATCAGAAAATAAACAGGCACATAGAAAAAAAGAAAAAATGAATGTGAACACAGCTGAAGAAGGTAAAACAAGCAATCAGACAATCAAACAAACAAATGAACAAGCAAATGAAGAGCCAATGGAAAAAGCACAAGAAACACATAAGATGCAGAAACACACACATTGACATGCTCAGAAATCCTATAAAAACACAAAATTGGAAACAGTCATATATAAGCCAAAGACCTCTGAGGTAAGAGAAAGAAAGGAAGGAAGGAAGGAAGGAAGGAAGGAAGGAAGGAAGGAAGGAAGGAAGAAAGAAAGAAAGAAAGAAAGAAAGAAAGAAAGAAAGAAAGAAAGAAAGCCCGGAGAAAGCATTATGAGATTCAAAAAGAAGAAAAAAAAGCCTCTAAAAATACTATTGCGTTAGTTTTGTGTTGTCCATCTACTACTGGGCATGGAGCCTGGCTAAAGAGTGATTTATAGTCTCATTGAGACTCTGATAAAGAAAACTATTTTTCTTTTGTGAATGGTTATCAATTAGAGATAGCTTCTAGGAGAAGAAGGGGTCTTATATGTACTTCCACTTTGAGCACGGGGACTCTAGCAGGCTGAGACCAGCACAGGCCCTGTGAAGGCTGCCAGAGTCTCTGTTAATTAGTACATGCATTCTTCCTGCTATATTTAGAAGGCCTTGTTTCCTTGATGTTCTCTGTCTCCTCCGACTCTCACAATATTTCCATCTCATATTTTGCAGTGTTCTCTGAGCTGTGAGGGAAGTGGGTTTTTGCAGACATCCTATTTAGAATTCAGGGTTCCAAGGTCTCTCACTTTTTTCACATTGTCCAGCTGTGGGTCTCTGTAATTTATTCTCAGTTACTGGAGGAGGAAAGTCCTCTAATGATGACTGAGCAGCGACAGGCATAGGTTCCACCTATGGAACGGGCCTTAAATCAAATCAGATACTGGTTGGTTATATACATAAGGTTTGTGCCACTATTGCCCTAGTGGATCTTGCATGCAGCTTTACAGGTTACAATTGTAGGTAGAAGGATTTGCAGCTGCGTTGGTGTCTGCCTTTCTTCTGTGGTGTGTGCAGAGTATCTTCCAGTACCGTGAACACTAGTCATTTGAGGTAGAGGCTCTAGAGAGGCACCAGCTCAGCTTCTTCTTGTGAAGGTGCTATCTTAGGCAATAGGGTGTTACTATCAGTTTAGAATAACCAATAGCCTTCATTGTTTTGGGGTTCCCATGGGGCATGTTTGGTAAAAAACAAAACAAAACAAAAACCTAGGTTAGCTTTAACCCATTCCCTAGAACTGAAGTTTTTATTTGGAGATGAGAGATGTTCAGCTGAGGATCCAGTTCCCCTATTATTTTCTGTTCTATTTAGATGACCTTTCTGTACATATTTTCAGAAGCTTCTACTGAAGTAGGTCTCCTTATGATCTCACAGATAGCCCTCAGTTTGAGTTGTCTACATACTTCCTCCCGCATCACTCTTCTCTCCCCTTCATTTGATACTCCTGTTCCTGTGCACACGCTCCATCCCTCAATAATTCTGTATTCAAATTCTGCTTCCCAAAGTCTAACCCTCCCCGAGTCCATTACTTTATGTCTAACTTCTGTGATTGTAAGGATAGCAGCCTGCTTATCAAACACTTAACTGACATCCACATATGAGAGAGCACATAACTGTGTTTGTATTTTGGGTCTAGGTTACATCACTTGGGATGATTTTTTTTTTCTAGCTCCATCCTATTTCTGTCTCTGCTTTCCGGCTATTCTGAATGAGGCAGCAATGAACATGGTTGTTCGAGTGTCAATGTAGCTAGAGTGGTGTGGCTGGGTCCTGAGGAACTGCCACAGTGATTTCCACAGTGACTGTAGAAGTTGGCAGTTCTGCCCACAGTGGATGAGTGTCACCTTCACTCCACATCCTGACAGGCATGAAACTTCATTCCTTTTCTTGATCTTGGCCATTCTAAATGGAGTAAGATGAAATCTCAGTGTAATTTTGATTTGCATTTCCCTGAAGACCTACGATGTTGAACATTTCTCAAAGTGCTTCTCAGACATTTGTGTTTCCTCTTTTTAGAATGCTCTTTTCATAGATATACCAAGATTTTGGTTGTGTTATTTGTTCTCCTCCATGTCCAGGTTTTTGAGTTCTTCATATATTTTAGATATTAGCCCACTATTGGATATGTAGTTGGTAAAAATCTTTTCTCAGTCGGGTGGTGGTGGGACACATCTTTAATCCCAGGAGGTAAAGGCAGGTGGATATCTGAGAGTTTGAAGCCAGTCTGGTCTACACAGTGAGCTCCAGGTCAGCGACAGTTACACAGAGAAAACCTGTCTCAAAGAAAAAAAAAAAAACTAACCAAATGAAAGACCCTTTTTTTTTCCATTTGAACAATGCCTGCCATTTTGTGTCCTTTACCATAGAGAAGCTTTTCTTTTTCACAGAGTCCCATTTATTAATTGTTTTTAGTGACTGTGCTGTTGGTGTTCTGGTCATAAAGTCTATTCCTGTGTCAATGAGTTCAAGACTATTCCCAACCCTCTCTTCTATCAAATTTAGTGTATCTCTTCTTACAGACTTTGATATATTGGTATTGGGTTTTGTGCAATGATATATTTGCTTTCTTCTGCATACAGTTATCTAGTTTGACCAGCACCATTTGGTAAAGATGTCTTTTTCCCAGTGTTTATTTCTGGATTCTTTATTAAAATAATCAGGTATGTGGAGTTATGTCTGAGTTTTCAATTCTATTCCATTGATAAACATGTCTGTTTTTGTGATAGTATTATGCTGTTTTTTTTTTAAATTTTATTATTATTAATTACACTTATTCATTTTGTATCCTCCCATAAGCCCCTCACTCCTCCCCTCCCAATCCCACCCTTCCTCCCTACCCTTCCTCCCCTTCTGCATGCATGCCCCTCCCCAAGTCCACTGATAGGGTAGGTCTTCCTCTCCTTCTTTCTTATCTTAGACTATCAGCTCTCATCAGAAGTGGCTGCATTGTCATCTTCTGTGACCTGGTAAGGCTGCTCCCCCCTCAGGGGGAGGTGATCAAAGAGCAGGCCAATCAGATTATGTCAGAGGCAGTCCCTCTTCCCATTACTATGTAACCCACTTGGACACTGAACTGCCATGGGCTACATCTGTGCAGGGGTTCTAGGTTATCTCTATAGCCTTTGGTTGGAGTATGAGTCTCTGGGAAGTTCTCTGTGTTCAAATTTTCTTGTTCTGTTGCTCTCTTTGTGGAGTTCCTGTCCTCTCCAGCTCTTGCTATTTCCCACTTCTTACACAAAATTCCATTTACTCTGCCTGACAGTTGGCCATCAGGCTCAGCATCTGCTTTGATAGTCTGCAGGGCAGATGCTTTCAGAGGCCCTCTGTGGCAGGTTCCTAGGTTGTTTCCTGTTTTCTTCTTCTTCTGAAGTCCATCCTCTTTGCCTTTCAGGATGGGGATTGAGCATATTAGTTAGGGTCCTCTCTTTTACTTAGTTTGTTTAGATGTATGGATTTTAGTGGGTTTATCCTATGTTGTATGTTTATATGAGTGAGTATATACCGTGTGTGTCTTTTTGCTTCTGGGACAACTCACTCAGGATGATCCTTTCCAGGTCCCACCATTTACCTGCAAATTTCATAATTTCCTTATTTTTCATTGCTGAGTAATACTCCATTGTTTAGATGTACCACAGTTTCTGCATCCATTCTTCAGTTGAGGGGCATTTGGGCTGGTTCCAGCTTCTGGCTATTACAAATAAAGCTGCTACAAACATAATTGAGCAAATGTCCTTTTTGTGTACTTGAGCCTCTTTTGGATATTTGCCTAGGAGTGGTATGGCTGGATCTTGAGGAAGCGCTATTCCTAGTTGTCTGAGAAAGTGCCAGATTGCTTTCCAGAATGGTTGTACAAGTTTACATTCCCACCAGCAGTGGAGAAGGGTTCCCCTTTCTCCACAACCTCTCCAGCATGTGTTGTCACCTGAGTTTTTCATCTTGGCCATTCTGATGGGTGTAAGGTGAAATCTCAGGGTTGTTTTGATTTGCATTTCCCTAATGGCTAATGAGGTTGAGCATTTCTTTAAGTGTTTCTTTGCCATTGGATATTCCTCTACAGAGAATTCTCTGTTTAGCTCTGTTCCCCATTTTTTAATGGATTACTTGGTTTGCTGCTTTTCAGCTTCTTTAGTTCTTTATATATACTGGATATGAGTCCTCTGTCAGATAAAGGGTTGGTGAAGATTCTTTCCCAATCTGTAGGGAGTCGCTTTGTTTTGATGACAGTGTCCTTTGCTTTACAGAAGCTTTTCAGTTTCATGAGATCCCATTTATTGATTGTTGCTCTTAGAGCCTGTGCTGTTGGTGTTCTGTTCAGGAAGTTCTCTCCTGTACCAATGAGTTCTAGGGTATTCCCCACTTTTTTTTCTAGCTGATTTAATGTGTCTGGTTTTATGTTGAGGCCTTTGATCCACTTGGACTTCAGTTTTGTGCAGGGTGATAAGTATGGATCTATTTTCATTTTTCTACATGTAGACATCCAGTTAGACCAGCACCATTTGTTGAAGATGCTATCTTTTTTCCATTGTATGGTTTTGGCATCTTTGTCAAAAATCAGGTGTGTATAAGTGTGTGGGTTTATTTCTGGGTCCTCTGTTCGGTTCCATTGATCCACCATTCTGTTTCTATGCCAGTACCATGCAGTTTTTATAACTGTTGCTCTATAGTACAGCTTGAGATCAGGGATGGAGATACCTCCAGAAGATCTTTTATTGTAGAGGATTGTTTTAGCAATTCTGGGTTTCTTGTTATTCCATATGAAGTTGAGAATTTTTTCTTTCAAGGTCTATAAAGAATTGTATTGGTGATTTGATGGGAATTGCATTGAATCTGTAGATTGCTTTTGGTAAAATGGCCAGTTTTACAATGTTAATCCTAAATGAGCATGGGAGATCTTTCCGTCTTCTGATATCTTCTTCTAATTCTTTCTTCAGAGACTTGAAATTTTTTTCATACAAGTCTTTGACTTGCTTGGTTAGGGTTACACCAAGGTACTTTATGTCATTTGTGGCTATTGTGAAGGATGTTGTTTCCCTAATTTCTTTCTCAGCCCTTTTGTCTTTTGTATACAGGAGGGCTACTGATTTTTTTGAGTTAATTTTGTATCCGGCCACTTTGCTGAAGGTGTTTATCAGCTGTAGGAGTTCCCTGGTAGAGTTTTTGGGGTCACTCATGTATACTACCATATCATCTGCAAACAGTGATAATTTGACTTTTTCCTTTCCAATCTGTATCCCCTTGATCTTCTTCAACTGTCTTATTGCTCTAGCGAGGACTTAAAGCACTATGTTGAAGAGATATGGAGAGAGTGGGCAGCCTTGTCTTGTCCCTGATTTCAGTGGGATTGCTTTAAGTTTCTCTCCGTTCAGTTTGATGTTGGCTATAGGCTTGCTGTATATTGCCTTTACTATGTTTAGATATGTGCCTTGTATCCCTGATCTCTCCAATACTTTAAATATGAATGGATGTTGGATTTTGTCAAATGCTTTTTCAGCATCTAGGGAGATTATCATGTGGTTTTTTTCTTTCAGTTTGTTAATATGGTGGATCACATTGATGGATTTCCGTATATTGAACCACCCCTGAATACCTGGGATGAAGCCTACTTGGTCATAGTGGATAATATCTTTGATGTGTTCTTGGATTCGGTTTGCAAGTATTTTGTTAAGTATTTTTGCATCAAAGTTCATAAGGGAGATTGGTATGAAATTCTCTTTCTTTAGTCTTTGTGAGGTTTAGGTACCAAGGTGACTGTGGCTTCATAGAATGAGTTTGGTAATATTCCTTCTGTTTCTACTTTGTGGAATAGTTTGAATTCAGAGAATTGGTGTTAGCTCTTCTTTGAAGGTCTGGTAGAGTTCTGTGATGAAGCCATCTGGTCCTGGGCTTTTTTTGGATGGGAGACTTTTGATGACCACTTCTATTTCTTTGGGGGATATATAGGACTATTTAATTTATTTACGTGGTCCTGATTCAGCTTTGGTAAGTCAAATTGATCAAGAAAATTGTCCATTTCATTTAGATTTTCAAATTTTGTGGCATAGACTTTTGAAGTAAGTCCTAATGATTGCTTGGATTTTCTCAGTGTCTGTAGTTATGTCCCCCTTTTCATTTCTGATTTTGTTGATTTGGATGGTGTCTCTCTGCCTTTTAGTTAGCTTGGCTAAGTGTTTGTCGATCTTGTTGATTTTCTCAAAGAACCAGCTCTTGGTTTCATTGATTCTTTGAATTGTTTTATTTGTTTCTAATTGATTGATTTCAGCCCTGAGTTTGATTATTTCCAGCCGTCTACTCCTTCTTGGTGTGTCTGCTTCTTCTTTTTCTAGGGTTTATAAGTGAGCCATTAAGTTGCTTGAATGAGCTGTCTCGAATTTCTTCTTGAAGGCACTTAGTGCTATGAACTTTCCTCTTAGCACTGCTTTCATTGTGTCCCACAAGTTTGGGTATGTTGTGTCTTCATTTTCACTGACTTCTAGGAAGACTTTAATTTCTTTCTTTACTTCTTCCCTGACCCAGCTGTCATTTAGTAGGAAGTTGTTCAGTTTCCATGTGTGTGTAGGCTTTTTGTTATTTCTGTTATTGTTGAGATCCAGCTTTATTCCATGGTGATCAGACAAGATACAAGGGATTATTTCAATCTTCTTGTATCTGTTGAGGCTTGCTTTGTGACCAACTATATGGTCTATTTTGGAGAAGCTTCCATGAGGTGCTGAGAAGAAGGTAAATTCTTTTGTGTTTGGGTGTAAAGTTCTGTAAATGTTTGTTAGGTCCATCTGATTCATGACCTCTGTTAGAGACATTGTTTCTTTGTTTAATTTCTGTTTTGCTGACCTGTCCTTTGTTGAGAGTGGGGATCTATATGTGGTTTAAATTTTATCAATGTTTCTTTAACAAATGTGGGTGCTCTTGTATTTGGGGCATAGATGTTCAGGATTGTGATGTCTTCCTGGTGGAATTTTCCTTTGATGAGTATGAAGTGTCCTTCCCCATCTATTTTTATTAATTTTGGTTGAAAGTCTATTTTATCAGATATTAGAATGGCTACTCCTGCTTGCTCTTTGGGTCCATTTGCTTGGAAAGTCGTCTTCCAACCCTTTACCTTCAGGTAATGTCTATCTTTGTGCCTTAAGTGTGTTTCTTGTATGCAACAGATTGCTGGGTTTTGTTTATGTATCCATTCTGTTAGTCTGTGTCTTTTTATTGGAGAGTTGAGTCCATTGCTGTTGACAGAGATTAATGACCAGTGGCTGTTAGATCCCTTGATTTTGATGTTGGCTGTGATCATAAGGTTGTGTGCTTGGTTGCTTTTTGTTTTACTGTAGTGAGGTTAATTATTTCCTGTGTTTTTTGAAAGAAGCTAATTTTCTTGGGTTGTATTTTCCCTTCCAGTGTCTTTTGTAATGCTGGATTTGTGTGTAGGTATTGTTGAAATTTGTTTTTGTCATTGAATATCTTGTTTTCTCCGTCAATGAGGACTGAAAGCTTTGCAGGGTATAGTAGCCTGGGCTGACATCTGTGTTCTCTTAGGGTCTGCATGATATCCGTCCCGGCCCTTCTGGCTTTCATAGTCTCTGTTGAAAAGTCAGGTGTGATTCTAATGGGTTTGCCATTATATGTTACTTGGCCTTTTTCCCTTGCAGCTTTTAGTATTTTTTCTTTGTTCTGTATACTTACTGTTTTGATTATTATGTGGCGGGAGGATTTTCTTTTCTGGTCAAATTTGTTGGGTGTTCTGTAGGCCTCATGTATTCTTATTGGCCTCTCCTTTAACTTGGGGAAATTTTCTTCAATGATTTTGTTGAAAATATTTTCTGGGCCTTGGAGAAGGGAGTCTTCTTTTTCCTCTATACCTATTATTCTTAGGTTTTGTCTTTTCATATTGTCTTGCATTTCTTGGATGGTCTGTGTCAGAAATTTTTTGGATTTAACATTTTCTTTGAAAGATACATCGATTTCTTCCATTGTATCTTCTACACCTGAGATTCTTTCTTCCATCTCTTGCAGTCTGTTGGTTATGCTTACCTCTGTAGTTCCTGTTTTCTTCCCTAGATTCTTCCTCTTCATTATTTCCTCCATTTGTGTTTTCTTTAATTTTTCCAGTTCTATCTTCAGGTCTTGAGTTGTTTTGTTTACTTCCTTCACCTGTCTGATTGTACTTTCCTGTTTTTCTTTTAGTTCCTTCAACTCTGTTTCTTTTATTTCATTCAGTGCTGTAAGCATTTCCTTTCTAAAGGCCATAAACTGTTTGGCTGCAACTTCCTCTATTTCTTTATGGATGGCAATATCTGTTTGAGTTTATCTTGCTCTATGTCTTTACGTATCTTATTTGTTTCCTTTGTTATCATCTTCATGAGCATAGTTGTTAGGTCATCTTCTTGGATTTCATTTATGCTGGGGTGTCCAGGGCTACTAACTGTAACTGGGTTCTGGAGATGCCATATTGCTCTGTCTTTTGTTGCTTGAGCTTTTACGCTGGCCTCTACCCATTGTGCTATCTTAGGTGTTTGGGGTTATTTTCTGGTGGTTCCTGGGGATCCTGTGGTGGAGAGAATCCCCTTTGCAGAAAGCTGGTTTTTCCTGAAGGAAGTCTTCTCAGCTTTTTGGGTAGAGTCCCTAGATGGCTGGCGTTTTTTTAGGAGTTGCTGCTGCTCACCTCAGGGATTGAGACCTGAGTGGTAACTGTGGTCTTTGTTAGTCGAGAGGGTTTTCCTCTCATCCAGGGAAGTCCTGAAGACAGCTGCCCTGTTTCTGGGTTTCTTGCTGTAAATTTAATGATCAGCTGCTGTGATCCATTTGGACATCTGGCGCGCAGCAACTGTTTGTGCCTTTGCCTGGAGCACAGCTGAGTGATGGCAGCTTGGCCCCGCCAGTCTGCGAGACTTTTTCCAGGGAAGGATTGGGTGATTTAAGTCAGTACAGTTTCCTTCCTTCCTTGTGGATTCTCTGGAGACAGGCACTCCCAGTCTCTTTTTTGCCCTGGTGCACACTGTTCAGTCTCCACCAGCTAGCTGGAGTGCAGAAACTGCCTGTGTCTGCCTTTCCAGCCTTTGGGAGCCTGGGTGTCTGCCTAAACTGGGTAATTTTCCCGAGACCTTTTCGGGGTGGTGGTATCAGCTGAGTGCTCTGAGATCAGACCAGCTGTTTCCCTCCCTGTGTGTTTGCACCCGACAGTGAAAGTCAGTCTCTGGTGCCCTGGTGCCCACAGTTCTATCTAAGGCGGTGAATCAGGTGTGCAGGCAGGGCTCTTTGCAGGCACCTGGGTCCCTGGCTCTGGCTCCGGGCTGGCTTTTGGGGCACCCGCGAAACCCGAGTCTTTTCTAGGGGATGTCTGGGTGACCTAGGGTTGGTCCCAATCGTTTCCTGTACCCTGGGGTTATCTCTCGACTGAAAATTCCAGTCTCTGATAGTGTGGTGTGCACGGTTCAGCCTGGGACCGTGACCAGAGACACGTGTGGCGTGTCAAGCATCTGGCAGAACCAGGATCTCTTCCGAGGTTTAGCCAGGTGAGTTAAAAGCTGATTGAATCCCCCACCATGGGGTATCCTCTCACCTGGGAAACACAATTGTCTGTGTTTTATGGCCGCGAGTTCTGATTGCTGGTCACTGTGCTGATCCTGCTGTGCTGCTGCTCAGAATGAGAGTCTTCCTGGCACCGCCATCTTGCCTCCAAGCCGTATTGTGCTGTTTTTATTACTATACTTCCATAATACAACTTGAGATCAGGGATGCTGATACATCCAGCAGTATTTTCATTACTAGGATTGTTTTAGCTACACTGTTCTGTGTGTATGTATTTCCATATGAAGCTGAAAATTTCTATGAAGTACTGTAAGAATTGTGTTATATTTTTAAAACTTAATTTATTTTTATTGATGAAAGTTTATTCACTGTATATCTTAGCTATGCCCCCACCCTTACCCCGCCCAACCCCACTTTCCCTCCCTCATCTCCTCCCATGCCCCTCCCCAAGTCCACTGATAGGGAGGGTCCTCTTCCCCTTCCCTTTGACCTTAGCACATCTGGTCTCATCAGGACTGGCTGCATTGTCTACCTCTGTGGCCTGTAAGGCTTTCCCCCTTAGAAGGAGGTGATCAAAGAGCCAGCCACTGAGTTCATGTCAGACACAGTCCCTGTTACCCTTACTAGGGAACCCACTTGGAGACTCAGCTGCCATGGGCTACATCTGTGCAGGGGTTCTAGGTTATCTCCATGCATGGTCCTTGGTTGGAGTATCAGTCTCACAAAAGACTCCTGGGCCCAATTCTATTCTATTTGATTCCATTGACCCACCATTCTGTTTTGATGAGGATAGTATTGAATCTGTATATTGCTTTTGGTAGGATGTCCATTTTTACTATATTAATCTGACTGATCCATGAGCATGGGTGGTCTTTCAATCTTCTGCTCTTTATAGTGTCTTAAAGTTTCCAATATAGAAGTCATTCACTTGTTTGGTTGGAGCTATACCGCTATATTTTATATTCTGAGACTATTGAGACAGGTGTTGTTTTCCTGATTTCTTTTTTAATTTATTTTTCATACATGTCTAGAAAGGCTACTGACTTTTGTATATTAATTTTGCATCCTGCTACTTTGCTTAAAGTGTTTATCAGCTGTCGGAGTTTTCAGTGGATTTTTTAGGGTCGCTTACATATACTATATCATCTGCAAATAAAAATACATTGACTTCTTCCCTTCCTGTTTGTATTCCTTTGATCTCCTTCCATGGCCTTATTCTTACTAAGACTTGAATAGGTGTGAAGACAGTGGACAACCTCATCTTTCTCTTGATTTTAATTGAAATACCACGAGTTTCTCTCCATCTAGATTAATGTTTCCCAGTCTTTGGGTTGCATTCCTTTTGGGGATCAACTGATCCTTTCACAGATGTTGCCTAAGACCAGCTTGCATATCAGATATTTACATTATGATTCATAACAGTATGAGATAGCAACAAAAATAGTATTATGTTTGAGGGTCACCACAACTTGAGAAAGTATAGTAAAGAATTTCAGCATTAGGAAGGTTGAAGACTACCTATCTAGGTTGATGTGGCTCTTGACTGACTGTAAATTACCTATATTGTATATCCAGTATCCATTGTATTCTTATTCTCTCTATCACTTTTATCATGAAGGGTGTTGGATTTTGTCAAAGGCTTTTCTACACCTAGTGGGATGATCATATGGTTTTGGTCTTTCAGTTTGTTTATGTGGTAGATTATGCTTATTAATTTGCATATGATGAACAAGTCTTTGCATTTCTGGGATGAAGCCAGATGATGATAGTAGATGATCTTTTTAATTTTTTTAAATTTTAATTTAATTTTATTTTATTAATTACACTTTATTCACTTTGTATCCCCCCATAAGCTCCTCCCTCATCCCCTGTCGGTCCCACCCTCCCTCCCCCTTCTTCACGAATGCCCCTCCCCAAGTCCACTGATAGGGAGGTCCTCTGCTCATTCCTTCTGATCTTAGTCTATCAGATCACATCAGGAGTGGCTGCATTGTCATCTTCTGTGACCTGGTAAGGCTGCTCCCCCCTCAGGGGGAGGTGATCAAAGAGCAGGCCTATCAGATTATGTCAGAAGCAGTCCCTCTTTCCATTATTATGTAACCCACTTGGACACTGAACTGCCATGGGCTACATCTGTGCAGGGGTTCTAGGTTATCTCCACACATGGTACTTGGTTGGAGTATGAGTCTCTGGAAAGACCCCTGTGTTCAAATTTTCTGGTTCTGTTGCTCTCATTGTGGAGTTCCTGTTCTCTCCATATCTTACTATTTCCCACTTCTTATGTAAGATTCCATGCACTCTACCCAACAGATGGCCATAAGTCTCAGCATCTGCTCTGATAGTCTGCAGGGCAGAGCCTTTCAGAGGCCCTCTGTGGCAGGTTCCTAGGTTGTTTCCTGTTTTCTTCTTCTTCTGAAGTCCATCTTCTTTGCCTTTCAGGATGGGGATTGAGCATTTTAGTCAGGGTCCTTTCTCTTGATTAGTTTCTTTAGATGTACAGATTTTAGTGGGTTTATCCTATATTATATGTCTATATGAGTGAGTATATACCATGTGTGTCTTTCTGCTTCTGGGACAGCTCACTCAGGATGATCCTTTCTAGGTCCCACCTGCAAATTTCATTATTTCCTTATTTTTCATTGCTGAGTAATATTCCATTGTATAGATATACCACAATTTCTGCATCCATTTTTCAGTTGAGGGGCATCTGGGCTGTGACAACTTCCTGAACAGAACACCAACAGCACAGGCTCTAAGAGCAACAATCAATAAATGGGACCTCATGAAACTGAAAAAGTTCTGTAAAGCAAAGGATACCATCATCAAAACAAAATGACTGCCTACAGATTGGGAAAACATCTTCACCAACCCTTTATCTGACAAAGGGCTAATATCCAGTATATATAAAGAACTAAAGAAGCTGAAAAGCAGCAAACCAAGTAATCCATTAAAAAATGGGGAACAGAGCTAAACAGAGAACTCTCTGTAGAGGAATATCGAATGGCAAAGAAACACTTAAAGAAATGCTCAACCTCATTAGCCATTAGGGAAATGCAAATCAAAACAACCCTGAGATTTCACCTTACACCCATCAGAATGGCCAAGATGAAAAACTCAAGTGACAACACATGCTGGAGAGGTTGTGGAGAATGGGGAACCCTCCTCCACTGCTGGTGAGAATGTAAACTTGTACAACCACTCTGGAAATCAATCTGGCGCTTTCTCAGACAACTAGGAATAGCGCTTCCTCAAGATCCAGCCATACCACTCCTAGGCATATATCCAAAAGAGGCTCAAGTACACAATAAGGACATTTACTCAATTGTGTTTGTAGCAGCTTTATTTGTAATAGTAGATGATCTTTTTGATCGGTTCTTGTATTTAGTTTGCAACTATGTTATTGAGAATTTTTGCATCTGTGCTCATAAGGGACATTGGTTTGTAATTCTCTTTCTTTGTTGGGTCTTTATGTGGTTTCAGCATCAGGGTAACTGTGGCCTTGTCAAAAGAATTTGGCAGGCTTCCCTCAGTTTCTATTTTCTGGAATAATTTGTGGAGTTTTGGTATTCATTCTTCCTTGAGAATTCTGTGCTAAAACCATCTGGCCCTGGTTTTTTGTAGTTGAGAGGCTTTTAATTAGTGCTTTTATTTCACTAGAGGCTATAAGTCTGTTCAAATTGCTTATCTTTTTAACTTATCTGATTTAACTTTGGTTGATGTACATACCAAGAAAATTATCCATTTCTTGATTGGCGGAGAATAGGTTTTTAAAATATGTCCTTATGATTCTTTGGATTTCCTTGGTATCTGTTGTTATGTCCCCCTTTTCATCTCTATTTTGGTTAATTTTTATCTTTTCCTCCCACCTTTTAGTTAATTTGGCTAAACATTAATCAATCCTATTGGTTTTATTAAAGAACCAACTCTTTATTTGATTGATTATTTGTATTGTTTGCGCTGTTGTTGTTGTTTCTCTTTTATTGACTTCAGCACTGAGTTTGATTCTTTCTTGCATCTACTTTTGAGAAAATTTCCTTTTGTGTTCTAATGCTTTCAAGTGGCAGTTAAGTTACTAATATGAGATATCTCCATTTTTTTAATGTAAGCCCTTAGTGCTATCAACTTGCCTCTTAGAACATTTTTGCTGTGACCCATAAGTTTTGGGTATGTTGTGTTTTTATTTTTATTAATTTCTAAAAAGTTTTAAATTTCTTTATTTCTGACTCGACTCATTTTTTATTCAGAAGTGAGTTGTTCAGTTTCCATGAGTTCATAAGTTTTCTGTTGTTGCTGATATCCAGCTTTAAGTCATGGCAGTCAGATAGGATACAGAACGTTGTTATAGCTCGATAGAGCATTCAAAGGACTTTCACAAAATATCCTATACATGCAAACTCATTAATATTTGCTTTTTAAAAATTAACCTTTCCTGTTCTCTCTTCTGCATGTCATACTATGCCCACACAATGCACGTTCATATTAAAGGCCAGGAACCTCATATGTGGAAGAGCATGCAGGTTTTTTCTTCCTAAGATTGGGCAGATTTATTTAATATTATGTAATTAGGCTGCCCTCAAACTCACAGAGATCCACCTGCCTTAGCCTCCTGAGTGCTGAATTGAGAGGCATGTGCCATCATGCCTGATCTAAAGTCAACTTTTATCAGTGTTTTGGGACTGGCAAGATGACATAACTGTGAATGTATTTGTCATGCAAAACAGACAAGTTTGATTCCTGGGATATATCAATATCTATATCTATATCTGTCTGTCTGTCTGTCATCTATCTGTATCCATCTATATATACCTAGCTCTCCTAAGACAAGATGGGAGCTGGAGATAGGGTACTTTCCTGGGAAGTTGAAGGCTAGCAGCTGAGAGCCCATCAGACAGACAGAGAGAGAGAGAGAGAGAGAGAGAGAGAGAGAGAGAGAGATGCTGTGCCAAAAAGGTGGAAAGAGAGAATCAATTACCTAGGCTGTTTTCTGCCTTCCATATGTTTGTATATGCACACCAGACTCAAACGCACATATATCATATAGGTGCATGAGCATGCACACACGCAGACACAGACACACAGACACACACAGACACATACAGACACACACACTATAAATTAGCAATTAAAGATATAGAAAACAAAATCTTTTTCTTGGTCTCTGCATGTGTGCTTGAGTGCATGTGTGTATGCATGCACTTGTGTGTGTGTGTGTGTGTGTTGCATGGGTTTGTGCACATGTGTGGATTTGTGTGTCCATGTATACACAGAAGGCAAAGGAAGACTAAGTCTCCTGCCTTATCACTGTCTACCTCATCTCCTTGAAGCAAGTCCCTTGCTGAATCTGAAATTCTCCATTTCAGTTGATTAGCCTGGCCGGTCAGCCTGTAAGAGCCACCTGCCCCCAGCCCAGTGCAGGGTTGTCAGGCATGTGCAGCCACACTCAGTCTTGTATTGATGGTGAGTGTTGGGTTTTGCCTCAGGTCCTCAACTTGCTCAGCAAGTGGTCTTTACCAATGAGCTATTTCCCCAACCCCTCTCTGAATATTTTAATCAGGCTAATTTTAAATTTCCCCTTTAAAAATTTATTATTAAAATTCCCTGGGTACTAAAAAGTCCCCATTTCCTCCTTTTTAATGTTTCTTCCAAGGTGACTTTGTTTTCTCATGCATTTTAGAATTTGAGACACTACATAAATGGAATTATTTTTGATAGAGGGGTTTTGCATCTTGAATTTTGAGGCTCCTTCATGCTGTTTGCTTTTCCACATGCCATAGCATATATCTCTGTTGTTTCTTTCTAGTGTGTGACGATTTTTCATTTTTTTTTCTGAAAAATATGATCCATTTTAGTCAGTTATTTTATAGGACATTTTCAAGTTTTCTGATCAGTGTTATGGGTTTATTTGTGTATGTATGTGTGTTTGTATGTGCATACATGAGTGGTATGCATGTATGTATGGTGTGTGTGTGCATGTGTCCCTGTGTCCTTGTATGTGTGTGTGTGTGACTGTGTCTGTGTGTGTCCCTGTGTGTGTGTGAATGCACCTGCATTCCAGAGAAGGACGTTGAGTTTTCTGTTCTACCTTCACATTACCCCCTTGGATACAGCATTTCCCACTGAATTTGGAGCCAACTTGGCAGTCAGTAAGCCCCAGTGGTCTTCCTGTCTCTGTCTTTCTCAAACTTGGAGTTCCAAGCACATGTGGTCATGCCTGGCTTTTATTGGGTACTATGATCTGAACTCAGGTCTTCACACTTGTTCAGTAAGCATTCTTACCCACGGAGGTACCTTCCGCCATCTGTCAGATGTTCTCCTCACAATGAAACTGAGATTATAAGATGATTTTTTGAGAATCAGAATGCCATTTCTCCTCACAACATACAAGGGGCACATGCATCAAATGGCTACCATTGTCAAGGCCAACATTGGTCGCGTGCCAAGCATTTCCACTAGAAAGGTCCTGTCTTTCTTTTTTTGTCCTTGTCTTTTACATGCAATCACTAAATGCATTCCACCTTGAACAGGAAGTTTAAGCTTAAGCCTCGACTGCTGGAGCTCATTATCTGGAAATCTTTTGTAAGGAAGAATTGTCTCTTTCCTTCACTAATTCATTAATTCCATCAACTTAAATTAGTGCAGACTTATGGAAAGGTATTTCATATTTTGGATTGTAATCTAATGACACATTGTTTATAGTTTTGATCCTTTTATTCTAGATTTGTCTATCTGGAGCTTCTTCAGGCTGTTTCCTTTGTCCCTTTGGTATGTCACTATCCTTTTGTATTTGAAGTCTCTTCCTGCATTTTGGTACTGCATGATCCTCTAAGATAATCTTATCTTTTTCTTGTTCTTATCCCAGAAGTGACCAGATCTTTAAGGAATCATGGTTCTTAGCTGGGAGTGTCCATTGCTTACTGGGGTGTTTTAAGCCCTTTTGGTGTATGGAATTGGGAAATATATGCAATATATTTATATTATACATGTATAATATGTATGTGTATAACAGCTTAATAATTTATTCAGCTTAATAATTTTTCCCTTGGTGGTTCTAGCTTTACTCAAACGATGAGAAGCTAAACCAATTTCCAGGTGTGGAGTAGGTTGTTGAAGGTTCCCGGTGGCATTTCCCTCCCCCATCTCTATACTCCCAGTCTGGTGATGCTATCTTGGGCCTATGAGCAGTTTCCACCCTGTGTCATGAACTGGAATCGTCTTCTGCCTCCTCTGTTTAAGGAGAGAGCTAAGTTCCAGTGCCCCAGTAAGTAGAGTTTACACTATCAGCACAAACCTTTCCCTGGCATGTTGTTCCATTCTCTTAACTCATGTCTCCTGACATGCCTCGAGGCTATTTAACATTATATAGCTGCTTTTATTTAAAAGTTGTTCATATTTTTATAGTTACAGAAGATCTTTCTTTTTTGCATGGGAGCTCTGGTAAAAAACAGTTTTCAGTGTTATGTTTTACACAGCATATGGTATGTGTGTGTGTGTGTATACTCACATGTATATTTATCTACTGCACTGAATGAGAATTCTGGCTATTAACAGTTAAAACAATGAACACCAGAAAATTGCCATGACCTAAGAGCACACCATGAGTAAGTGTCTGGGCTATTTGCATCTTCCTTTCTGGTCTTTATACTTAACTTTTCTATTTCTGTGGTAACTGAAAACTGCACAAGGAAAAGACACTAAAGGCCCAGATATGATAATAACTGTAATCTCGCACATATAAGGCAGAGAAGAAAAGATCATGAGTTTGAGGTGGGCCTGCGTTGTATTTTATAATCCTGTTGAAAGACAAAGATGAGGCGGGAGAAGAAAGAAAAGACACCAGTAATTAAAAATATAATATTTGCATTTTTAAGAATTAAAATCCAAGCCTAGAGGTACATTTCTGCAATCCCAATACTTGGGAAACTAAGGAATAAAAATCAGAAGAAATTTTAAGGTCATTCTCAACTGCACAGCAAGTAGGAAGCTAGTCCAGGCACCATGGGACCATCCCAAAACAGTGACAACCAAAATTTGAGAACTTAAGTTTAATAGGTAACTCTTACAGATTACCAAGCAAAGCAGACTGTCCAGTTTTAATCTCATTAAACATTGTTAATAGGACTGTCAGAGTTAAGGGAGAAAATTTAGTTAAGTAATTCATGACACTGATAAATTATTTAGAATGCATTTTGATGGGGTCATTTCTTCTGCTTCAAAATAATCTCAGCAATGAAGTACCAGTCACGTTTTATGACTAATATTTAATCTGGCATCAGTAAAGACCAACTAGTGAGAAGTCTGAAGAGGACCTCTGTTTGTCCCCCCCCCAATTGTTTCTGAAAAGGTTTTAATAAGGGCTGTGGGTATAATTCAGTAGTGTGGTGCATTTTCGATAGGCACAAGGCTCCAATTTCAAACTTAACAATACTTAACTTTATACAAATCATACTGCCAGCAGAGTGCTTTAATGTTGAGACTATTTGGTAATATATAATTTTTCCTCAGTATTATTACTTTATAGGTCTGATGAGATAGTCATGATCAACTAACTGTAAGAAGACTACACAGAGGTAAAAATTAATAAAATCCAATAAAATGGAAACATGTAACTATTTTTAAACTGCTGAACTACAAAGTAAACTTTTTTCCCATTTGACATGCCCCAGGTCAGTCTTTCATTCCAAAGAAAAGAGTCCTAAATTTGACCTACATTTCTAAATCAAGACAAATATGTCTTGAATTGAAGGGGCAACAAATGCTATCTGTACAAACTCTAATACAAATGTTATCTTTGAGGGGTAGATAAGTTCTGAAATGCTAGGAGCATTTGTATTTGCAAGCAGTGTTCTGTTCCAGGAAGGTCACAAATTAAATATATTTTAGGTTGTTCTACAATGAAAAGAAACTCACCCTGAATCTGTCATGATTTTCTTCCCACCCACACCCATTTTATGCCACCATTTCAAGGCACATCAAGCACAGTGGTACATTCTGGAAGTTTTTAGACTTGAACTCATTTTTGAAATGCAAAGTTATATATATGAAAAGGCTTTTAACTTTTTGAAAGTATTGCAGTTACCACAGAAATAAAAAAGTTAAGTAGAAAGACCAGAAAGGAAGAAACAGTAATAAAAATGATATGGTACAGGCATAGAAATAGGCTGGTTGATCAACTGAATCAAACTGAAGACCCAGAGATAAGCCCACACACTTATGCACACCTGATTTTTGACAAAGACGCCAAAACCATACAATGGAAAAAAGATAGCATCTTCAACAAATGGTGCTTGTCTAACTGGATGTCTACATGTAGAAAAATGCAAATAGATCCATACTTATCACCCTGCACAAAACTCAAGTCCAAGTGGGTCAAAGACCTCAACATAAAACCAGATATACTAAATCTGCTAGAGGAGAAATTGGGTAAGAGCCTCTAACTCATTGGCACAGGAGACAAGTTCCTGAGCAGAACACTAACAGCTCCAGCTCTAAGATCTACAATTAATAAATGTGACCTCTTGAAATTGAAAAACTTCTGTAAAGCAAAAGACACTATCAATAGAACAAAATAGCAGTCTACAAATTGGGAAAATATGTTCACCAATCCTACATCTGACAATATCCAGAATTTATAAAGAACTCAAGAAATTAAACATCAGCAAATGAGATAATTCAATTAATAATGGGATATAGCGCTAAACAGAATTCTCAACAGAGGAATATTGAATGACAGAAAAGGATATAAAGAAACACTGAGTGTCCTTAGTCATCAGGGAAATGCAATTCAAAATGGCTCTGAGATTCTATCTTACACCTGTCAGAATGGCTAAGATCAAAAACTCAAGTGGCAACATATACTGGTGAGGATGTGGAGAAAGGGAAACCCTCCTCCATTGCTGGTGGGAGTGCAAACTTGTGCAACCACTTTGGAAATCAATCTGGCACTTTCTCCAAACACTGTGAATAGTCATACCCCAATACTCAGCTATACCGCTCCTGGAGATAACCCAAAAGGTGTTCCACTTTTCTCAACTGTATTCATAGAAGCTTTATTCATAATAGCCAGAAACTGGAAACAACCTAGGTGTCCCTCAACCGACAAATGAATAAAGAAACTGTGGTACATTTACACAATGGAATACTACACAGTCATTAAAAACAAGGAAATCATGAAATTTGCAGGCAAATGGATGGAACTAGAAAAGATAATCCTCAGTGAGGTAACGCAGACCCGGAAAGACATACATGGTGTATACTCACTTATAAGCAGATTTTAGTCATATAGTACAGGATAGACATACTACAATGCACAGACCCCAAGAAGATAAATCTGAAGGGCATCTTAGGCTTCATGTGTGCCCACAAGTTAGGGGAGTGGGGGATATCCATGGTCTATGTTGCCTGCTTTTTGATCACTACCTCCTGATAGGACTTCACTGCAAGATAGCAGGGGAGGAAGAGGAACTCAGTACTCCTGTGAATAGATGAGCTGGGGTGACTGGCTAGGGGAGCCTCCCCGATTTGGAAAAATGGAGGAGAGGGGATATCAGAGGGAGTGTGGGACTAGGAGGAGAGGAGGGAGGGGCCTGTGACTGAGCTGTAAATTGAATTAATTAATTATTATTATTTTTAAATTCTTATCTTCTCAGGAGAGTTAAATCCTAAGCCAGTATTGGCCAACAGATGGATATTATCAGTAACTCTTGTCTCAATTATCCTTGCCCTTGGGCAGTAGTTAAAAAAAAATTCTTCTCTGAAGTATAGTCACATAACATCCTATTAAGTACCCCACTTCCGATAGCTAACAGATTTTCTTCAGCAGTTTTTCTATTCTTTCTCGGTTTCAGACACTGAGTGAATGGCATATACCAGAGCTTCAGTCTCCAAATGTTGTCATTAACTCTTTCCATCATCTGCATTATAAGTAAGGACCAAGCACCCAAACATGGCCCTCTCTGTCCTTTCCTTTCTCCCACCTATCCTCTCTCGCCTTCCTTCCCTTCTTTTTCCCTCACATTTTGTTTCTTTGGGAGAAACTCTGTGACAAGGAAAAGAGGTGCCCAGGAAGGCAGAGCCTCAAGTAGAAGGTCTTTGGTTTCACTTGTAAATGTGCCTGACAAAGCAGATGGCAGATTGCCTGGTTTGCTAATCTGAGTTGTAGTTTTTTTTTTTTTTTTTTTTCCTGACCCACTGATTAAGCAGTGAAGCTGTCTGGCTCCCTGTTATCATGTGGGACTCCCATGGCCTTTTCTGGAGTAAACTGAGGGAAATGCCTTTTGGATTTTGCAGATTGTCTGTGTAGAATCCTAAAGTAGCAGTCTTAGACATGAATACACCTCCCTTTCAGTTCTGTGCAATGATCTAATGAGTGCTCAGACAGATCATCTTAAAATACTCAAAGTTCCAGTGGATACTTCTATACAAGTTATATGCTGAGAAGTCCTTTAATCAGAAATGAAACAAACTCTAGCACAAGAATCATGATAATACTTTCAGGCCTGGGGAGATGGTTCAGTTGGTAAGATGCTGAGTTCACCTTCCAGGACATGTGCAAAATAAAAATCCATGTATGGTAGTGAGAGAGCAATAGTTGGACAGACTCCCTGGTAGGCAGACAGACAGGGAGAGGAGTCATCACTAGGTAATAAAGGTAGTGAATTTCCAAGAGGATCAGCTTCTTCCTCAGTCTCCTGACTTAAGACAAAGGCTTTTGTCTCCTACCCTCTGGGCTCCTGCTGATGGACTGGCTGGAGCAGGACCTGTGACACAACAGTGGCTGACCAAGCAACCAACATCAAATTAGGGGAGCAACTCTTTAGAGGCTTCAAGCTCCTCAAGCCTCAAGAAGAGACTGGAGTTTTGCTTTATGAGTCCCTCCCCATATATTGCAGAGGGTCTCTCTCTGTCTCTTTCTCTTCTCTCCCCTCCTCTTCTCCCATCTCCCCTCTCCCCTTTCTCCTTTCTCCCCTTTCCCTCTCCCTCTCACACACTCTCTCTTTCTCTCTGTGTGTGGGTGTGCTTGTGCATATTTCTTCACCCCCAATCAACACAGTTCTTCAGCTGTGCATTCTGACTGTGGCACTTGGGATTTGTCTGCTGCTTTCTGTTGTAATTCAGGTTTTTTCCCTGTCTTTTAATTCTTTAACTGGCAGAAAAGATCAAGACTCCTGGACTGTATCAGTAGTACCTATCTACTTGTAATCCTAGCATGGGGAAAGAGAGACAGCGCAATGGTTAGACTCTATAGCCAGCCATCCAGCTCACCCTTATTACTGAGCTCCAGGCCAATGAGAGACCCTGCTTCAAAAAACAAGGCAGATGGTACCCAACACACAACACTCAGGGTTGTCCTCTGGTTTCTAATGCAGATCCACTCACGCTCACCTCCCTGATTATGCCCATTTATAAGCTTACACATGTGCACACACACACACACACACACACACACACACACGGTTTACATTCCTATAGTACTTATAATAATTGGGTGATTCTTTAATTTTTGGACATGATCTCGAATTTAAGCCCTTACTTTGCTCATGTTGGAACTCTGTTTTTCCTCATCCTTCAGATCATTAATACACTGTCACACTCAGGGCTTAAGTTGTGATGACTGGACTTTGAGACACTTCAGTTTCTATTTAAGTTTCTTCAATATTAGAGTCAGACCTTTTATTTTGTAAGAAACTTAAATATCACTGTGTCCCCCACAGATTTTCTGATATTTGTTTAACTGAGTCATCACAGATGAGTATAGTGGGCCTCACCTCTGTACCTGTGCAAAAACAAAAAGATAGGGACAGCCCTGTGACATATTCTCCAAATATTTATCGGAATTTTCTGTTTCTGTTAAGCATTACCCATGCATGTTCTTTTAATTCAGTCTTTTCTGCCGATATTCTTGTTCTGTTCTTACTGATAGAAAACTTCAGGCTCAGAAGAAGTGAATACATGGTCAAAATAAATAAATAAATAAAAAGTAACTGTATAAACGTATGTCCTGGGGACTGAGAGGAATAGTCAAAGAAGGGTGTGTCCAGGAGAGAAATGTTAAGTTATGATGAACAGTTTGGGCATCTGGGCTGGTTGGTAGCCTCATCAGAGATATAGGTGGCCCTCAGGAAGAACCCAGAATTCTGCAGGCATAGCCTTCAGTAGGCAGAGCCCTAACTTAGAACCTGCCTTCTGTTTTTTTTTTTTTTTTTTTTTTTTTTTTGTTGTTGTTGTTTTGTTTTGTTTTTTTGTTTTTCATTTCATCTGGAAGAAGCTTCTCCATGGGTTTCCAGCAACAGCACAGGGGTTGGGAATTTCTCTCATGATGTAGCATTTTACATCTTGTTGTAATCAAGCAAGCTCAAGATGACCATCAAATGCTTCTACAGGACAGCAGTCTTTTCCTGGCTACAGAAAACTGTGTTTCCCCCCTAATCAGGTCATTGTTATTTAGTTTCTGTGGTGAGTAAAATGCACCTCATCCAGTTTCATTTAGAGGATCTTGCCCTCAAAGCAATATGATTTGGCCATGCTAGTTCCTCATAACCTATTTGTCTAGTACAACATTGTTCTATGAGGAGATGTTATTCAGAGGAACAATAAATAAATTATATATAACTCTGGGTATTTAATTTATACCACAGTAGCTATATTATATTACATTATATGCTCAAGATTTGCAAAGATAGCAAGTCTCTTACATACTTCCAAAACCTATAAACATCTCAACTATGAGGTGTTGGATATGGTACTTAGCTTGACAATGGTAATTATTCTGCAATCCGTATATATTTTAAGACTTATTATATTATATGTCTTAAATACATACAATTTTTGTTTGCAACTATATCTAGAGGCAGATGGAAAAGAAGGAATTTTCTTCAGTGATGAACATGCCCTGTGTTTTCTTTGTTCTATGCAATACCCACTGGTCATGTGACAGCTGAGTACTTGATATGTGGCTAGTGTGACTGCTGAATTGAAAGGTAAGTTTAAAGAACTAACTATGGCGAGTAGTTATCCTGACAGCCTTGCTCTAGTATCCATCAAAGGGAAAACAAAACAACCCAACAACCTAACTTAAAGGTACCTACCAACGTGGTTTTCTTAGTAGATTCCTGTGACCAAGTAGCTTTTCCCTCTGTGCACTCATGGAATCTCCTTTTTCACCTTACCGAGTTAACTTTCTCTCTGAGCATTCTTGTTGGCATTTTTTTTTCGTCACTCTCTGCTTGCTCCTGGCAGAAATTTGGTGTTTTATTAGAGAATGATCTCATAGGAGAAAGCTTTCCTCACCCTCCTCCACAGGTCACAAAAGCGGCAAAGTAGGGCTTCCCAGCTAGCAGAGTGCTGGCCCTGGGGGCACGAGAGATGACTGTGAGTGGTGCTAGGGCTAGCACTTCTACAGTTATACTACTTATTTTTGTTTAATGGATATTAGAACTATGCAATTAGCACTTCAGATGTGTGATTTCATGGATATTACTGCTTAATATGGAACTAAACGAGGCATTTATGTTGCAGAGATGCATTTAAATATTATGTTAAATAAATATTGGTGCAGTTTGTTTTTAAAATGGCCAAATTCTGGGAAACACGGTTTCTAAGTAAACTGTAATGGCTCCGCCTCCGTCCTCTCATACTCCACATATGTGCCTGCTTTCATCACGTCTTTGTTAATTTGATTACTTCTGCCTTGAGAATCTATCTGCTCTTGACTTCTCACCCTTCCAGGTAAGACTCTATCATCAGCATCAGATCAGGTCCTCAGAGAAACCCTTCCTGCCTCCCCACCTTCCTCAATTTTCTCATAAAGAACTGTCCCGACCTTTCATCCTTGTATCCACTCACCCTTTCAGTGTAGCATCTAGCCCAGGCTGGTTTCATTGGTTATATGATGATCTTTTTGCTCACTAAACTGAGAATGATCTGAAAGCAGGGACACTGCTTTGATCATTTTTATGCCTTAGAATATCTGACTCGTACTCAGTTCTTAAGTGTTTGTCATGGAATGAAGACAGGTTTTAATATAAACTTTATTATGTGACACCAATTTTTAATCATCTCCCTCTTTTTCCGTCATAGTCATTGTAATTGGAGGACACTTTGGCCACACTAGACTAGCAAATGCACAAGGCACCAAAGGGGAATAATAAATAATGATATGAAATATGTATTAAAAAATTGCAAAGTTTTCCAAAACTAAACCAAACTAAAGTAGATGTTTTAAATCACTTTAGTTTTCTTGAAAAGAAGCAAGAACTTAATTTATTAAAAAATACAGACATATATATGTGTGTATATATATATATATATATTCTGCATTACTGAAACAAATAAGTTTAAATTATAAAACTTCATTCTAACTTCTTTCACCAAACCATTTTCCAAAGTACTAGTTACCCTCCTGGTTGCTGGGAAAAATTCTTGATAAAGAGCGATTTAAGGAAAGAGGGGTTTCAGTTTACAGTTTGCAGGCTGAGGGAAAGAGGCCATCCTGGTGCGATGGACATGGAAGCAGGAGTTTGGAGAGGGTGGTCCTATTCTGTCTACGGTGAAGAAGCAGAGAGAAGCGAATATTGGCGCTTAGGTTGATTTTTTTCCTTTTTATGCAATCCAGAAACTCAGCCTATTTTTTTCGTCACTACCTGCTTGCTTTTGGCAGTACTGCAACTCATCGTCACGGCGAGCCTTTCTCATTTCACAGGATGTAATCTGTACAGCCTCTCACACACACTCCTGGCTGGGTCTCTCCCCTTTGATTCTAGATCCTGCCTGGTGGACGATATTAACTATCATGCCAGCTCTTCTTGGCGAGCTCCTTTACACTGCTCCTTTCTCGTTAGCCACAGAAACTTCTCATAAATAGGATACTCAAACTTAAAATTATTTTGAAAGTTTTATGATGGTGGTGTGCGTTTGTTTTGAAATTGCTCAAGCCGCCCCTAGAGGCATTTCAGGCCTGGCTGCTGTGCCAGATGTGCGTCAGTAGGTGGCAGAGAGGAGAACAGGCCATGTCTGTGCTCCGTGTTCTGACCTGCGGACATCTGAATGATCAGTAGCCTAACACTCCTTGAGAAAAGCGAGCATAAGATGACCTCCAGACCAGTGCCAGGCTGCACGGACAAGGAGCTAGCCTGAGACGCCTATCAGCCCACCACTAAGGGCCCCAGACAAAGAACTAGCCTGAGCTAGATCTGCCTTTAGGCAGGCCTGGATGGAGGGCCAAACCAGAGACTCGAAAAACCCCGTCTGGGACTGCACCCTACTTTCGCAGGAGTGAGCCCAAGATAGAGACACTTGCACTCAGGAGAGCAGTCCCTGAATGTGGGGGCTGCAGATGCGCTGCTACTGGGGGCACGAGTGTGGGAGAATCAGCGGGTCGACCAGCTCAGACACCTCTCAGGCCCAGATCCAGGGCTTTTAATTGGCCCAACCCCGGCATCTACCCTATTGATGAACTGATGGAGTGTATGAAGAGGCCAGTCCTACAACTCCAAAACCACAGAACGTCCATGACACAGGGCAGCAACAGTATATCCAACGGGAGTCCCAGCGAGGTTCGGTATTGAATTGATAGAGTAACAGACGCTGGAGGCCTCATACCAGGCCAATGAGTCACTGCAGTGAGCATCTGCAAGCAAAGAAGTGTGGGCAAAAGGGTGCACTGTGGGACACACTGTGACACGCCGCAGCTTCCACAACAAGATTTTTTTTTTTCCTCTGTTGTGGTGGGGGCGGGGGGAGATGGCAAGGGTGGGTATAAGGGGAGGAGGGAGGTGAGTAGGATTGGAGTACATGATGTAAAATCTACAGAGAACCAATAACGAGTTAAATAAATTGTTCAAAATAAGAAATGAATGTAAAATAACAAACATACAATATTGCATGTGTTTTTATGAGGTTCTGTAGTAAGATTGTAAAACATATGAGTAAAATGAATTTTTATTAGCCTCTTAGGTGAATAAAGTAATTTCTTATGTGTAGGAAAATAAAAATATGCAAGGTAGCTAGGGTTTATAGGAGCAATTTCTCTTTATATAAAAAATCAACTTGTTAAGGGAGGTTTTGGGCTTTTCTTGACCTTTTCCTAACTTCAGTAGGCAGCAGATTGTTCAGCTAATATGTCCTTGCATTCTATTTCCATCCCACCCTTAAATAATGTCCAGGAGATGAAGCCTAGTTCAGGATAAGCAAAAACTCACAACACCCATCAATTTATTTTTTTGTACATGTATTAGAAAAGTAGGTAGAAGTGCTTTAAAGATAAAAAGAGCTTAGAGATACAAGAAAAATTATCACTGGTTTAAAGGGCGGCTATTCACCTATTTAATGTTTACAATACAATTTTGAAAGGTATACAGTAGACAATGACTTACCCTCATTGATTTTCAACAGCCCATTGGCTTGTATAAGCCTAAAAGGGAAAGAAAAATCTACTATATTGATCTGAAAGGATAAACTTCAGTTTTAATTTGCAAAGTGAAAACAAAAAGAAAAACCAAGTTTGGTGGTGATCTAGCTGAGAGGGTAATAGAAGGAAGACCCCACCTTTGAGGAGGAAAATGAAGAAATTGGTGGAAGTGCAGAACGTGGACAGTGTGAAAGAGACAAATATTCTTTATGCCAAGTCAGGGTATACTCTTGAAACCCCCATGAGGAAGCTCATCAGGGAAATGACTCGCAAGTGGAAGAAAAGGTTGAGTACAAGCTGAAATACTGTTTTGCTTCGAAAGAACCCAAGAAAGTTTGCTGAAGACTTGGTATGAGATGGGCTGCAAATGCGTGCCGAAGCAAACCATGCGTCACAGCACCTTTTGTACTTCCTGTAATTTTTCTCTTCTGTGGAACTATACAGTTTCTGTAGTAATATTCTGGATATCTAGGCATGTAAATAAAAGAGAAGATACACTAAATTTTAGCTCTCGTTTTCAGGTGTTCAATTTTAGCGTGACATTTGAGCCCTTAGTTGCCTGCATCTGTAAGACCCTGTTTGAATTACTTCCTGGAGAGTAGAGACATGGCCCACCAGTTAGGAGTGTTTATTGCTGTTGTCAAAGACCTGAGTTTACTTTATAGCACCCACATCCAGTGCTCATGGCTCCATTCCTATTTGAATGGTTAGTCATCAGGGAGTGGTACTATTTGAAAGATTTAAAAGGATTAGGAGGTGTAGGCTTATTGGAGTGAATGTGGCCTTGTTGGAGGAAGTGTGTCACTGAGGGTGGGCTCTGAAGTTTCAAAAGCCCATGCCAGGCCCAGTGTCTATCCTCTCCTGCTGCCTGTGTATTTGGATGTAGAGCTCTCAGCTACTTCTCCAGCACCACGTCTGTCTGTATGTCATCATACTCTAAGACAGGGGGAGGGAAGGGTTTGGGGGAAAGGGTGGTCTGGGAGGAGTTGGATGGATGGGTCAGGAATGGAAGAATAAAAACATAATATATATGTATAAAATTCTCAAAAATGAATAAAATTATTTCATAAATTTCTTAAAAACAGAGTTCACTTTGAGGGGAATCTTTAGAGACTTGCCCTTTTAGGTCTGGTGAGTTTTGTTGTATGTGATTTCTTATTTTGCCCACTAAATACAAGTTGCATCTCTAAGTTTCCATCCCTGCCACTTCTACCCGTTGAGATTGTTTCAGTGATTAGGCATTGTACCACTTCACTTTGATTTGTAGATGCCTTGGGACTAAAGACAGGATACATGTGAGGTTATAAGTGCTTGGTTGTCTTTCATTTGAGGCAGGGTCTTACTCTGGCCTTGGACTCTGTTTCTTACTGTCACCACTTTCCACGTACTGCGATTACAAGAACAGACTTTTATATCTGGCTCCAAATACTGTTTTCTGGCACCAAGGACTGAACTCACGGCTAAGCACATGCTAAGCAGGTTTTTCAATCAGTAGGTTTTGTCTTTATCCTATATCAGACTTCATTTCATACGTGTTTCCTGTTCCTAAAAATCAGTGTATTGGCTCTTGGGCAAAATCTGAACCATCTTTTAGAATTGTTCAAGGGGAGTATATACCAATACTATGTACCCACATGCCCAGTCAACCATTTAACAAAAAAAATACTTTTGATGTTAAATTATTTATATATCCTTTATTGATCTGCATGAGTCCTAAAATAAATTCCTTATTATTCTTTTATAGATCAAGGCATTGATACTCAACAAGTTCAAGAGAAATGCTTACAGTTGACTCATCCAGGAAATAATACTAAAAGTGGAACTGACAGTATTTGGACCCTGTTTCTATTGTAACAGTCTACCTAGCTAGCCAAGAAGTCAGCATATAAGTAACACCATATTTTGCACTAATATTTTATAAACGTAATTGTTTAGAGGGACATGATGTTATAAGCAGAAGATGGTAACTGAGTTTTATATGAGACTTTTGTTTTCTCTATTCACAGATAAAATAGTGAAAATTTCTGGGGTGTACCACACATTTTCCATGCTGAGGTCAAACCAAGGCCCTTCCATAAGCTACACAACTGTTCTTCCACCAGCAATGTTCCCTAGTCCTCAACAGACAATTTTGCTGTATACTTATATATTAAAATGTTTTTCATTCACTGAGGTAACTGATCCTGTAGAACCAATTCTTTCAAGAAATACGAGTGTAGGTATTTATGATTCACAGAACCTAAATAGTTGCTTAGTACTGAGAAAACATTTACCATTTAGTAACAGAGACTTACTATATCATTATGACAATGATATACACCTACTATATTTTATCTATCTATCTATCTATCTATCTATCTATCTATCTATCTATCTATCTTATTTTTGCTTTTTTGAGACAGTTTCTTTGTAGCCTTGGCTGTCCTGAACTAGCACTGTTGACAAGGCTGCCTGAACTCACAGAGAACTGCCTACCTCTGCCTCCCAAGAACTGGAATTAAGGGAGTACACCACCACCCAGCCACCTACTGTACTTTTATAGACTTCATAAAAATGCTTAGATACTGGCCTGGCAATGGTGGTAGATGCCTTTTTAATCTCAGCACTTGGGAGACAGAGGCAGACTATATAAAGAAACCCTGTCTCAAAAAAAAAAAAAAAAGAAAAGAAACAAAGGAGGAAAGACAGAAGATAGATATTCGTATTTCTTTCCTCCTCTCTATGCTATCATTGGGCTTTCACGCTCTAAAACTATCAAAGACTTGTCTGCCCCTTCAAAATTATATCTCATCCACAACTACTGAGACACTAGTATCATTTTTTCAAGCCTATTATCTGGAGCCAATTATAACCTTCTGAATCTTTTGAGTTTACCCCAGAGAATCAAGTTTCCATAAGGCAAAACAAAAATTTATATAATCAAGCAAAAACACAGTGTAAAATGTGTGACATCTTGCCTCCTGTTGCTTATTGTCTCCCTCTGTGTTGTATGTATATCATATCCATGATAACCATTTACAAACTATTTTGATGACAAATGAGTGCTTATGAAAGTTCTGTGTTAATGTCTCAATTATTTTATCCATTTCCTGGATTTAAATGTAATGACACATCCATTCTCTTCTCCTTTTCTTTCTCTCCATATCTGTTTTTGGTAATCTCTCTCCTTTACTCATGATGAGTTTAATCAGGTGAATAAAAACTCTGAAACTATCTAGATGCTATATGTTCAATTGTGTGTGTGTGTGTTGGTTTTAATAAGAATGGTCCCTATAGGCTCATAGATTTGAATGCTTAGTCATCAGAGAGTGGCACTACTTGAGATATCCTAGGTTCAGAAGAATTTTGGTAGAGGAGATTTAGAAACAGCTTCTTTTGTACAGTGTTGTGTGGCCACTCCCATGTAGATTTATAATGAAAGGGAGCAAGCTGAGCAAGAAAAAATACAAAATGTACAGTTTGAGGAGAGAAGGAGCACCAGAAAGTATAATGGAGCTAATTCCAGTCCTCAAGGAAATATAATTTTTAAAGAAAGGTCAAGCCAGACACGGTGGCCCATGCCTGTAATCCCAGAGCTCAGGGAGACAGAGGCAGGCAGATCTTTGTGAGTTCAAGGCCAGCCTTGTCTACAAAGCAAGTCCAGGACAGCCAAAGCTACATAGAGGAACCCTGTTTTGAAAATGAACAATAAGCATCCACCCCCCCCCAAAAAAAAAAGAAAAAAAAAAGAAAGGAAGAAAAAGTCAGATGCTAATGGGAATAAGCATGGAGAGGTGAGCTCAGGGTAAGATCCCCACCCAGTTAAGCCTCCAACTTGTGAAAAGAAATTAAAGAAAAATCTAAGCAGTGAAGGAAACCAACAACAGAAGACTGATACAGGTATAATTGAACAAGGGTACAAATTCCAGCCCCAGCAAGCAGCAGCACTTGGCAGTTTTGACCACTTGGTGCTGGCTTTAGAGTCAAGGATGCAAGAGAGGAGTTGTGAAATCTTCCGCAGCAAAGGCAAACTGCTGAGGTCAGGCGTGTGCCAGGGGTGTCCCTGTATGGAGGTCCAGAAAGGCCATTGTGTGAAGCTGTCAAGTTGAAGGCTGGATTGTGTTGGAGACTTCAAGATGTTGGAGATGCCAGACATGGGGGATAACTGCCAAGGAAAGCTGGTAACAGGGAGTGACACCAGCCCAAGACAGAAAAGTGCATCGAAGTCAACAAAGCTGAACTGAGTTGGATATCTGAAGATTCTTTGACATCAGATTTGGAGTTAAGTTTGGAGTTTTCCCAGATTGTTTTCATTCTTGCTTTGGTCCATATTTTCTCACTATGCTTCCTCACCTACCCCATTTGGAATGGAACTATATATCATTTGTATGCAGGGAATCTTATGAAAGAAAGTAGAGAAAGACCTGGACGGGACAGGAGCTCCACAAGGAGAGCAACAGAACCAAGAAATCTGGGCCCAGGGGTCTTTTCTGAGCATGATACTCTGACCAAGGACCATGCATGGAGATAACCTAGAACTCCTGCACAGATGTAGCTCATGACAGCTGAGTCTCCAAGTGGGTACCCTAGTAAAGGGGAGCAGGGACTGTCTCTGACATGAACTCAGTGGTCTGCTCTTTGATCACCTCCCCCTGAGGGGGGAGCAGCCATTCCAGGCCACAGAGGAAGACAATGCAACCAGTCCTGATGAGACCTGATAGACTAGGGTCAGATGGTAGAGGATAGGAGGACCTCCACTATCAGTGGACTGGGGGAGGGGCAGAGGAGAAGAAGAGGGAGAACAGGTGATAGATGAGGGAAGGGGCTACAGCTGGGATACAAAGTGAATAAACTGAAGTTAATAAAAATAAAAAAGTATGTGATCTGTTTTTGATTTTGATTTTATGGGGATTATAGGTAAGAGATTGCATGAGTCCCAGAAGAGACTTTGAACTTTGGACTTTTAAATAGTATTGATACTCTGATAGACTACAGGAACTTTCTTCCTGCTGCCCATGCATCTTGATGTAGAACTCTTGGTTATTTCTCCAGCACCGTGTCTGCCTGTGTGTTGCCATGCTCCCTCCCACGATAGTCATGAAATAAACCTCTGAAACTATAAGCAAGCTGCAAATACACACTTTTTTTTATGAGTTACCTAGATCACGGTATCTATTTACAGCAATAGAACATTTACTAGGACAGTGTGTGTATGTGTTTGTGTATGTTTGTGAGATTCAATTAGACATGTTGAGTGTAATGGAAGTTTTGGTTCTTGGTAAACTCAGTTATGTTATGTAGATACATTTTTGTTTTAAACCCAAGTGTGGGATTTTAGTTGGGTTATAGTTTTTCCACAGTTGTTAATTGTCTTGTTTGGGTATGACTTTTGCCAGCTGGTAATGGCCTTCCACTTGCAGCACAAAGAGGGCCATGACCTAGGACTCTGAGGATATAAATTGAGAGCTCAGAAAGAGAAGGCATGGTGTGTGGTGTTGGCATGTGGTGTGTAGTCACTTGGAGAGACCACAGAGATGGATGGTGTGATGGTTTGGAGCAGACAGGTGGAGAGAAATGCTTCAGGGAGCAGAGGGCTTGAAGGAGACTGCTGGGCACATTTGCTGTTGACCAAGATTGGTATAGCCCTAAAAGACCCATTGACCCTAAACATCGAGAGAAGTAAAGGAGTCTGGGCTCCCTCTCCCCACTAACCTTTCTCCTACCTAGAGGTTGGGGGTGGGTTGCTGAAATAGAGGTAGAGGCCTAAACACCCCCAATAAAGTTTAATTTAAACATGATCACTACAAGAGAGAAAGAAGAATATTAAGAAAATGACAAGGAGGCTATATGAGCCACTTGGCATTTGTAGCACCATAAGCAATCAAGGCAGTTCCTTAGTAATTTGGCCTCAGGTACTTTTGGATCACGACTCAGACATTATTCTCACTGTGATGCACAAGTTTACTGTAGACTGAACAAAGTAGTCAAAATGCCAGATGGCCCAGAGGTCTGGATTTTAGGCCAAACTACACACATCCTTCCATGAGGTAAATGACTTCAAAATAAGCAACACTTTACAAAGGGGTAGTTGATTTAATTGCCAACTTCTGCATCCTTAAGGAATTCAACAGGATTAGTGTGTGTCTTCAGAACTACCCAAGTAATGTAATAGTACAGGAGGAAAAACTACTGAATGGACATTTTGTGACAGCATCAAGCCACTGTCTTGATGCAAGGGAGTTGTAAGGTGATAGCTTATGGACCTATATGGCACCACTAAGAGTCATATTGTATTCCCACCCTTACCCCAATTTGATAAGAAGTCATGGATAATAGATTTTGAGACAAAGAGACAAGCAGCACTCTTGTAGCAGGAAAGAGGGACAATGACTTTCCCGTGTCTTTTCTGTTTAATTCCATGTCAGATTTGCTGCTGTGATATTTGCAACTTTGACATATGTTCCCCCATCTCTTACGAGCTACTTAGCTATTTAAGAGTTGAGTGTGTAACACGGAAGCCGAGAGGTTCCGCTCCTCTGCTATATGAGACAATACAAGGTGTTTTCCGGCAGGAGTTGAGTTTTAAACCTTGAACTAGTTAGGGTTACTATTGCTCTGATGAAAGACCATGACCAAAAGGAAGTTGGGGAGGAAAGGATTTATTTGGCTTACACTTCCATACTGTAGTCCTTCCCTTCGGGAAGTAAGGGCAAGAGCTAAAATAGAACAGGAGCCTAGGGGCAGAAGCTGATGCAGAGGCCACAGAGGGGTGCTTCCTGGCTTCCTTGCCAAGGCATGCTCAGCCTGCTGTCTTACAAGACTCAGGACCACCGGCCAAGGCATGCCACACTGACAATGGACCAAGCCCTCTCACATCAACCACTAATTAAGAAAATGCCTTACACGCTTGCTTGCCTGATCTTATGGGGGTATTTTCTTAACTGAGGGTCCCTCCTTTCAGATAACTCTTGTGTTGAGTTGACATTAACTAGCCAGCACCACCTCTTATCTCATCTCCTCACTGTTGTTTTCTCCCTCCCTGACTCAGTGGGGCTTTAGAAATTTGGGTTTAGCAGTCCCTCTAGAGAAATGACCAGATATATATGCGGACACGAAGCACAGCCACAGGACTGAGTTTTGATATGCCAGGAACATTCAAAAGGAATTGAGCCAAGGAATTGACAAAAGAGGGCACTGAAGGAACCAGTTATTCAAGGAAGACACCTGAAATGACCATAAATGCTGTTTTAATAGAGACAATCTTACTGAGATTTGTTGCCAGGTCCAGCTGAAATTCATTTTACTCATCCCTGCTATTTTGGAAGTTCCCCAAGGGCAAAACCATTGCAATCTATTGGAATTTTAATGTTCCCAAGGTTTCAAGCCTTTTTCTTGTTTGTAGCAGTTCTTCCACCTGTCCTGAAAATCTGGGGTGAACGTTCTAGAATGAAAAGTCACTGAGAAGGCATGGGGTGATGTTCTAATTATAAAACAGCAAATGTGCCAATTTGGGTGGAATTTTGTAGAAAGGGACCCTAGGGATAGTTCAGGTAGAAACTGGGTTTGACAGATACTTAAATATAGACTGGAGAGGTGTTGTACATGTCTATTGATCCAGTTTTTTTTTTAAGAGGACCCCCAATATTATAAAAGGGACTGGCTTTTCCCTCTTATCCACTGCCCTCTTTCCCTTCTTTGAGAATATTTAATCTACTTTTGAATGTTTTTTGCCCCTGAACATCCTAAACAGTAGTTGTATTTGCTAGTCTCCAGAGCGTTTAGATTCAGTGGCAGCATCAACGTGCTTTTGTGTGAACAAATATACCTGTTAAACTTACTGTGATCAATTCTCCATTCTGCAGAGAAGCGGAGAAAAATCTTAAATGCATATCATTTTCGTTGCAAGATCCTTTCCCAGGCAATCTAGATAAGGGCATTTGAGAAAATGTCCAGAGTCAATTACGGATTGAAATGAAGATCAATAGGTATAAGGAATGCCCCGGACAAAGTCCGTTCGGTAGGAAGTGGGCTTGGTTTCAGGGATAACACAGTTATCCCTTTGACAGCTGGAAGACCTTGAAGGAGCCATTAGGCTCTCCTGATGGGTGGTTTACTTCATTTAACTCTTACAACGACCCTGGGAGACTCGTGAGTAGCCTTGCCCTAGAATTTAAGAAACTGCCTGGCATCTGTCTCTCTGTTTTCTTCAGAAGTGCCTTTAGAGTTAGCTGGCTTTCCTTTCACTGGGCTCAGTCGCCTAAACGGAGATGTTTAAGGGGTGACTTGGTTTGCTGTTCCCAGTTTCCAGAATGCATCTTTTTTTCTTCTTCTTCTTCTTTTGGCGAGAAACTGTTTTTCTTCCCATTTCCTCCAGGTCAATTCTGATGAGCGTACCTGTGATTATTTCGGGTGCTCCGTTTGGATTTGTTACCTGGACCAACAGCTTTCTCTATGTAGTGCCGCTGTCCCGGACCCGTGGTGCTGGATTCCGCAGAGCCTCCGCAGAAGCAAGAAGAATCCTCCTCAGTTTCAGAGGGAGGTGCTGCCCTGCGTTGCCCTAAAAAGACAAAATCGCTCATCACCAGTCACAGCATCCGAGATCTAGGGTCTCTTTGGACGCCAGGAGGTGCCTCCGGAGCGCCCTCTGGCGAGGGCAGAGAGCGCCTATCCAGACCCCCACCCCGCGCCCCCCTCCGCCAGCAAGGCGCCCCCGCCCGGCGCTCCAGGTTCACTCTCGGTCTCTTACTCCGTGAGACACAGACGGCAGCTTTCTGAGCGAACCCGGCACCAGCTGTAGCGGCGCCACCGCGACTGCTATCACCAGGACAAGCCCCAGGCACTGGGAGGGAAGAGGATACCCAAGACCCCCGTTCCTCTCTCCGCACGGTCCTCGGAGTGGACCCGGCAGCCCCGGGTCCCCGCCGACCCCCTTTGCAGCCACTTGGCGGGGTGTGCCAGGACTTGGGTCGCAGCTCGGGAAGAGCCCGGGAAGGAGGCGGCGGCGGGCCCGGAGCGAGGGTGTGAAGCCAGGACTGGGCGGCGAGCCGGAGAGCCCTGCGCTGGGAGGAGGCGGCCGGAGCCGCGGGTACCTCCCCGCTTCGTCGCTTGGCAGGCGGCACCGCCTCCCGGGCCCGGGCTGCTCGGCCGGGTCCTCTGCGTGTTCCCGGGCCCGGAGCCCGCGCACTATGTGCGGGGCAGCGTTCTGAGAGCCAGCCGCCGCCGCCTCCGCAGCGATGATCCCTCCCGAGCCTCCACAGCCCCAGCTGCAGCCGCCACCGCCGCCGGCCCCGCCGAACCATGTGGTGACCACCATAGAGAACCTGCCAGCGGAGGGCAGCGGGAGCCTGTCCGCCTCCTCCCGGGCTGGCATGCGCCAGAGGATCCGCAAAGTGCTGAACAGGTGAGCGCAGGAGCCCGGCGGGGACGCCGGGGACAGGCGCTGCGGGCGCCCAGCCCGATCTCCCTCCTCTCCCCATCGGACGTCCCCGAGGTCCTCTGGGACTGGGTCCGGGCCAGGGGAGATCCGTGAGCCGGGGCGAGCCCTCCCCGAGCTGACGGAGAGGCCGCGGCAGCTTTGTCCTGGCGCCGGGATTCCCAGAGTGGCGGAGCTGCGGACAGGTCCGGGGAGCGAGTTGGGGAGAGGTGGGGTGGTTCTACCTGCGGCTGCCCTGTGTGTGTCCACACTCACACTTCGCATCCTCTCGTCGTTTCACTTCCCCTCTCCACTCTTATCCCGGCTTTGCGCTCTGGGGACTCCTAAACATGGCCTGGGCGGAGGCGGGAAGGCGCCGGGGCTGCGGTGATGGCATGGAAGTCGCCAACCTCTCTCTGTCTTTTGCTCCGCCCTGGTGGCACCGACTCCCCTCCCCAGGGGCATAGGGTCCTGGTGAGGAGCCCCTTACCCCAGACAGAAGGGGAAAAAACACTTCTGTCCGGACACTCGGGTGACCGCGGAGACTCTTGGTGGCTTTGGAGCAAGGAAAAAGGCTAGAGGCCTCGGCCAGACCGGAACAAAGTGCAAAATATTGCGGGAAGGGTGTGAGAATCAGATGCCTGCTTACTCTGCTCTGAAGCTGAGCCCGAGGATCTCCCTGGCCTCTGGTGCCGGAATCTGCCTAGTGGGTTATCAAAGGACAGGCATGTTTTAGGTTGAGGATCCTCGAGTACCTTCCCCCCTATTGTACCTTCTCTCCACAGTGATGTGAGAGGGATTTCTGCTACTTAGCTAACTTAAATGATTGACGAGCTGTAGGCACCATTCACGTAGCCAGTTGCCTGAGTGTGTGGGTTTCAACGCTTCTGTGGGGTAACCCTTCTGATGGCATTATTCACACATGTTTCTGTGTGGTACTGGTTTTGGTGGCAGAGGTTCCCTGATGAACTCACAAGGGATTGTTTTGGGTTTTAAAGCTCTGCAGAGAGCATGAATATATGTAGAGATATAACTTGAGAAATATTTTTGTTTGGAGACAGTGGTTGTATATACTATTCAAAAACTGCTTGTTAAAATTTGTTTATAATAACTCACTTATAGACATTTATGTCTAATATCAGACAAGGATTTCACTCTTAAGCGAGACATGAATTGGCAATAGGAAGTCCAGTTTTACCTTGTCATTTGTAGCTTTGGCTTACAAAACCACAAACATTGCAATTAGAAGATGATTTTTTTAAGAGACTGAAAAAAAAATAGGGAACATATTATGTGTGTACCCTGTTCTATGTGAATATCTAGTTTTAAAATCTCTAATATGTTAAGCAGAATACACTTTAAATTATTAAATTACTATGTTCCTCATCAAAGTAGAAAGCACTGATTCCATGGTTCGTTTGCTAAGTTATTATTAAGGTAACAGTGGTTGTACTGCATATACAGTGAATCTTAAAATCCAGAAGGATAAACTCACAGAGGTAGGTTTGAAGGGACTTGGGCGGTTATCATTCTTTTTGCCTATACCTGGCCACAGGACTAGTGGCAGACCCATTTATCATCTTTGACATTGGGCTCTTCATTTGTACAATGTGTTTAGTGACACCTGTAACTTAACTCACCTGTGTCAACTCCCTGTCATATCATGACTTGGAGAATTAGATAAGACTGAAGAAAGAAACCACTTTGGAAAATGGAAAGTTCTAGTTATCATTTATTCAGCCTAGGTTTGTTGCCCAAGACAAGTTTATGAGAGCCACACACATACTTTCATGGGTAGAGCTTTGAGTTTACTGAGATGTGTGATCTGTGACTTGACTGAAATTATTTTCTGTGTACAGAGGAGAAACTGAGACATAGGTTGGATTAATGACATTTCTATCTCAGAAATATGGGATGAAACCTTAGACTTATAATGTTTAGACTTAAATAACAACAAAAAAACCCATTCTTATTTGTCTCTCAAGCTCTTCAGAAATTGCAAAATCCTTTTTTAATATAATAATAACTTTCCCTCATTCTTAAAAAGCCAATGACACATTATTCTTTTGTAAAAGGATGTCTTTAAGATGACTGAAGACAACCTGATGGAATAATTTTTGTTTACATGATGGGCTTTTGTGCCGGGATCGATTCAGCAAGATTAGTAGCAGCTCCTGAATGACCAGTTTCCCTCTGATGGGTAGAGCGTGATTGGTGGTGATTGACAGTGCTTACATGTTGTTCTTCCTGTTGAACCATTATGGAATCTAATGACTACAAAGTCAGCTCATTGGGACCTATTTATAATCATCTTTGTTTATTTACTAAAATCTCAAGATCCAGTCTTATTTTCTCTACTTTGCCTCCTTTCCCTTCTTCTCTCTTCTCTCTCCCTAATACATCTGTGTCCTTCACCTGCATTGCCTTATTCACACAATGTTGTTAGCTGTTCCTTTGCATCTATCCCTGGCGTGCACCAATTTCACTCCTAAAAGACTTTCATTTCAAATCACAAGCTCTAGCCAATGTAAAACAAACATACAAACCACTATCACCACCACAACAAAAAACCCAAGCCAACCAAACAGAAAACAAAAACAAAACAAAAAACCAACCAACCAACCAACTAACCAATCAACCAAGTCAATAAACAAAAACCTGCCCAATGGAATACTACTCAGGGAATCATGGAATTTGCAGGCAAATGGGTAGAATTAGAAAAGATCATCCTGAGTGAGGTAGCCCAGACCCAGATAGATATACCTGGTATGTACTCACTTATAAGCAGATTCTAGCCATATAGTACAGGATAGACATACTACAATTCACAAATCCAAAGAAGATAAGCAACAAGGAGGACACAAAGGAGGATGCTTAAATCTCACTCAGAAGAGAAAATAGAATAGAGAGAGGAAGTTACTGAAGAAGGGAACAAGACAGAAGCCTAGCATAGTTGTCCTCTGAGAGGCCCCACCCAGCAGTGGATCGAAACAGATGCTGAGTCTCGTAGCCAAACATTGGATGAAGCATAGGGAGTCTTGTGGGAAAGTGGGAGGAAGAAGGACCTGAAGGTGCCAGGAGCTCTTTAAGAAGACCAAAGGAGCCAACTAACCAGGACCCAGAGGGGCTTGTGGAAACTGAAGTACCAACCAAGGCCCATGCATAGAATGGACCTAGGGTTGTTACACAGATGTAGCAGATGGGCAGCTCAGGTTTCATGTGGTTTCCTAGTAAGGGGAGCAAGGGTTGTCTCTGACATGGACTCTGTTTCCTGATTTCTGATCATTCCCCCTTGGCAGGGCTGCCTTGCCAGATCACAGGGGAAAAGGACTTCTTCAGTCCTGATGGGACTTAATGAGTGGTGAGGGTGGGTGGGTGGGGCAGATAAGAGGGAGGGGGCTGTGATCGATCAGGATATAAAGTGAATAAATGAATTAATTAAAAATGCTCATCCAGCATTTGGCATTAATGCAGAGTTGGTAGCATTCTCTTGCTGTGAGTTGGAGGAACCTCTTTGTTTCCCAACTAGGGGGCAGCTCTGACCATCTCCTTGGGGATATTCCCGAGTGACAGGCAGAGGAGATAGGTTGTGGAGTATTAAACCATAAGACAGGCAAGCCTGGTTAGTCTTGGTTTGAGCTACCTGGCAACCAGAAAATTGAATGCAAACACATCAGATGTCTGTCTATACACTGTCCACTCAGGGACAGTTAAAGAGAGTTAAAATACTAACTGATACTTAACTAACGGCATTTAGAATTAAAATACAATATGAACATTACAAGAACATCCATCTTGTAGAATTGTGCATCAATTTCTTTCCTTAGCGGTGTGTCATCTATTGACTTTAAACATGCATAGAGCTAGATTGCTGTATTTTGTATAAGAGAATTAGGGCATCTCACCAGTGGTCTAGTCTCCTGAGTAGCAAGTAGAATATCATACTATACAAGACTAATGAAAGAGGTGGTGCTGGATAATTCTTTTTTTTTTTTTTTCCTTAACCAGTGAATAGTGTCATATCCTTTCTCTACTCAAAATTATTTTAGAGATAGGGTACAAGAAATAGAAGATGTTTTAAATGCTGGTTTGATGACTACTTTTTGATTTTAAAGACAGAAAATTATGTACTGATATAGACAGATAAGGAAAAATTATGCCTGACTATTCTAAAGTTACTTTTTGTTTTTATAGAAGAGTAGTATTTATTATCCTGCCACAAACAAGCAAGATATAATAAAAAGAAAACACTTCAAGGACAACAGTTGATAACCCTTTCACAGAAACTGCTGACTAAGTAGATTTCTTTGAAACAAACAGGAGTTGGCACTAGCTATATATTTAAAGTGGCAACGAGTTTCCTCCAAAATGATTAGTTAATGGAATGTCGGTTAAAATGAATGCTTTGTACATGAAAGCTTTTATAGAACTTTTCTTACTTCAACATCACTAATTCCTAGTTTTTTGGTCCATTTTCTTCTCAATAAAACAATTGTTGGGTTATGTGGGATAATGAAGCTATCTGTGAATTCTGAATCTTTTGGTTGAGATGTTTAGTCATTTGGTGGAAGTATTGGTGTCTCGGGTCATCTATTCATTTAGAACTTATTTTCAACTTAAATTTTTATTTTACTAATTTTCAAGCTTTGGATGCTTTTGAAAATCGTAAACCAAAGAGCATTAAGGGAGAAGAATGCAGGAAAATTGTTAGAGAGCCTGCATGAAATTCAAGCCAAACCTGGATAATTACATGTGAGATGGGTCAACGTGGTTAGACAATCTTTCTGTGTCACTTACAAGGCAGACAGAATGATTGCTAACTGATAGAATGGTTGCCCTGGAATAAGGTTTTTGCATAAACATTGGATTAGATTCAGCCCTTGAAGACAGTATAATATACGCCATACTTTCTTATGAAGTTAGAAGTTAAATATTGTTAATGAGGTTCTGCCTCAAGCTGCTTCTTTTAACAGATGTCAAAAATGAAAGGGGAAGATCAACTCATAATGAGGATATTAGACACAAAGTAACCCAAATGAAACTGGATGATTAAAAACAAACATTTGTAGGGTCAGTAAAGAGGGTCTGAAGGATGCACTTATTTTTAACTAAAAGGATGAGTTATCTTTTAAAACGATCGTCTAGAACTTTTGTATTTGTGCACAGTGCTTGAGTGAATGTTCAATAAAGGGATATTTGGTTTACCTAGGTAAATATGATTCATGTCAGTCCAAGTAATTTATGTGTAACCAGATAGACATACATTTGCTTTCATCTTTTACTTCATCAAAATCGGTTAGCTCCATAGGGCCATCCAAGCAGATGCCATTTCTGCAACTCACTGCTGCAGGTGTAGATGCTACAAGCAACTGATCTGGCTGTCTAGGTAACTTGGAAGTTGCTTAATGCAAGGGATGCTATCTTATTTGGCCATTATTTATCCTAAGAGTAAAAGGCAGAATGTATTACTTTTATATTTTAGTTGAGCATTTTTGTTTGATAGCAGGCTAATGAGGATTTACTGTATATTGTTCAAATACATTATAATTTCTTGTATATCTAAAGGAGTATGACTAAAAAGTTAAACTCTATTTGGCATATGGAAAAAAATCCATAAATATTTGATGTGTTTCTTGACTGTCAAGAACATATATGACAACATAGTCATTTGTCCTAAGCAATCATTATGTACTGGAAGGCTCAAATTTGACTGAACTGTATTTTTGGAGTGGAATTTATGATTCAGTTCTCACTGGGGTAGTTGGCATGCATATTGATATTGAGAATGTAATGTTATAGTCTATTATCTGAATTGTTTTACACAAATCTCCACTGGATGCTTCCAAATTTCTCTCTCTCTCTCTCTCTCTCTCTCTCTCTCTCTCTCTCTCTGAGATAGTTTTCTTTCCATTGTCATCAAAAACAATTTGAACAAAAGCAGCTTTTTTTAGGGAGGAATGGGTTTATTCAGCTTACCCTTCCAGGTCACAAGCCCTCATTGATAGAAGTCATACCAGGGAGTTAAGAAGGATCTGAAGTCTAGGATTGGGACATAAAGTGAATGAATAAATAAATTAATAAAAAAGAAGGATCTGAGACAGAAAGCATGGAGGAACTTTGTTTACTGGCCCATTTTCTGGCTTAAGTTCTATTGGCTGTGTTAAACATCCTGGGAGCACCTACCTAGGGCTGGTATTATCCACACCGGGGTGAGTATTCCTGTATCAATTAGCAATCAAGACAGAGCTCCACAGAGGTTCTCATGGGCCAGTCTGGTCTAAGGTTCTCTCTAAAGTAACTCCAATTGTCAACTTGACAATAAAAACTAACCAGGACAAATGCTCTAAGTTATGTAGTTCTTGGCTATATAGCTAGACCTTGTCTAGCACTAACTAACAAAAAGACAAACCAACCAACCAACAAACAAAAAACCGAACACTCCCAACTCCCAATCCTAAACAACAGGTAGAGTTTTCTGAAAATATTAATGTGCTGACAGTCCACAGGCAACTCTTCTGGAGCTTGACATATGTTTGTGTGTTGCAGACAGTGGAGATGTCAGATATGACAAGACCACACAGATCAGTGAGCGCAAGGACTGGATACTTTGATATGCAGCATGATGTAATTGAATGTGGCTATTTGAGTTAAAATCAGCATCCATTCATTCAGACAGCGATTCCAGTCCTTATGTTTAATACCACAGAACATATTTTTATACCACAGATCATTATAATATGTCCTTTTTAAATATTTGTTGTCCTTTTTTGGATGGGGAAACACACTGATATGTTCACCTTGCTGAGCTCCTTGTAAGACCACAGAGGAGGGAGATGGTGGCAGGCTGGGCACAAAGCAAGAGAGGTTACAGATGGTATTTGCCCTTGGGATTGAAAGATAAGCAGGGTAGAGGCATTTATAAGAAGAGGAGACAAAGAATGAGCTGTGTGTGGAGGTCAAAGATTGGGAAAAGACATGGAGTTTCCTGTTTGAAGACATTACAGGCTGAGAAGGATAAAGGGTGTGGAAGTGACTAGGACTAGAATTGTGGGATGAGGTACACATATAAAAAGCCTAAGGTGCTAAGATAGTAGTAAGACTTCACTTTATTGATTATTATTACGTTATTGAGTAGAGAAATAGTAGGTTCAGAGACATGTTTCTACATGATATTCTGGGCACAATCACCAGGCCAGAAGTCAAGAAAGGGCCTGGAGTTGGGGGTCAGTTAGGAGACTGATACAGCTCTATAGGGGGGTCAGTTAGGAGACTGATACAGCTCTATAGGGAGAAGGAGAAGGAGATGGGTGTCTACACATCATGGAGGCAGTTGGGATGGAGAGGGAAGGGCAGACTCTGGACCAGGGTGAGGGAACTGATCAGGAAGAAACCTGACATGGCTGGATCTTAGCTTACGTTCAGTACTGAATTGCTCAACCTTGATTAGAAAAGTCATTACAGGAGAGAGGTTTGCTCCTTAGAAATGAAGGAGTCTAGGATGCTAAGTGAGCCAGAGAGGCAGTCAGAACACCACCAGCTATACAGAGCACTGCGTATACAATAGTGCTGGGCCCCAAACTGTGCTAAGGACAGAAGTGAAGAGAAAGCATTTAGAAATGCCTGCAGGGCTCTGATAAAGCACATCTCTGTTTTGTTCTAAAAATTTCAGAGACCGTGTCCTGTATTTAATTTTTTTTTTTTTGCTATTTAATTTTCTCTTATAGTTAATTTTTATTGTATTTTACAACTATATGGCCTGCCCTGAGTTGAAAACTTTTTAATTTTGCAGCAGAAAGTCTGAGAATTGCAGGTCTCTGTTGGCTGTCTAACTGGGAGCAACAGGAAATCTGGTTTTTGGAAGCTTGTCTAATCCCAGGTGGGGGAATCCTCTGAACGAGTCCTGCCTCTGCGAATCTGACACATTACCTGGTTATGTGGAGTATTATCATTTGGCTCTTAAATGTCCCGCAGAGTTCACATACTAAAGGTTTGTTCAGTAACATTTGGAAAATGGTAGAAGAGTTAATCAGTGAGACAGAGGGGAAGAAAAATAGGTCTTTGAACAGGATATTTTAACTCAGTTCCTCTCTCCCTTTCTCTCTGTTTCCCTCTTGCCATGAGGTAAGCAGCTTCCTCTGCCCCAACCCCCCACCATGCTGTACTGCTATGAGGGGGTATAGTGAAGCCCCTGAAAGCACGATCCACAAAACACATCTTTCCTCCTTATATGTTGTTTAGTTCCAGTATTTTGTCAAGAAGGCAGACAGGCAGGTAGTAGGGTAAGCTGACAGTTGAGCCACTAAGCAACAAGGCCTCAGTTGAATGGCTTAAGAATCCTGCCTGAAAGCCTCCTTACCCCCTGGAAGCTATCCAGAAGTGAGAGACGGTAGAGAGCAGCAGCTCTTTTCTTTAGAGTGGGCTGTTAAATGGAGAGTACCATCTTTTAGGAATCTTACAGTAGAAGAGAACAAGTCCTTATATGAGAAGGTGGGTGAATGTTGCCTGGAAGTCCACATATGTGCCTAGATCATCGATTCCACTTTATCTCAAATTCTGAGAAGCAAAGACTGGGTGCCAGTCAGCCATTGAACAAGTAATTACTAAGTCAATGGAGAGGATGATAGAGACATTGGGCATTCTTCGGGAGACAAGGCAGCAGAGGACTCCACTTTTTTTTTTAATAATAATTTTTATTTTTTATATTACTCACAGGTTATTTACTTTGTATCCCAGCTATAGCCCCCTCCCTCATTCCCTCCCAATCTCACCCTCCCTTCCTCATCTCCTCCCTGCCCCTTTCTAAGTCCACTGATAAGGGAGGACCTCCTTCCCTTCCATCTGACATAGCTTATCAGGTCTCTTCAGGACTGGCTGCAATGTCCCTCTTCTGTGGCCTAGCAAGGCTGCTTGTCCCTCTGGGTGGGGAGGGGTGTTGAAGAGCTAGCCATTGAGTTCATGTCAGAAATAAGGACTCCACTCTTAAAGAGGCTAAAAATAGTGGGTGGGGGCAAAAAAATAAACAGCCACATGTCAGTGATAACACGGCATGCTAATACTAGGCATAGAATTGAATGACGCAGGGTGGCATGACAGAGTGGCAATGGAACTTTAACATGGGTGGACCTAAGAGGTCTTGCTCTTATGACATGGACCCTAATCAGAGTGACCAAAGGAACTAGTCACTGGAGGCATAGAAGGAATGGCATTCTAGGTAGTTTTGATGAGCTGAACAAGCATAATGAACTGACAGAAAGGAAGACTGGAGTGCAAGAATCAGATGCCACTGAGAAGAAAGACGGAAGAGACAGGTAATGCCATTTTTAAGTGGGATGGAGAACATGTGAGCAATTTTGAACAGAATGGGCATTGGGTAAAGCTTGAAAGGGTCATGTGGGCTGCTGTTGGGGAATGGATCACAAGGGAGGTCTGTGCTGTGGAGGAAGGGCATGCTGGGAGCTGAACTGGGCAGGGGCAGTGGAGATGGGAAAGATGGAGAACACGGGAATGATTTGCTTCAGGCAGTAGAGCCTTTGGATTGACTGAATGATTTTACAGGCTGGCCGAGGGAAAGGAATATATAAAAAACTCCCAGCTTTGGATGCTTAAGCAATTCGGGGGTGATAGTACCATCTTGAGAGCAGAGAAAGACAGCTGGGGAACATGTTTGTAGACAGGAAACTGGAGTTGAGTTTACTTCTTCCAAGTTGGGTTAGAGAAGTCTAGTGGGAGTGCCAAATGAAAGCTGAAATTCTGGGCAGAAATGGGTGCTTGGAACTTTGGATATGGGAATCCAGGTCTACCCGAAGGTAATGTGTGGAAGCAGGTAGAAAGATCTGGAGAGCATACCACCCTTTAGAGTTAAAAGGAGGAGGCCCCAGCCAAGGGAGGACAAGTTAAAAGTAAGAAGCAGACCAGGGGAATATGATGTCCTGATGCTCAGAGAAGGCATTTTCAGCAGGACACAGTAGGGCATGTGTTGTGATGGTTTGGAAGCACAGAAGTCCTCAGGGTCTGTGACAGCACAGGATCAAAAGATCAGTGCTAACAGGAAACTTGGTTTGGAATGGCCTGGTCAAAGAGACAGAGCAAAGCTGTTGAGAAGTTTTGCCTTCGAAAGGAGGGTTACTCTCTAATAACAGGTCCCTGGGCTTGTGGCAATGTCTGCTGGAGAAGGAAATTGCACATGCAGTATGGAAGGAGATGAAGGCCAAGGAGAGTCTAGAGAAGGCCCGGGGAAAGGGGTAGGCCCGAGAAGAGGGAACACTCTGTAAGGTGAAGGTGTGCGGTGGGGAGGTGTGCCCTGGGGAAAAGCCCATCTGATGGATTCAGTGGTGGGAAAGAAAGCCAGCTTCTCTCAGGTGGCTTCTCTGCTGGAGAACTCAAAGGCAAAATTTCAGTTGTGAATGGAAGGTGCCGGGTTCTGGGGAATGGGTGGTGGGTGTTTGTACACAGAGAAGTGGGAGAGTGAGGAAGGAAACATGCTGAAGTGTTATGTGTAAATGTGACATTTGTGGTCGGGATGCTGTGTGTGTGTGTGTGTGTGTGTGTGTGTGATAGGTATAAGGAAGGCACTGTTATTTACAATCTGCCTTGAAAGGGTTAACCTACTGAGGGACCTCAGTGGGGACCCTGATTTAAATCTGGGAGTGGGCAAGGAAAGAGAAAAGCAAGGGATTTTTATGTGGTCACCTGAACTTTGGTGCCTGGACCACAGTGTCCCCCTGAGAAGGAGATTTTTTTTTCTTTCTCTCAGGCAAGTGACAACTTGTGGGGGCTTCGATTTTCGCAGTGGTAAACCAGTTAAAATAATCCTGGCTCATTTCCCATTGGATGTGTGGGGTTTTAAAATGAAACAAGACCAGGAGAGGCCTGGAAAGCCGCCAAGCCCTCTGTAGTGGTTATCCTGGTCACAGAATTAAAAGGAGAGCCTGTGTTCCCGTGGCTCTGCTCTGTCACTAAGGCTGTGCCACATGCTGGCCTGAGCCTTCAGCTGACAAGGCTGTGAATGACTCTGCCCCCTTGGCTTGCCCCTGCATTGTCAGTCCCAAGGGAAACCACCTACTTAGGAACAAGGCACTAGTCTGTTTATGTCAGTTGTTTACTATTATCGTTTCTTCAAGCAAATATATCTTTTCTTCCCTTTTTTAAAAAAAGAAAGCCTCTCTTGGAGTCTTTCATGTGGCATGGGCATACGGTACACTGTATGCTGTCAGAGCTGGCGCTTTGGCAGCACCTCTGGGTTGCACGGGGGGTTTGACAGGCTTCAGGAAGGGGTTAGTACCTCTTGAACCCAGCGGGTTTCCCACTGAGGGAAGGCGGGCTGCTAAGACAGAGCGGTTTTAGAGGAAAGGGACGAGCCGCTTTAGTATGCTAATGAGGGAAGCCCAGATGCGGGGCTGATCAGTGCAGTTCTTTGTGAGGTGCCCTGGTTGGCTGCAGTCTCTGTCCCCGCGTGGAGGCCGCTGCGGGCCGGGAAACACTGCGTTCTCTGAGCTGCCCTCCCTGGCAGAGCATCCTGTGGGCAGGCGGGCAGCGGGTGTGGACCGCGGGGACCTGCGGCCAAAGCTGCTGCGGCTCATGGGTGTTGGGTCGCCCAGGAGACTCAGGGGCTTCTGGACAGCATGGAGGTGCCATAAATAGGAAGGACATTTGCAACCTCACAGGATGGGGCTCTTTGCACTTGCAAACTGCCAAGCCTGGCGTGTGGAGTTCTGTCTAAGCTGAAAGGGTTTAAGGGTGCAAGTCAGCTTTTAGTTGTTGGTTGAGTCAATTGCATCTCATGAATCAAACAAGCACCACCTTCCAGTGAGCCAGGGGGATGAGGGGGACACATGCTTTGGTCATTTCCCTCAGGGATGCTCTGGATAGGAAGGGGTTCCAGCAGCCTCCAGCAGCCTCCAGCACCTTCCAGGAAGAAGAGGCTTAGTGAAGGTGTCTTGAAGTAGCGTCTGCATGGCAAGAACATGGCATGTATAATGACTGTGTTCAAACAGTGAGCTCTCTGTGGACACAGAATTTGGTTAAGTCATGATCAGCCACCCATAGCTGCTGCCCCTAGATTTTATCATAAAATTCAGGATCATAGTATCCCTGAAGATATGAATTCCTAGAGTGCAAGTGTGTGACTGTGTGTGTATGTGTGTGTGTGTGTGTGTGTGTGTGTGTGTGTGTGTGTTTAGGACAGAGGTTAATGCCAGCTGTATCCCTCAGTTTCTCTGCCTTATTTTTCATCTAACAATTTTGAGAATTTCACGTTTAAGTAATTTGTCCACACCATTTCTAGCCCTCCAATTCCTCCCAAATCCCCCACTCCCTCTCAATGTCACGGACTGTTCTTCTTTCATATATATGTATCCTACTGAGTCCATTCAGTATTGTTCACATACACATGTATTTGAGGCTTACCGCTTAGGATCAGACTCCTATCAGGGGATTCATCCCGGGGAAGATTGATTCTTTTTCTCTCTATCAAGAGCCAATGATTGCCTGAAGCTCTTAATCTAGGTGTAGGGCTTTGTGAAAGTTTCCTATCTATGTTGGCTTATCAAGTGTTGATTTTATTATGCAGGTCTTGTGCAGGCAAACATATTGTTGAGATTTCACAGGTGTGGCTTCCTGTCACATCTAGAAGACAGTATCCTGAAGCAGGCAACCTGGTCCTCAGAAAATTCCACTCTTCTGCAAAGCTTCCTGAGCTTTTAGCTGTAGTTACTTTGTAAATGTATAGGCACCATGACCACTTATTCTCTACATTTTTGACCAGTTGAACCTCTGTAATCAACTCCATCTGTTGCAAAATGAAGCCTCTTTGATGAGGGGTTTGCACTATACTTACTGTGTGTATAGGGATAAGAGCCCTCTAAGGTCTATGACTTCTCCAGCCATTAGTTGTTGGCTGGGTTTATAGTACCAGGCATGAATTCCCTCCTTTTGAACAGGCTTTATGTCTTAATTGGGCATCTGTTGATTACCCCCAAGGTATAAGTGCCATAATACCTTTCATAATATACTAAAAACATTTCTTGGGGTAACTCCAATCAAGCAAGTGAAAGACTTGTACTATGAAAACCCAGCTTCTTTGAAGAAAGAAATTGAAGAAGATATCAGAAGACAGAAAGACCTCCCGTTCTCATGGATCAGTAAGATTAACAGTAAAGCTGTCCATCTTACCAAAAGCAATCTACAGATTCAAGTCAGTCCCCATCCACATTCCAACACAGTTCTTTATAGAGCTCGTAAGAACAATACTCAACTTCACATGTTAAAATAAACAAACAAACAAAACCCAGCATAGCTAAAACAATCCTGGACGATAAACGAACTTCCGGAGGTGTCATCATCCCTGAGCTCAAGTCGCTACTGCACTATCAGGGACACCTTGCCGGTCATTGGTACGTTCTGTAAGTATTACATACAGCTGGGTGGGACTTCAGGCTACTTCTTTTTTTCCTTCAAAGCTTCATAAGTGCCTTTGGGCACCATAAGACTCCTCATAGAAGAGGTTTCTAGGTCAGTTCCAGCTCCATTCCTCTAAGTTTGTGCCTAAGGAGTGTGTGTGTGTGTGTGTGTGTGTGTGTGTGTGTGTGTGTATGTGGTGGAAGAGGTCTTTAGCAATAGGGTCTTACTTTCAAGCTCAGAGAGGCAATCGAGGACAATGGCAGTAGTCTATATTGTTTTGCAAGTCTCTTGGACCTCAACCTGAATGACCTCAAGCAATGAGCTTGTTAGGTAGTCTTTGGCTTTTTTTTTTCTTTCCCAAGACAGGGTTTTTCTGTGTAGCCTTGGCTGTCCTGGACTTGCTTTGTAGACCAGGCGGACCTTGAACTCTCAGAGATCTGCCTGCCTCTGCCTCCATGAATGCTGGGATTAAAGGCGTGGGCCACCCCCACCTGGTTCAGTTAGGCACATTCTTAAACTTTTTTTTTTCTAGAAACCCCTTTGCCATTGAGAAGTTTTTATGAGATCCAGGTTGTTTATAGGCATATAAAGCAGCTACACAAATCAAAATAAAAAAAAAAACTTATTTTAAACAGTTCTTTGATATACATGTGATTTTGTTATTAGTTAAAGGTTAAAAGAAAGTTGCATACTAACGAGATGGATGCACTTGTTTATTCTTTCTTAAAGGTTTAAATCTTGGCTGATTTTTTGATGCTGTATGCTACAGAGCAACATCAAATTAATTAATATTTTGAATTTATATTTCCAATGATGAAAAAATTTCTTCACATAAGTACATAGCACAAAATGGTAGAAGTATGTTTAAGACTACTTCAGAAATTGTTGGAAATTTTGTCCCATTTCCAAGCCAAAATTTACTGAACTTTTATATATATATATATATATATATATATATATATATATATATATACAGCTGAAATTACTACTCAAGCAACAACTTTAAAAACCAGATGTCCTAACAATACATTCCAAAGGCATACTAATTTGACACATTCTGAGGAATGACAGAGGAAAATATTAAAAGTCTTAGTTATTTATAATTAAATCAACATCTAAGAGCAAAAACTTTGTCCAATAAAAACACTGCGATTCTATTTCTCACCCACTCCCAATCCTGACACACAATTAATCAAAAAAGAGGCCACAACTTTCAAAGAGAGCAAGGAAGTTTACATAGAAGAAAATGGAAGTGTGTATGTGTGTGTGTGTGTGTGTGTGAACATTGTGATTATATTATGAGCTCAAACATAAAGGAAATAATTGAAAAACATTGCAGTTCATTCCTTACAATAGTCTGGAATCTGAGCCAATCTTTTCCAGGCCATGGTGGTTGGTGGTGACTCATGGTGTGACGGCATGCACAGGGCAAAGTGCACATCTGTGCACTCAGAACCGGTCAGTGAAGTTGCTGGATGCAGCACTGGCGAGGGGTTCCAGAAGCACCTGGTTCATTATGCATTCGCTTCAGTTGATATTTAGTTGCTACATAGTAAGAAACCTCTATGGTTGCCAACATTTGTAGGACTTCTGCATTTCATTCTACCTCCCTCAGTGCACTTGCAACCCACAGTTCAGAAACTGGCTGTCAAGTTGTTGGGGGAGGGGTGTGAATGGAGATGACAGTAATTTGAGTAGCCTCTCGGCTTTAAATTTTGTGTTTCAGGTAACATAAATGTGATGCCTGGGGCATCAGAGCAGTGCCAGGTAGTGGCCAACTGTAGCCGTTTTTCCTTTCCTCTCTCTCTAGTCATTTTTTCACTAAAGCGGGGAGTTTTCATCCAGTATGGAGTGATAGACGCTCGCTTTGTATTATTAGAAAGATCTCTCTATATCAAAAAGAGTTAGGAAGTCATTTGGCGGCCATCCTTGATGTCATTTGTAGTGCCTCTATGCCGGGTTGAATGAGGCAGCTTTGATAGCTGCTGTAAGCAATAAGCCTATACATATTGGATGCTGACTCAGCACAAGCCTGTCTGCAGGAGAGGATGATTAACTTGGAGAAAAGCTTGCATCAGCAAGAAGAAATACAACCATGTACCCAAAGAACTATGAAATATTTACATGTGACATTTCAGGGACCATCTCGGGGGAGGGGAGTATAATTGCGCTAGGAGGAAATAAGTATGTTCTTTCCTCTTCTAAACCTGGCATTAGAAAGTCTATCACCTAAATGTTTTACCTATTCTCTTATTCAATACATCCATTTCACCCCAGATGGCTGTTAGAAGCCAACTATTCCAATTGACTCCTTGGCCAATAAATTGTCCTTGCTCTTAAGATAGGTGAGGTTGATTTAAACAGATTGGAGGGATCTGAATTCTGATGATAGACTAAGAAGTACTCTTTCTTTCTGCTGGGAGTGATAAAGGAAACAGATCTCTTGCTGCTTGCTATTATAGGCAGCCACCGTATGGCTGCAAAGTTGAATTAAGATCTAAACTGTTATTTATCTGTTTATTTCAAGTTCTCTTTATGCAGTCCAGGCTGGCTACCTCAATCTAGTAACCCTCCTGCCTTCTGAGTTCTGGAGTCACAGGTACCAAGACCACTTGAGTTGGGATCTATTTAACATTCATCTGGAAGCATCTCTAACTGTTGCGCCTCTTTCACTTGTCCTTGAATCTGAAGACCTTCTTTGGATATCATTCAGACATTTCCTTTCCCTTCACTCTGGATGCCTCTGCCAAGCGAGAACAGGAGCAGGATGATGATTTAGAAGGTCTGGTCCAGGTGGTTCTGTAGACGGGTAGTTTGCCCAACATGCACCATCTGTGGGTAGATTCTTGTGACTGGGAGATGCCATGGATATCCATCCATTATAGCCTGTAGCATCTAAGATAATCTTGAGTTTGTCTGAATTTAGAATGGTATATAGAGGATATTGGAATGCTGGGGAAAGCCTCTTTCTAACTCATCCATTTATTCATTTGATAAGCATTTATTCTGAGCCAAAGAAGTGTGAGGCTGGTACAAGTCATGGGTACATGAAAGGATTCAGATAATACAAAGGAAAACAAGAAGACATCAAATAAAAGGGCCCAGGGAAGGCATCTGGTAGCTTAAAATTAGAGACCAAAGAAGATATGGGAAGAATAAATGGAGAAATATGTTTCTGTGAGTGAGTGGGTGGTACTGAAGGTTACATCAAATAGTGTTTTATGTAGAAGCAACATATCAGAAACCTGAGTGGATGAAGTCATGTTTTACTCAGGAAAATAAAATAGGTTCAGTACACACTTGCCTAAGAGAAAGTGGCAAGAGGCTGGAGGCATAGGCTTGGGCCAGGTCATGTAGGGTTTTAAGTTTGTTGTGAGTTCTTTGCCATTAGAGTAATGAGCAGCACTGAATATTCTAAATATAAAGTTAATGTGTTAATACAATCTAAGTGTCTACAGTCTAAACACTGAATTTTAGTAAAGCAAGATTGATTGCATGCATCACAGGTAGGCAACAATTTCAGAAGAGAACTGCAGTGCTACAATGACCTCTTCATTTGAAATTATGTTGTTTGTAATTGCTATGTAAGACAAAGATGAGCCAAAGTTGATGGTGGTTGATGTTTGATTTTGCTTAGCACAGCAACTTTATGACTTTGAGCAAATTATCTTAAACCTCCTAACACTTTTGTTTCATCATCTGTGAAATTAGAATAAGAACACCTACCTCATAAGAAGATTGAAAGGGATTAAATAAGATAGTTATAATTCTTGGCACCAGGCCTGAAGTACGATAGCCGTTATAATTATTAATGTTCTCAAGAGTAATGTACAACTTTGGAAGAGGCCCAAAAATCAAGGCAGAAGAAGAGCTTCTGTGTCCTTTCATAGTCTGGGAGTTGAGAGTCACTTGGAAATGTTGAGACAAGTATCAACTGTGGTGCCATTGGGTTTTGTTTGGAAGTAGGACTTGGAAATTATTGTGTTGGCAACACACTTCCAATCTTTGCTCCAAAAAGGAGACGTATAAGTCAGAGGAAAACATGATAAATAGGAGAGGCGCTTATTTTGGGGAGACAAAAATGGCTGCTGATTTCACAGGATAGGCAAAAAGTGCTGTACAGCTGGGAGATGCTGGAAGACGGGGGTTTTCCAAGAGTGCTGACATTTCACTGTAGTATGAACATTCAGCAGAGATGCACCTGGAAATCCTCGATGAGTGCAGGTGTGTTCTTTTAGAGTAATGATATTTGTCTTTTTTTTTTTTTTTCCTTTTTCTTTTATAATCACCTGCGGCAGTGCCTACCAGATGGCAGACATTCCAGTCAACAATACTGCATGGGTGAATGGTTGAATGCACAAATGACGGGGTCAGGTCTTGTGCCTGGGGCATAGACACTTGTTGGGTAGGGTCCCCTCCGTTTGCTGCCTACAAAGCAGCCTTGTATTTTCTATTGCAGCCATTAAGCAGACTAATGAGAGAAGCTAATCGATAGCCAGTGAACTGATTCATGGAAATAGATTTCTTAGGCCAAAGTCTGAAAGAAAAGCATGGATTCTTTCTTTGAGCTGTGTATGCTGCTATTTTTAGTGAGCAGATGTTGCAGCTTTTACGAAGCCTTTGGCAGGGTTTCCTTCTACTCCCATCTCATCCCAAATATGTAATGTTCATCATTTCCATTCCAGAGACATGCTGCTTTGTGGGTGTTTTCTGAGTAGAACAGGAGGTTGTAGGAAAGAGTAATTAAGAGAAAAATACACAAGGTACTTAGCACAGAACCTGTCCTTCTAGTAAAGGGGTAATAAACAGGAGTGAACGGAGAAGTACTATTGAGAGTGTGGGTGGTGGAAGAAAATGGCCAGTAAACACTGCTCCTGGTTGAACATGGAAGAGATTTCCCTGCATCCTTGGCAGTACAGCTTTTGGATTCCTCAGTCTGAATCAATTTCTATACCCAGAGAGCCTAGGAGTATAATTTTCGCTGCCAATACCTATTAGTTATGGAAGGGCCAATAAGTTTTCCTTGTGCATTGCTTATAAACAAATAAATCTCCGGATCAATTGATGGAAATGCAGAAACTTAGTGTTTTGAAAAATAAAATGAAGAAAGAAAAATAGAAACAGTCCTTAGACAAATAGCATCATGTATACAGTTCTGAGAAGAGAACTTTACTACCAGAATGGTCATTCCCAATGAAAACAAAGCATGGATTAAATTTATGCTAGAAGTTGAAAATACATTAGATACAATAGCTTCTTTACTGTTCTCATGGTCCATTGTGAAATGCTGGGCTTGGGATATTGGTAATGATAGATTGGACATTTCTAGATTCTTGATGAACAAGAAATCAATCAGACACACCATGGCTTTCTTCAATTGTGTTTTACATGTTCTGCAGTTATGCATCATGTTCTGGCCTGTCCTTCAAAGAGACTGGCTTAAAGCTATTTCATTATGATGTTTGTAAAGTCAGGGTTCTCCAGAGAAACAGAATTAATGGGCTATATCTATCCATTTATACCTAAACACTATACAGCTTCATGAATGTAATATATATGGACATGGATACACATGCAGAGATCTAGTTTTAGAAGCTGGGTCATATTTTGGTTCAGGCTAGCAAGTCAGAAATTTGTAGTTTAAGATAAATTTGTGCGCTGGAACTCAAATATGGTTTATAAGTTATAATTTGGGCTCTTCAGTGATTGTATGAGACCCAACCATTTTATTAGAATGATCTGTTCAAGTCAATTAATCTTAAATTTTAATTATAGCTATGCAATAACTTCATAGCAAGATCTATTCCAAGGCTTGCTTGATGAAACTATGAGGTACCAGTGTGTAGAGTTACACTGACATATAAAATTAAGGGGCATAGTGACAATAATGGTAATACTGATGTTAACTCTTAGATTTTCTGGACATCTATCAGTCACTGCCAAAGCCTTTGCATTGAATATTTTGTTTGATCTTCCCAAACCTTCATTTCCATTTTAAAGATGAAGATATTGAGCCAGAGAGGGCCACTAAATAGGGAAAACTTGCATAGATCTTGAGTGTAACATCTAGAACCTGAACTGATTTGGGTCTCTGCCAATGCTTTTGTATATATATATATATATATATATATATATATATATATATATATAGAGAGAGAGAGAGAGAGAGAGAGAGAGTAGATAAGAGCAATTACCATTTTATTTCCTCCCTATGATAGAAGGCTATCTCAAGCTTGGGAGAGGAAACATGCCATTGACTGACTCCTGTTTTTTGGACATACAGGGTTATTGGATTCAGGAGCTAAAAGAACACAATTGTTGCATGTCCTGGCTCTGATTATTTCCTCTTAGTGTGATTTCGCAAAAGAGCACTCACTGTGAAGAAGGCAGCACTTAGCAAGTGTATTAGAAAGGTATTTTGTTTTTCCCCAGCCATAGAGCAATTCTAGCAAATGGCTTTGGCCTTGCTTGAATTGTGTGCTAGTTCTTATCTCTCTTTAGGTCCATGACCTATGTTTGGTACTACATGGGCTCAGGTTTAAGTCTTGTTTGGAATCCCGAAGCCAGGACATCACAATGGAAGGCATGCTGAAACAGATGGGGAGAGGGATTGCAATACTATTGCTTCTCCTACCCTCTTTGCCTTTCCCTACAGACATCCCCATGGGAGGGAAACTCCATAATGAACACACTTATGACTGAACTTGGGTATGACAGTTCCATGTTTTCCAAATGGCTAAAAGCAGCTTGAAGCCATTTTGTAGGAACATTGCTTTTGGTAGTGTAGACTATTTGAAAAGATAGCCCTAAATTATTTAGAATTTAA